>NW_012147189.1:416041-418567 GCF_000956105.1 Propithecus coquereli | reverse complement strand
TACTCTTATAATGCAGAGAAGTATGTGTAAAGTAGTTACTCAATTACACATTTTATATTGAAGTGATGAAGCTGTCACCCAGCTGAAATTCTCTTAAAAATTACAAGTGCATGAAAAGTCAAAATGTACATAAATATCCCCAAACATAAAAAATTACTTACTATAACCTAATAACAGGTGTAGCCAACCTCATGAACAAATTTCAATGACCCCTATAAGTTTCTTATAATCCTCTCCCTTAACTAACTACTTGATCTTTTGAGTTGTTTCCCAGAAATGGGGGATTTTCTGTGAGAAGAAGAGGTAAGATTCTGAAGGCCCCAGGGCAGACTTCCTGTTGCCAAGACTCACCAGCCCTTGAAGCTTCCCCTAGACACATGGCCCCTCCTCAAAAAGCCCATGATCTCCCTTATTCGAGAGAGGGATTGCAGGTAACTTCTCTGGTTCTCCGGACCAGACCTCTTTCATATTAAAAATTCCTTCTTCCTTGGCAATCCTCCTTGTCTCAGTAATTGGATCTTTGTGTGATGAGCAACTGGACCTAGGTTGAAACCTCTTGTGGTTTTGATAACATAGGTACTTATTTTCTTACCTATTTCTGTTAAATATGTAGTGAGGGACCTCTGGCTCTCCTAGGGACAAAATCAGGTGTCCTACGTTGGTGCTGCCTCAAACAATTGCCACATCTTGGGAAGAAGGACACTGGGCTCCGCCTTGGTTCTGCCCCACCTTGATCCTGCCCCAGGTAATTGCCACACCTGGGGAAAGGAGGAAAGGCCTGCCAATCAGCAAAAGAGTGCAGGGAATTCCCCAGCCCACAGGGCATACAACCCAAGCACAATAGAGTCTGGAAAATGACGGAGAGTAACCTAAGGCTAATTATCATATCATTAACTGTCCATCAGAGTGGTTCAATGGTGATGTTTGAACCATGAGGGCTCAATTCAGACAATATAAAACAGGACCCCAGACCATAACCAGGGGCTCTTCTTACGACAGGGAGCCGTTTGTCGTCTGTGGCAAACGTATCTTGCTTTTGTCCGATAAAGCTATCTTGCTCTTTCTCAATAAATTTCGTTATGTGCTGTCCTTGAGGCAATGTGTATGGTCATTCTTCAGACAAGAGCACACCAAGAACCAAGAACAGACAGTCAACCCGACATTTCTATATTAAATTCCAAATCACCGGGAGTTGAAAGTGCTTCTCTGCAGAAGAATACAGCAGACACTGTGGCTAGGTGTGCTGAGACCTGGGTTTGCAGACATTTGGGAAATTCCTTGCTCCACCAACTAACGGAAGTGTTAGATCAATCTAAGCAGTGTTTAGAGCTCCTATTGTACGTGATTAAAGTTCTAGCTGAACAAAATATGCAGAATAAGGAAAAAAAATCCCTTTATAATAGTTTATAGGGCAATGAATGGAACATAATGATCTCAATAATCCTGATTATCTTATTATTGAAAAACTAGGAGCAATATTCTGAAAAGTAAACGTGAAAAAATAGTCCATATGTCTGGAATCAAGTTTGATTCAAATTATAGAAGAGGAATCCAAAAGTCCTTTTGGAGATGTTTGAAAGCATGATTTCAAGACAATTTTTCCCCTTATGTACCTTAACCTACCCCTAAACCCCCAAATCCAGTGAAATTGAATTTCTGTTCTTCAGATCTACTCTCCCTATTTTCTTGCTCTGACATATCTTGTCTGTTGTAGTGAAAGAGATTTTAACAGAAAACACCAGTAAAATTAGGGTGGATTAAAATCCTCTGCTCAATTGCAGAAAATAAAGAAAAAGCAAACTTTGGAGAAAAAACTAGAAATTCAAAATTTAGGACAATATTTGAGAAATCAAGTCATGAATGGTGCTCTTTAAGAAGGAAATTTTTAATTAAAAAATTTTAATTGATATCTATGTTATACTCTACATTAACTTTTGATATACTAAAAATATTCAGTGGAATCTTTGCTAGTTGTCTAATTTCTTTGAATCTATGTCACTCTTTTTAAAGAAGAAATATAGCCACATAATATAGAGCTATTTACTATCAAAACAGACCCTTTTGCCTAGTAAATGTTTGGTTTTTAGTAATGTTCAACATTACATTTAGTAATGTTGAACACTGTACCTTGGGTAGCATATATTTAAAATCACTGAATTTTACATAAATTTATAGTGACGACTACAAAGGTATTATAATAGTGATATATTTCCATGTATTGAATACAACATGTAACACCTGTGGTGAGGAAATAACTAGATTTTAAATGTATTCAAAACCAGTATTTATTTTTTAAAAAGAACATTGCTGAGTAAATAATTATAAAGCTATGAACAATACATGTCCTTGAGAGAAGGAACTACTTAAAGGAATAATATAATGAAAATACATAATATTACTAGCTAATGAGGTATTTAGTTAAAGCAAAGTGTTAGATAAACAACACTATTAAAAGAATAATTTTAAGATATTATGTGGCTTTGAAACACCAAAATTAGTAATACATTTGAGTAGCTATATTTAAAA
>NW_012147189.1:415149-415991 GCF_000956105.1 Propithecus coquereli | reverse complement strand
TAAAGGCAAACTATTTCTATACCGTATTGTTATGTGTGATGAAAAATTGGATTCTTTTTGACAACCATAACTGTTCGGCACAATGGTTGGATAAAAGTGAGGTGTTGAAACACAGTCCAAAAAGGAATAGTCATCAAAAATATCTAATGTTGTCTGTTCAATGGTCCAGCGCTGGTATTATTCACTACAGCTTCATGGAACCTGGTCAATCGATTGCAGGAGATGTCTACTGCAACCAATTGGATGAAATGATAAGGTTGCTTGCAATTAAGCACCAAGATTGATCAACAGAGACAGGCCAATCCTCTTATAAGACCACAGGTTGCAAAAAACAATGCTGCTCAAATTATAGCAGCTGGACTTGGAAACTCTCAGTCACCCACTATATTCACCAGAACTTGCATCAACTGGCTACCACTTCTTCCAGGCTTTGGACCACTTCTTGAAAGAACAAATATTCAGTTCTCAATAAGCTTTGGAAAATGCCTTTCACAATTTCATCACCACTTGCTCTCTAGCCTTCACTGCTGGCATAAGCAAGCTATTGTTAAGATGGTAAAACTGTGTCGATAGCTTAGGCACATACTTTGCTTAATTGTACTGCTTCTTGTTTAAGATATAATAAACTAAACTTTTGATTTGAAATTGGACATTTCATATTTAATGACCTAATATAAATTTTAAAATCTAATTAATCACATAATATAAACTTTCACTCTATACTATATATCTTATTCTAAGTCTAGAAAATTTTGAAAAGCCTTTGATAATGTTTGTTTACATTTTAAAACATAAATACTTTCAAACATTTTAAACTGCATTTATCAATTTAATAAGTTTGT
>NW_012147189.1:412656-413324 GCF_000956105.1 Propithecus coquereli | reverse complement strand
TAAAGGCAAACTATTTCTATACCGTATTGTTATGTGTGATGAAAAATTGGATTCTTTTTGACAACCATAACTGTTCGGCACAATGGTTGGATAAAGGTGAGGTGTTGAAACACAGTCCAAAAAGGAATAGTCATCAAAAATATCTAATGTTGTCTGTTCAGTGGTCCAGCGCTGGTATTATCCACTACAGCTTCATGGAACCTGGTCAATCGATTGCAGGAGATGTCTACTGCAACCAATTGGATGAAATGATAAGGTTGCTTGCGATTAAGCACCAAGATTGATCAACAGAGACAGGCCAATCCTCTTATAAGACCACACGTTGCAAAAAACAATGCTGCTCAAATTATAGCAGCTGGACTTGGAAACTCTCAGTCACCCACTGTATTCACCAGAACTTGCATCAACTGGCTACCACTTCTTCCAGGCTTTGGACCACTTCTTGAAAGAACAAGTATTCAGTTCTCAATAAGCTTTGGAAAATGCCTTTCACAATTTCATCACCACTTGCTCTCTAGCCTTCGCTGCTGGCATAAGCAAGCTACTGTTAAGATGGTAAAACTGTGTCGATAGCTTAGACACATACTTTGCTTAATTATACTGCTTCTTGTTTAAGATATAATAAACTAAACTTTTGATTTGAAATTGGACATTTCATATTTAATGAC
>NW_012147189.1:411321-412605 GCF_000956105.1 Propithecus coquereli | reverse complement strand
AGAATTTTCAAGCTATATGATAATTATGGTTAACTTTCTTTAAGGTACCATCTGTACTCTTAATTATGTAACATGTTGATAGGCTTTTAATCAATCTGTAAATCTGTTTTTTTAATTTGCCTCATACTAACCACTACTACCCTTGAAATTACTGGATTGATGTGCTTGATGTATTTTTATATATGCATTAAATGTCTACATGTAAAATAATTAAAAGTACAGATGATAAATAGAAAGTGAAAAATTGTTCAAATGATATTTAGAAGCCCAAATATTAGAAGAAATATTTGGAAAATATTTATACAGATAGTCAGAGTTTAGTTAAGTTGATTTAAATATGAATACACCAAACCTACACCAAAGCAGTGCCACTAAACTATTTCAAGAGATTTACATTTTGTAAGATTCAGTGAATTCTCATTCGAGGATTTGCAGCAATGAAGGAATTTATTTTGAGAGAGAATATTTTCACCTTGCAGGCAGGTTAATCTCAGTAGGCAGTTTCATGCCTAAAAGACTAGTGTATACTACAGTTTTGTATTGTTATAATTAACATATTAACATATTGACATAACTGTATCCATATATATGCCACACAAAACCAGTTTGTAAACCACTACAAATATGAAGCCATACATTAGAAAATGTTTGTCTGCATGACTCTTTTATTGGGAGAAGAGTTAATAATGGAACATGATACATAGATTAAATATAGAATTTAGGTGCTTTGTGCATTTGAAAGTAAAGTATAGACATGGGCCAAATCCAGGATACTCCTAATGTTAAAAATGGATGGCAAAATATATTCTAAATTCAAAATTTAGCCTTAGGATAGTCCTGAATATTCAAACAAGGTAATTTAGTTTAAGAGAATAAAATTTCTTACCTTTACACCTAGTGCCAAACAGTTGATGAGGTTGAAAGTACATAGCTACTTAAGTTCTCATGTTTTACAAATATTTTTGCTTTGGGGCTTCTATTCAGGAATGCAAAAAAAAAACTAGGTAGATGAAAAGTCATTTTTAATGCATTTTTCCATCTGACTACAAGCAGAAGTACATTTCAAAAATTAAATTAAAATAGTACCCAGAAGCACATTCTATCTTGGTTCCACTCTCAATTTATAAGGTCTATATGAGTTTGTGCAGTTGTATAGAAATTACTGTTTTGCTTTTGCTACACACAGTGAAATGGAAAATTTGATTATTGGCAGAAAGGAACATATGTTTCTTGAATTAAGAAGATGAATATAGGCAAATATATGTACTTCATTTACTTTATATC
>NW_012147189.1:408444-409427 GCF_000956105.1 Propithecus coquereli | reverse complement strand
TGGAAAAGAGTACGGAGGTTCCTTAAGAGATTAAAATAGAATTGCCATGTGATCCATAATTTTTAGTTTAATAGTAAGTCTTGCAACCAAATACTGTAAGTCCACTTGCCTTTTACTTATTTTTTGAAAATTGTTTTAATTATTCCTGATCCCTTGCATTTTTGTATAAATTTTAGAATACACTTTTGATAATTTCAAAGAAATGCTAGATTGGATTTAAACTGGTATTACTTTGAACCTTTAGGTAAATTTGGGAATAGTTGACATCTTAATAATATTGACTCTTCCATCATATTATTCCACTCTTTAATTCCTTTCAGCAATTGTTCTGTAATTTTAATAATAAGGGTACAACCTTTTGATTATTTTATTACTAGCTGTTTTATTACTTCTATGCTACCACAAATGGCATCTTTATTTTTAAACTTCATTTTCACTTATTTTATGTACATAAAAACATAACTGAGTTTTGTATATGACCCATGTGCCATGTACCTTTGTTGAATATTTTTGCTTTTCCTTTGGAATTTCTTCCCTGTATAATATTTTTTTCTGCAAATTATTAAAGTCTTATTTCTTTCTTATGTCTTTATTGTATTTTTAGTATCTTATACTATTCTATTTTATTCATTTTTGCCTTATTTATTGGCTGGATCTTTAATATATCATTTAATAGGTGTGGTAACAATAGACATTCTTTCAATATTCCCAATTTTAGAGGGAAAGTATTTATAATTTCACCTTTAAATATGTTAACTGTAGGTTTTTTGTAGATGTCCCATATCAGATGGATGAAGTTCTATTCCTAATATAGTGATAGTTTATATTATGATTGTTATCAATGTTATCAAACATTTTTACTTCCTCTTAGTATCTTCATACACATTTTCTCTTTGAATGTGGTAATTTAGTGAATTTCATTGATTGATTTTTGATGTTAAGCCAATCTTCCTAGAATAAACTCTAGTTTGACATGGAGTATC
>NW_012147189.1:405478-406324 GCF_000956105.1 Propithecus coquereli | reverse complement strand
CATTATGTGGGCAAAGTTTACTTCTATCATTAACAATTAAATACATTTATAGATTTTTCTGCTATAGTCTTCATTTCAATGTTGTCCTAACTAAAGTCAGTATAGGCCTTTGAATACTGACAAAAATAAAGGAAGGATAATCTTAAGAATATAGTTTTTGTGTAAAAATATTTCTTCTAATTTTCTTTTCTGTTGTTTAATGCTTGTAAAGAACAATTCTTTACATCTAAAGGATATATATTCATTATTTTATGCCATTTTATTCCAAAACAGACAATATATTTAGTCTTACAACACTATCTTCACCTTCTACCAAAGCTATTTGGCCTGCCTGGAATCACATTGTTGGTATTCTTGATGATGATGTCACATATACAGGAAACTAATGGCGAAAATTATTCTCTTTGGCTTCAAATATACACCACCTATAGGAATAAAAGTACGAGGAAAAACATTTTGGAAAGTCTTCAAAGTTAATCAGTGGTAAAGAGCAAATTAATGAGGACAGCATATGATAACTGAGATACATGTCATAATGAAACATCTAATAATAGCCGAAAACAAACAAGTTCTAGTGGAAACATATACAAAATGAGAGGTATGCTATTTATCAGGTAGGAAAAACATGATTACTAAAAGTGAAAATTAAAAAATAAAAGAACAGAGTGGTCATACCCTGCAAAGAAAAAAGAGAAAAAAGAAGAAAAGAAAATATGCAAGACTCTTGGACTGTATTAAAGTAAATGGTATTGCAATCAATGTAGACTGGTGTCTTCACATTGAATGTAAAGTAAGCAGGATGATAGCCTCCTTTATTTCAAAATGATAGGTCCATATAGTTGGTTT
>NW_012147189.1:402248-403572 GCF_000956105.1 Propithecus coquereli | reverse complement strand
ATTAAATATTTGATTAGTGAGTCAAATGTATTATTTTTAAAAATAATGTATGATATATTGATACATTTCTTTCCAAAGTGTGGAAGAAATGTTTTCCTTTCCCTGAAGAACTGGATACTATAAGTGTTTTACTATTAGTCTGGTAGATAAAAATGGCATCTACTATGAGAAATGTTTACACACATACAAAGATATATACACATACACATATATGTGTCTATATATTTACTTTTAATAAGAGCATTTTTATGTTTATCTCTTAGAAAGTTCTATTGAAGGCCATTTCCTTAGTGTTTTAGTGAGGTTCTAATTAGGTCAAGTTTATTAAGTATAGAATGGTCCTAGAAACCAGTGATCACCTAATACTGCCCAGAACTCTATGCAGGTAATTAATAACATTTCAAAGTCTTTTCATAACTTTAGCATAATCAGGGATCCATTCACTCATTAATGACCTGAAATTTTGATCCTCTGTTTTGTTTAAATCTAAAGGGAAGAATCTCTCAGCAGAAATCTTGAGGAAAGAGTTTTAAACTTTGGTTATAAAGAACAGAAGAAAAGAAACTGCCCCCACCCCCAATTTGGTGTCTAATCAGTGTCATTAACTTAATATGCCCTAAAATGAATTCTCGATTTTCTAATCCTTCAATTTTTTAACCTACATTCTTTCCCTCTTAATGGCAATTCCATTTTATCATTTCTGAAGCCAATAAACTTGGTATAATCCAAAAGACCTCTGTTTTTTTCATATCCCCTACTAACTCCACACAAAAATGTACCTTAAAATACTTATCTGGAATTTGACACTTTTTCTCTACTTATACTGCTATTACCTTCTTTCAGGCCATCCTAATCTCTTAACAGCAATAACTTCTTATCTGGTCTCCCAGCTGTGGCCCTCAGAGCCTCTTCTCAACAGCCAGACTAAGTGACACTTTTAAAACAGAAAATTAAATCATGTCTTTTTGTGTAAAACCTTTCGGTAGTTCCATATTTCACCCAGAGTATATATAAACTGCTCTTAATATTCAGGAAAGAAAAATATATGATTGCATAAATATCTGAAATAATTGCTGTGTGGAGTATAATAAGAATCTTTCATATGGATAAACAATCATTTAAAGGTAAATAGCAGCTCATTCAACTAACATTTTGTTTTGTTTTTTCATGTTTATGCCAAGAACCTTACAAGATGTAAGATATTCAACAAATCTTATGTAAAATTTAAAGTCCCTGTGTTTATTTTTAAATTTTTTTTATTTCAGCATATTATGGGGGTACAAATGTTTAGGTCACACATTTTGCCTTTGCCCCACCCAAGTCA
>NW_012147189.1:395050-398873 GCF_000956105.1 Propithecus coquereli | reverse complement strand
CATAAGAATATCAGTGTAAATGTTGCTAATCAATAAATTAGAACCTATCATAATAAAATGACATTCTAGGTGTGTATTGCTATATATTTTTGCTAAATATAGTGAAGATAATGTTTGGGGGGCTAAGAAATGAAATGTTGTAATAATAAGAACTTCATGATTGGGATTATAGCCTCTAGTCATTTGTAATTATGCATATGTTAAAAGAAATGGCTCTATGGCTTCAATAGTAACTAAGCAGATCCTACTTCAATAGTATTAATAATTCCACAACTGCTATTCCATTGATCTAGTTCACACTATATTAAATGTATTATTAAATAAGATAGCTGCTATTTATGATACAGCACTAAATTATGTCTATTTAAAATTATTTAATTTTAGGAGGAGGAAAAATGGCAGAGTAAAGGTGACCTCCTGGCTCCCTGATCCCAGAGAAAGAGGTGAAGAACTTAGTCTGCTACACACCAGTGGATCACTCCCCTGCAAGAACAGCACTGTAAAACTTCAGATAAAACAGCGTGGGACAGACAATACAGGGAAAAAAAAATGTGAATGGGAGATAGGATTGCGAAGTCTGGACAGTGCGAGATAAAAATAGATGTTAGAGCATGAGATGGCTGTGCCTGCCTGGCCAGCGAGAGCAGTGTGATCTGACTGACAGGAGAACGTCCTGCTTCCCCACTGACCTCCACACCCACTGAGATAGGGACCTGCCTGAAGTTGGTACAAAACTGCGGCAGAAGACGGTGGGCTCTGTGGATCGGTAACAATAGCGGGAAGCATCTTGAACTCCCCAGAGCTCTGTGCTAGGACTGCACTGGGTAGGGGAGGGACTGGTCTGAGCTACTGCTCCAGGGAGTTAGGAGACAGGTACCTCACCTCTGGTGGTCAGTGGGACCAGAACAATGGTGGTGAACACTGAAAAGGGAACGCTACTCTCGAAAATGCTGTGGGCAATTAGGCCGGCTCAGGGCAGGTCAGAAAGTGCAAGACCTCCTGCCGGACAGGTGCGGGACTGGGGGAGGGCAACACACAAGAGACAGTGGGCGTCCTGTTGACTCAGCTCCCCAGTGTGGCATCCGCCAGCTCCTAAACAGGTGCCCCCGGCGCTAGTGCTTTGTGTATGGGTGGCCGCCACTTTGGGGGTCCACAACCCGGGCGCTGTGGTGCGCTACGGTTCCCTGCAGCGCCCTTCCTCCAGCCCGGAAACTCTTCTGACAGACTCCGCCCTTCCATCACCTATCATCAACTAGCCAGGTTAGTTTTGACGGATGAAGTTTGAGTGCTTCCCCAGTCATGAGAGGCTGCCAGCTGTGGGATTTATAGGCGCTAGCATGCTGGGCAGACTCGGGCATCACCCTTCCCCATAGCACAGCCACTTTCGACTTTTGCACTGAAAGTGGTAGGCTCCAGTCCTGGAGGTAGGGAGAGGCAAGAAAAGCCACTTTCCCTGTGCGACTGGTGTGAATCTGCCAGGCCTTGGCACAGCTCAAGAGTTTATAGCCCAGTGACTCGACCTGTCAGACCAGCTTAGGTCATCCAGTAGGATCATAACTCTGGAGCTTCATCTCCGCGTCCGGGAGGCTACCAACAGTGGGGTTTGCGGTCAGGGAAGGAAAATCATGGACAGAGGCACAGCAGGTGCACCAAGTAACCCCTCCTATCAGGAGCAGCCTCCCAACTGTGGTGGAAGAACCCTGAATAACATATTAGCACCTCCCCCTAGCGGCAGATCAAGCAACCATAGAAGCACAAACTCCAGGCTGGTAGGCAGCAATTGTGATCTGCCTTGCTCCTTCCACCACTTTAAGGGGGAATAGGGTCAAGGTAAACCTCTGGAGTGGCAAGATCCTTTCTAAAGATTGGGGCACTAGTATTCCTCACCCGGGGACTAGAAACCAACACAGAGGCATCAGATTACATCGATAACTGGCTCCACCACATAATCTACAACCAATGACAGAGAGGGTAATCCCATAGCTCAACATAGTGCCCTCCATCTCAAGCTATTAGAGGGCAATGGAGTTACACACACAGATGCAATTCACCCCATGTGTGCTTAAGCTGGGGGACCAAACTCACAAGGCTTCACTGGCAAGAAGTGAAGACAACAGGTCAGAGGTAACTCAACTTGCTAAAATACCTCTAAGGTGATACAAGACCAATGCACCTCCTCCCACGACTGTTAAAGAACATCCTTTAGGGGCTTGAAGTTAAGGGCACAAACCAGTCCTAGCACTCCCAGTTCTCAATCAATTACCCTGATGAAAAAGAACCAGAGAAAAAACACAAGGAAATATGAAAGAGCAGAGAGAAAAGTCACCCCAAAAGAAATCATGACACTCTCAAAATCAGATACTAATTTAAATGAAATGATTAAATTGATGGAGGAAGAATTCTGAATATGGATTATAAGGAAACTCAATGGAATTGAAGAGAAAATAGAAACCCAACACAAAGACACCATGAGAACAACACAGGAAATAAAAATTCTCTGAAGGAACTGAAATATTACGATAAAACCAAACAGAAATCTTGGAAATGAAGGAGGCATTCAAGGAACTTCAAAACACAATGGAAAGCCTTAAAAATAGAGTGGATCATGCAGAGGAGAGAATCTCAGAGCTTGAAGATAATGCCTATGTGCTAAACAAATCAGATGAAGAAAAAGAACACAGAAGCAAGAGATAAGAGCAGAACATACAAGAAATGTGGGATTATGTAAAGAAACCAAATATACAAATTATACGCATCCCAGAGGGAGAAAAAGAAAATACACAAGGGCTCGAAAATCTATTTCTTGGAACACTGGAGGAAAATATGCCTAGCCTGGCCAGAAACCTAGATATCCAGATATAAGAAGCACACAAAACTCCTGGGAGACTCAATGTGAAGAGACAAACACTATGGCATATAATTATCAGACTGGCCAAAGTAAACATGAAAGAGGAAATCCTTTGCTCAATAAGACAAAAACAACAGATAACCTACAAAGTAAAACCCATGAGACTAACTTCAGACTTCTCAAATGAAATCCTACAAGGCAGAAGGGACTGGGGACCCATCCTCAATCTCCTTTAACAGAACAACGGCCAATCAAGAATTCTTTACCTGACAAAACTGAGCTTCATCTATGAGAGAGAAATAAAGACTATTCCAGACAAGCAATCACTGATGGAATTTGTGAAGACCAGATCTGCTCTTTAGGAAGTATTCAGACCTGTGTTATATGCTGAAAAGCACAATAGACACCCACCAAATTAAAAACACTGACGAGTTAAAGCCCAGAACCCAGATTCCACAATGGCTCGAGAGGTAAAACAAAGCAATAAGAACTTACCCAACAATATAAATGGAAATCTTCCCCAAATATCAATCCTCTCAATAAATGTGAATGCCTTTAATTGTCCTTTGAAGAGACATAGAACGGCTGAGTGGATAAAACATAATAGGCCAATTTATATGCTGTCTCCAGGAAGGAAGTAAGATCTTGAATCAATAACTTCAACTTTCAACACAGGAAACTAGAAAAAGAAGAACATAACAAACCCAAAATAATAAAGAGGAAATAATAATTATTAGAGTGGAAATAAATGAAATAAAGTATACAAAAATGATAGAAAATGGTGTCCTCACCCAGATAAATATGATCTATGAAGAACCTGCAGCTACATCATAGTTAATGTTAAAAGACAGAGCTCCAATATTCTCATCTGTATACAACCGACTAAATTTTTTTTAAAAAATAGGTTTATATAAACAACACTGTGGGGAAAAACCAAATATGTTTTGAGTAGATGGATGAATTATTGGTTTCTTT
>NW_012147189.1:392705-393620 GCF_000956105.1 Propithecus coquereli | reverse complement strand
AATGTTTTATAATTTAAAATGTAAATATGTATTTGTTATTTATTGTTATGCCCATAATATTGACCCACTGCAATGGGTCAATATGCAATGGGTCAATATGGAACTCCACTGAAAAAAGAGCTTTTTGTTGTTGATGAAGTTGTTCTCAGCTATTGTGTGCTTCGGTAACATCTATTATTGTCTTACATTCCTCTGTGTTAGTTCTTGGTTGATTTGATTGGTCTTTATTAGCCTGACTTTCTGATATGATGCTCATGTCTTGATCTAGAAAAATGTCTACTCTATCATTATCATGGAACAAGTTTTATATGTATATATATACATGACTGCACATATAGGATTTGATTGTTGTATTAAATTAAGCTATTCTGCTTTTGAAGGTACTATGAAAAACTTAAAACATCTCACAGACAGTTTTAATATTCAGGATATGATAGAAATACTTGGATTGTGTGGTGTATGTGTATACAATTTAGTCTACCATAGATTCAAGGTTGTACAGAACAAAGCAGCAAAAGGATATGATCTCAGATAATTTTGTTGCTATGAAAGAGTGATGATGAATCTGGACATTTTTTCCAAGGAAGAGAACTAAGTAATATGATTGTTTTTCTGCCCTCCTGCTCCTTTCTTTGTCATTCACTCATTATTATCGAACAGCATAGGTGAAAGGCTAAAATAAATATGCTAATATTCATGAGTGATATTAACATCAATTTGGAATGAGTCACAGTGGATCAACAAAATAAATGTCATCACTGACGTGCTAATTGGTCATTCAAAGGGTAGAACAGAATGTGTCAACACAATTTACCTTGTATCATCACCTATGCCATTGTTAACTGCAAGAATTAAGACAAAAGAGGAAACCATTATGCTTTTTGGAATATTGGCTAAATCAACTGATGATGGTTG
>NW_012147189.1:378766-380330 GCF_000956105.1 Propithecus coquereli | reverse complement strand
TAATGGATAAAACTCTAGGTTTAATATTTATTAACAGCTAACATGCATTATATCTTCTTCAACCCTGAGGAATCCCTTCTTCAAAGGCTTTCTTTATCCAATACCATTCTCATTCTTGATTGTTGAGTTTCACTAAATCTTCACCACCACCCTGAATGAGTCTATAAAACTTCATCTTTCTGTACTCCTTAATTGGGATCTCAAATACATATTTTTCTCTGCTTATTGAGTATCTGGGTCTTAGAATCATGCTGACAATGTTGGATAGAACAGCAAGTAGCAGGATTATGGTAATCACATGAAGTCGTGTCCACTGATGTGGCCAATTATGTATTTGAGTCTCCTGTACAATTTAGTTTTTGTTTTTTGTTTTTTTTTCAAACATATCTGAGTCTGAACCTGATCACAATCTTTTTTATTTCTGTACACATGAGAATACTTTATCTTTTTTTAATTTGCTAGATTTAGAGATACAATTTTTTTTGTTACATGGATTAATTGTATAGTAGTGATGTCCAGGTTTTTAATGTACCCATCACCTGAACAATGTACATTGCACCTGATAGGTGGATTTTGTTCCCTCATCCCCCTCCCACACATTCTTCTGAGATTCCAGTGTCCATTGTACCACTCTGTATGCCCCTGTAAATCCAGAGCTTAGCTCCCACTTATAAGTGAGAACATGCAGTGTTTGGTTTTCTGCTACTGAGGTACTTCACTTAAGATAATGGCCTAGTTCCATCCAAATTGCTGTAAAAGACATTATTTCATTCTTTTTTTATGGCTGAGTAGTATTCCACGCTGTATGTACACCACAATTTTTTATCCATTCCTTGGTTGTTGGGCACTTAGGTTGATTCCATATCTCTGCAATTGTAAATTGTGCTACAATAAACAGATGATTGCAAGTGTCTTTTTGATATAATGAATTCTTTTTCTTTGGGTAGATACCCACTATTGGGATTCTGGATCAAATGGTAGATCTACTTTTAGTTCTTTGAGAATTTTCCATACTGTTTTCCATAGAGGTTGTACTAATTGACATTTTCACCAACAGAGTGTAAGCACCCCCTTTTAATCGCATCCATGCCAACAATTATAGTTTTTGACTTTTCAATTATGGCCATTCTGACAGGGGTAAGGTAATATCTTATTATGGTGTTAGTTTGCATTTTCCTGATGATTAACAATGCTGAAGATTTTTAATATTTTGTTGGTAGTTGGATATCTTCTTTTGAAATTATCTGTTCATGTTATTTGCCCACTTTTTAATAGGATTGTTTATTTTTTTTTCTTGTTGATTTGTTTGAATTCCTTATAAATTCTGCATATTAGTCCTCTGTTGGATGCATAGTTTGTAAATGATTTTTTCCCAATATGTAAGTTGCTGATTTACTCCATTGATTATTTCTTATGCTATGTAGAAGCACTTTAATTAAGTCCCATTTGCCTATTTTTGTTTTTGTTACATTTGCTTTTGGGGTCTTAGTCATAATTTCTTTCCCTAAGCCAATGTTCCCTAGGAGAGTTTTTCCCTAGGTTTTCATCTAGAATTTTTATGATT
>NW_012147189.1:377409-378716 GCF_000956105.1 Propithecus coquereli | reverse complement strand
ATTAAATATCCGTATTTAAATATCTATTTTTCTTATCTCTCCTATTTAAGTCTCCTACTTAAGATGACACCCAGAGCCATGTTTGGCAATGTTTACTGTGAGTTTTGTTTGTGATTATTTCCTTTTAGAATATAAGGAAGAGGAACAATATTGATTAATGTATTATTCTGCTCTGGCTATTATAACAAAATACCATAAACTAGATAGCTTAAATAATAGATATTTATTTCTCACAGTTCTAGACACTAGAAGTCCAAGATCAAGGTGACCACCAATTTGTTCTTGGTGAGGGCTCTCTTCTTGGCTGTTAGATGGCTGCCTTTTTGCTGTGTTCTCACATAACAGAGAGAGAAAGAGAGTGATCTCCCTTTCCCTTCCTCTTCTTACAAAACCATTAATTCCACCACGAAGGCCCCACTCCATGACCTCATCTACCCCCAATTACCTCCAAAGGGCCCCAACACCAAATACTATCACATCAGGGATTAGAGTTTCAACATATTGGTTTTGCGGAGGCACAATCTGGTTTATAATAATTTGTTTATGAATTGAAAATATTATGATGTAAGAGAAGAAATAATCATATGTTTATCAAGAACACTAAGCTGCAAGGATGTTTTAATTCCTAGTTTTAGTTAAGACTGGATCCTCCTTCAGATATGAGGTTTTCTTCTATGTTTTAAATCATAGTTCTCAAAGCAAGGTAAATATGTTCAATTAATAATAATCTTTAATTTTTCTGAGTGGGTGTTAGACCTTAATAAGTTAGTGGTGATTATATTTCACTTACAATACAGTAATTGTGGAGGAAATGGAACAATGCAAATAATGTGATTCAAAAGTAATAAAACAATGGAGCCCCTATCATGTGTTGGAACTATTATCATTAGTGAAATACTATCTTTCTGTCAAGCACTCTGACATTCAAAATGAACTCTTTCACTTTCTTTAGTACAAGAACTTTGATGGTCAACAACCACAAGAAATTTATGACCAACTAATAGAGATTTTATCAGTCACATGCATCCAAAGGGAATACCCGCATGATGTCACAAGAATATTCATATCTTGTCAAAAGTGAGATTATTAGGGGATGTTACTCTTGGTGCTGCTTACTTCTTTGGCCTTTTTTGTCCAATACTTGTACTAATTTTTTCAATGCATATGTTATTGAGTTTCATTGGATCACATAGGTAGTTTAGAGAAAATTGAGATATGTCATTCTTTTAATACCTATAATTCATGCAGAGGCCATAAAAAGCATTCAGTAATTAATAAAGTTTAGATAATGTACATTCAAACTAACC
>NW_012147189.1:375008-377359 GCF_000956105.1 Propithecus coquereli | reverse complement strand
TTAAAAATAATTTTCATATAATCAAAATCATCACTTAGAGCCAAATGCAGTAAAATATATGCAAAATTTTTCCTTATAAACAAAACATTGAGAAAATCTACAGAATTAAAGAATCAATATTGTTAAGATATAATTCTTTCTCCAAACTGATCTACATGTACAATGCAGTCCTAATCAAAATATTATCAATTTTCATATAGAAAAAATCACAAGATTAAAATATTTGTTTGTAAAGTCAAAAAGCTAATAATAGCTCAAATATTCTTGAATGAGAAGAACAAAGTGTAGGCTTAATCTACCAGATTTTAATTTTTACTCTAAAGCTACAATAATCTAGACAGTGTGATATCAACAAAAGAATGTAAAAATAAATCAATACAACTGAACTAAGAGCCCACTAGTAGATCCACATGTATATGATATGTTGTTTGTTCAATGAGAAAAGAATTGTATTTTCAACAAATGGTGCTGAAATAACTGTATGCACGTACAGGAAAAAAAAAATTAGCCCTATGTCACACTGTACAAAAAAAACACAAGAATTTATTTTAGACTCTAAAATAGTCAGAAGAAAATATTTGGAATTTTCCCAACATAAGAAGTGATAAATGCTTGAGGTAATGGACGGTCCTATTATCCTGATTTGATCATTATGCATTGTACGCATATATCAAAATATCACATGTACCTTACAACTATGTACAATTATTAAGTATCAATAAAAAATGGAATGAGATTGATAACAGATGTACATTTAAAATATAAAACAAAACAAACAGAGATATCATTAGAGGAAAATATAGAATATCTTTGCAATTTTGGGTCAGGCAAAACTTTCTTAGATTAGAGAGAGAGAATGTGAATTTAAAAAGATTTATTAAAATTTTAAAATGTTTGTTCTTTAGGAAGCATCATTAAGAAAATAAATGGGTAATTCACAGACTTGAATAAAATATTTCCAACACATATCTAACAAAAAAACTTTTTTATGAAATTTATAAAGAATTCCTGAAACCCATTATAAAAGGCAAACAAAATAAATAGGTAATAGACTTACAGATTTAAAAAGGAAAATATATGAATGTCAAATAATCACATGAAGAAGTACTCAAACATCATTAGTCATTAAGCAAATGAGAAATCAAGCCACGGTGAAATACTAATACATAAGTATTAGAATGGCTAAAATTAAGACTGCTAATATCAAGTGCTAGCAATTGAGAGAACCAAACAGACTCTTACACATTGCTGGTGCGAATGTAAAATGATATAACCATTTGGAAAACTTCTCAGCAGATTTTCTTTTTAAGTTAAGAATACATAAACCTTATAACTCCACATTTCTTCTCTTAGGTATTTATTCAAGAGAAATTAAAATATACTTCTATAAAAACAATATTTATGTAGGCTTTAATCATGGTCTCAAAAAGTAGAAAAAATCAGCTGTCCATCAACAAGAAAAATAACAAGCTACTGTATAGTCATGTAATCTGATACCACTCAGCAATAAAATGGAAAAAAAAAACTAGTGATACATGTGACAACATGGTCAACACTCAAAAATATTATGCTAGTTGAAAAAAGTAATCATATAAAAAAGTACATACATTATGATTACATTTATATAAAATAGTAGAATGAACAAAACTAGCTTTACACCATAGAAATCATATTTGTCATAGGGGAGGGCAGAGGTAGGGGACATTGGCTAGGAAGAGGGGGCATGAAAATTTTTTTAGGATTATGGAAACGTTCTGCTCTTGAAATATGCTATCCAAAACTCAGTGAATGACATACTAAGATCATAATATTTCCCTGTATGTAAAGTATACAGCAATTAAGATCTATTGCTATTACTGTAGAATTATGTATTTGTTATTTATTTTATCAATACTATTGGATGAAGTCATGTTGCAAGGCAGAAAATGCTCCGATTAAACTGAGTGATTAACTCAGAAGATTTCCTTCGCTTTGATTTCTACTTGCTGTTTAGAATAAATTATTACAGGAGAGAGACAATGTAAAGCAAGTACTGCTAAAATAAAAGAGCCACGATTTGCTGTTTTTGAAGATTCAAGGCTCTCAAGAGGGCAAAAGAAGCTAAAGTTAAAAAGAAAGACTCTTGATTAAAGATCAAATCTAGGGTACTCTCAGAATATCATGACCTAAAGATAAAGCAGAGATGTGACTGCTAAATTTTCAGAAAAATCAACGGTAGTGCTTCTAGTCAACTAAAAAGTATGATTGTAAATTTGTCACCCATTGGTTGGTCCCATACTAATAAGCTTAATTTTTATATCACATATATATAACATTAGATTATTTATTTGACATTAGTTTTGATGAAGCCA
>NW_012147189.1:364461-365113 GCF_000956105.1 Propithecus coquereli | reverse complement strand
TATGGAAAACAGTTTGGAGATTCCTAAAAAAATTACACATAAAATTATCATATGAACCAACAATTCTAATCCTAAGAGACAAAAACAGATATTTGTACACCAATATTAATAGCAGTTTTATTCACAATAGACAAAAAGTGGAAAAAACTCAAATGTCCATCAACAGATGAATGGATAAACAAATGGTGATACACATATACAGTCATGAAAGGAATGAAGCACTGATATATGTTAAAACACAAATGAAGCCTGAAAACATAATGCTAAGAAGCTAGACATAAAAGGTCATATCTTATATGATTTAATTTATACAAATATCCAAAACAGGTAAATGTAAAGAGACAGAAAACAGACTTGTGATTGCCAGGGCTTGAGGGAGAATGGAATGGGTGGTAACTGATTAAGGGGTACAGGGTTTTCTTTTGCAGTAATGAAAATACTTAGGAATTAGATAGAGGTGATTGTTATAATTATTTAGCGAATGTACTAAATTTCACTGAATTGTTCTATATGAAATGGCTGATTTTATGTGAGTTACATCTCAGTAAAAAAATGAAATAATCAAGTGATATAATACATACATAAAAAATAAGTAAGATGGTTATATAACAAAAGGAAGTCAGGCTAAGGTTAATGAGTATGTGTGTTTTTT
>NW_012147189.1:360754-362771 GCF_000956105.1 Propithecus coquereli | reverse complement strand
CCTTTGGGAAATACATTTTTTTTTTTTTTTTTGAAATTCATGATCTCCTAAGGAAATCATCCAAAACTCTTATTTTTTTATACTTACTATTTTTGGTAGAAAGATCTACGTGATTGAGTTTTGAGACTAATGGCAGAATATGGATTATTCTCAGTTTTACTATTTACAAGCTGTGTTCTCACTAAAATTCAGTGAATGTAGTCCCTCTTTTTAAGAAAGTTAAATTATCAACACACACTCGTGCACACACAAATTCCGTGCATGTTAAAAGAGAAATAAAGGAAAGAGGGTTCCATAAATTACTAAGGCATTCGAAGTATTGTTTAACCAATACTCCAAAACTGTGAACATCAACACTAAATATCTTTAAGATTTACCTAGTATCAGAGGCCTAATAATGAAATCTATGAGGTATCATCTTAATATTATTTATAGGCTATATGTCAATTGAAATTTATGGTAGTAATTAATGTGGAAAAAAATATTATACCCATTTTTATTCCAAAATTCTTTATATAATTTACCCTCTGCAACTTTTACAGTGAAGAGTTTATCTTTTTCTTCTTCTAAATTTTTAGAGGCTTGTATACAAATAAACTCTATGAAAAATCAGTAGCTTAGAAATTGCATGGTTAAATGATTTATTATGTTTACTTTTTAATAATACATGAACCCTGAATGTGTTTTTCAAAGCATATATATGGGTCATTTCCTCAGGGTAAGGACAGAGGCAATTTGGGGATACTTCCTACTGAAGTACTGAAGGGTGGTGAGGGCTGGAGAGTTGCCTTGCATTTTAAACAGCAGAAGCAGTCATTGTTGTCTGGCCTGCCCAGGGGTGTTAGATACAAGCAAGCTCCTTTGGCAGACAATCTCCCTCTCATAGGAATTCCCCAGTCCATAAAGAGTTGATGTTTGAAATCAAATGGAACTTACAAAATATTTATAGAAAAATATAGAATCAAGTGAAAACAAAAGAAGCAATGACAGAAAATCTTGACCAGTCTTGTCATGACTCATACAGCTTGATATGTTATGGAACTTGAAGGAATAAAAATAGATCATAAATTGGTTAGATCAAAATTATGTCCAGAATGAGAAAAAGGAAAATGACATTAAATCTGCTTTGAAGAATTATGGTTGAAGGAGAAAAAAAAGGTAAAAATAGAATTTGGGTAAAATGTGTACTATATTGTTTGATGTTATAAGGATGTGATAGAGAGTCAAAACACTGCTTCACATTCCTAGTCAGGGAGATTCATATTTCGTTTTGCTGCTCACCTTTCTGGCTCCCTCAAAACCTATGTTACTGTAAAATTAGTGAATGAAGGTGACTGTGGGACATTGCAGAGGAACTAAAGCATTTTAAAAACACTCCTTAACAAAGGTGATCCAGCAGTGAAATTCACCTTTAAAGAAGGTGTGATCCTGTTCGTATGGAAAGGAACCACAGAAACATCACAGATGCAGTGACTCTTCTGAGGTCTGACCTGTTTGTCTGCTTGGGAATCTCACCTGGTGCAATTTTAGAACAAGCCTTCATGAGCAGTAGGACAGCTTCTGCTGGGCAGGGTTTCTGGCTTGTACACTCACCTGTATTTCTTCATCAAATTCAAGCACATTTCTAGAACCAGTTCAAGTTCTAACTGCTTAAGATCTTTCTTAAACATTTTAGTACATATTGATAATTTTCTTCAGAATGCTTTAAGCAGCTATTATTATATTAGCAAAACAGAATAATTTATTATTCTTGTAATTTCACAAATGCTGTGATTTCATCGAATAAGCCACTAGGTCATAAGTATACAATCCTACTTAACCATCAAGAAAACTAAGCCTAAATATTCTCACTAGTAATGCAATGCTCCGGAAACCACACTCTGGCTTGTTCACGTAAGATTTTCCCATGCTGGAACTTATACATAAAATCTACAAGAAATGGACTTTGTTGAATAAATAAATTTACTAATTATTAAATGTGTTAAAATGTTGCTCTAGTTATGGAATTATTAAATAT
>NW_012147189.1:359435-360704 GCF_000956105.1 Propithecus coquereli | reverse complement strand
GGAGCCATAAGGCAACAACTTTCCAGTACAGCAGTATTAAACTTCCTGTTGATCCTTTCTAGACCTCAGCTGATCTCAGCCTGGCGGCACAATGCCAGTATCCCACTGAGCAAGCCCCACGAAAGCACTCACTCCTTCAGAGACTGCTGGCTGTGGTCCACAGAAGCAAGGCTTGTATAGCAAAGCAGAACAATCTCTTACATTTTTTTCCTTTCTTCAGTAAAACAATAGAGTATTATAGCACTCAAAGTTGAGGCAAAATTATTCACAGTTTTAAGAGGCTGGCTCCAAGACTGCAGATTCAGCTCTAACCTTAACCTCAACCGTAACATTAACAAGTTTATTTTTGCAAAGTGACTGAAATAACGCTACAAATCAAATCTAAAGCTGTCTGTACTTGTACCATAATATTACAAGAAAGTCAAGGGGATTATGATTCAGATATCAGGGGTTGGATTACTGTGGAGAGGTCCAGTCATCTAGTGATTCATTTGGGGAGTTCCAGTAAGGATTCTTTGATCTTAGAAATATTATTACACCCAACACTAAGATACAAAATTTCTATTTTTAAAGTCCTATACTATACTATAATTGCCTTCTTTTAAAATTTAAATAATTGTTATATGGGGGAAACTCTTAAGCTTAAACTCAGTAACATAAATGAGTTTAGAACCTGGGGTGTACTAAATATTTAGAAGAAGGGAAGAATCAAACAACAAAATATAAGAAAATAAACAAAACAAAAAGACACAGGAATGGAAATTTACCATAGACAAAAGTCACTTTTTTCCTTAATATTGAAATAATTATTAAATATTATTGTTTTCAAAGCAATATGTGATACACTGGACTAACGTACAAGTAGAAATGAATCCTTTTCAAAAAAATCCACACTTCTTCAAATATTCCCACCCTTTCAAAAATCTCTCTAATCTGAAACTCTCTCTAGTTTTTCTGAACACATATGCTATAGTGATAATTCCCATTGTTGTCTTTAGACATATGTTATGTTTCCTTTCTTTATTGCTATGTTTGATCTTTGCTTTTAGGGACATTTTCTATATTTCTATTTATTCTTATCAGCCTTCATGATCTTCCAAAATATTATTTTTTAAATATTGGTTATTATACCTTTCTGGTAAATGCATTTCTAAGGATTTTATTGGTTTTTCATCATTACTACAAATGGATGTTTTATTTTACAACATCCAATTGGAGAAAGAGAAAAAAGCTAGCTTTCTAATTCATGGATACAGATAGTTTTCTAAT
>NW_012147189.1:347878-349865 GCF_000956105.1 Propithecus coquereli | reverse complement strand
TCATTATAAATTAGCCTATGGAGAGCCTTGGGAACCTGTTTGTAAGTCAGGTAGTTAGTCCATAACCTAGGCACTGCCTGTATACAATATATTGTTATTAGCTATAGTCAACATGATGTACAATAGATCTTTTGAACTGTCTATTCTTCTGGAAGATGAAGTATTATTTCACAAAATTTTCAGTGCATATGTTGATCAACATGATTTCATCCTGTTTTTCTCTTTGATTTATTTGTTGAATCATTTGTAAGGACAGTGGCTGCATAGTAACTCTTAGAACACTAAAACAAAATTTAGTCAAAAAAGTTTAACTAAAGTATTATAAGACTGCCAGAAACTCTGGAATGATAACCTAGTATTTCTCAAACCTGAACAAGAAAACTTGAGCAGAAAAATGTCCCAACCACTCCATAAATCTATCTGAAATAAGCGGAATGCTTTTTCTTTGAGCTTAGATTTTTCCACCTCACATTTAGTGTTAACCAAGATTGAGCACAAAGTGCTAGAAACGGTATCGATTTTTATCTGGTTGGCCAAAACAAAATCCAAAGCTATTTAATTATCCAAAATAAAGAATTTAAGCTACTTCATTGTGCCCCCAGGGCAAAAACTCTTTATTTATGATGTCAGCAAAAATGAAGAAAATGTTGAGGACACTCTGAAGTTATTCAACTCCTTCAGATAGGACCATTGTTCTTGGGTTTCTCTTTCTACTTGTTCTTAATTATACCCCCAGAAACACATATATTTCTTTGTACTTCCTATAAGAGAAGAGTCCACTGAAAATGTTGGGAGTCACACACCTGCAATGGTCAAATTAATTTCCTTGCATAACAATTAACCAGGGCTATGGTTTGAAAATGAGCATGATTACCATACGTGATCTAAAAAAGAAAAGCAAGAAAAAATATTTTGGTGGGCATAAGAAATGTAATCAATCTTAATGGATGTGTGGATGTATAGGTGTTGCCACAATAATAAGTCAATGTTACATCCCCCAAAATATCTATGTTGCCCTTTTCTAGAATAAGGATATGTTCCTTCATGTTTGTATTGTCTACAAATTACTTGGAATAGTACCTAATACCAGTTATTCTATTCTTTAATTTGTCTGCACTATTAATAGCATGAAAGAGCTGAATTATAGAACTAACATTTTAATGGTCCATCATAATACCTAGACTTAGGCAAGTTATTAGTGGTAATAAGAACTTGATAAGATGTCATAAATGCATAACTTTAAACAAGAGGAAAATTTCACTAAAAGCATAAAGAACAGAGTGTTTAAAGTATGGTAATCAGTGATTACAAGCAGTTAGAATTAATATTACTCTGATAATCATAGGAAGATGCAATTTCATTAACCTTTATGTATGATTTGAGAATCTGGCACTCAAGAAAAATAAATAACTATGATGGCTAATTTTATGTATTAATTTGACTGAGCTAAGGGGTGTCCAGATAACTGGCAAAACACTATTTCTAGTGTTTTGTCTGTGAGGAGGTTTTGGGAAAACATTAACATTTGAATCAATATACTGAGTAAATAAGATTCACCCTTACTGATGTGGGCAGGCATCATCCAATCTGAGGAAAATCCTAATAGGACAAAAAGAAGATGGTGGGGCAGTTTGTAACCAGAGACATCCATCTTCTTCACTCAGATATTGGAGCTCCTAGTTCTTGGACCTTCAGACTGCTGGACTTATACCAGCTGCCACCTACCGACCCAGCTCTCAGGCCTTAGGCCTTGGACTGGGAATTAGTTAGATCATTGGCTCCCCCTGGTTCTCAGGGCTTCTAGCTCAGACTGAATTACATGATCCTATTTCCTGTTTCTCCAACTCACAGACAGCATAGCATGGTACTTCTTGGCCTCTATAATCATAATCAAGTTCCATAATACATTGATTCATCTATCTATCTATTATATGTAGACATATTTTATATCTACATCTATGTCTATCTGTACATAGATAATGTACAT
>NW_012147189.1:344118-347450 GCF_000956105.1 Propithecus coquereli | reverse complement strand
GTTCTTTGAAAAGATAAACGAAATTGACAGGCCTCACACTAGATTAACCAGACGCAGAAAAGAAAGTACTCGAATAAGCTAAATCAGGAATGAAAAAGGAGAAATTACAAATGATACCATGGAAAGACAAAATGTCATCTCTGAATACTATAAAAATTTCTATGCATATACACTTAAAAACATGGAGGAAATGGACAAATTCTTAGAAATACACAGTTTCCCTAGGATCAATAAGAAAGAAATAGAATTCTTGAACAGACCAATATCAAGAACCAAAATTGAAGCACCAACGCAAAATCTTGCCAAAAAGTCCCGGCCCAGATGGTTTCACAACTGACTTTTACTAGACTTCCAATGAAGAACTGATACCTATCCTGCAGAAATTATTCCACAACATTGTGGAACAGACCAATATCCCTTGTGAATATAGATGCTAAAGTTCTCAATAAATCCTAGCAAATCAAATTTAGCTGCTCATCAATAAAATAATCCATCATGATCAAGTGGGCTTCATCCCAGATATGCAGGGATGGTTCAACATACGCAAATCTATAAATGTAATTCACCACATAAATAGAAGCAAAAAGGAAGACCATACGATCCTCTCAATAGATGCAGAAAAAGCATACAACAAAATTCAGCACTCTTTTATGATAAGAACGCTTAACAATATAGGCATAGACGGGAATTGCCCACTTTTTAACGTGGTTGTTTCATGTTTTCTTGCTAATTTACTTGAGTTCATGGTAGGTTCTGATTATTAGCCCTTTATTGGATGTATGGCATGCAAATATTTTCTCTCATTCTGTATGTTATCTAGTCATTCTATTGATTGTTTCCTTGGCTGTGCAGAAGCTTTTTAATTTGATCAGGTCCATTTATTTATTTTTGTTGTTGCTGTGATTGCCTTTGGGGCTTTCTTCACATATTCTTTGCCTAGGCCAATATCTATAAGACTTTTTCCAACCCTGTCTTCTAGGATTCTTATAGTTTGATGCCTTAGGTTTAAATCTGTTATCCGTTGTCAATTAATTTTTGTGAGTGGTAAGAGATTATATCCTGTTTCAGTCTTCTACATGTGTCTATCCAATTTTCCCAGCACCATATATTGAACAGGGAGCCTTTTCCCCAGAATATGTTTTTGTCTGCTTTGTTAAAGATCAGATGACAAGATGACGATGGTTTTATATCTGAGCTCTCTGTTCTGATCCATTTGCCTATGTGTATTTTCTTGTGTAAGTACCACGCTGTTTTGGTTACTATAGCCACGTAGTGTAGGTTGAAGTCTGCTAAAGTGATGTCTCACAATTTGTTCTTCTTGCTTAAGGTTGCTTTGGCTATTTGGGGTTTTATGTGAGGGACAGAATTATTTTTTCTAGATCTGCAAAAAAAATGATGTTGATACTTTAATGGGGATTGTACTGAATCTGTAGATCCTTTGGGTAGTATAGACATTTTAACATTGTTGATTCTGCTGATCCATGAGCATGATATGTTTTCCCATTTGTTTACATCCTCTGCAATTTCTTTCCTTGGTGTTTCGTAGCTTTCTTTCCCTGTAGAGGTCTTTCACCTATTTGTTTAAATATATTCCTAGATATTTTATTTTCTATATGCCTATTGTGAAAGATATTAAGTCTTCGACTTGATTCTCAGCTTCACTGTTGGTGTATAGAAATGCTACCGATTTGTGTACCTTGATTTTGTAGCCTAAGATTTTGCTGAATTTATTTATCAATTCCAGGAGTATCTTGGCAGAATCTTTGGGGTTTTCTAGATATAAAATCATATCATGAGAAGGGAGTGATAATTTGACTTCTTCTTTCCCCATTTGGATATCCTTGATTTCCTTCTTTTGCCTGATTGCTCTGGCTACGACTTCCAGCACTATGTTGAACAGAAGTGGTGACAGGGGGCAACCTTGTCTGTTTCCAGTTCTAAGGAGGAGTGCTTTCAGTTGTTCCCCAAGTAGTATGATGTTGGCTGTGGGTTTGTCCTATATGGTTTTTATCATTTAAATGTATGTTTCATTTATGCCTATTTTGTTCAGAGCTTTTATCATAAAAGAGTCATGAATTTTGTCAAATTATTTTTCTGTATTTATTGACAGGATTATAAGGTCTTTGTTTTTGTTTCCATTTATGTGGTGAATCACATTTATAGATTTGCATATGTTGAACCATCCTTGCATCTCTGGGATGAAACCCACATGGTTGTAGTGGATTAATGTTTTGATGAGGAGCTGAATTTGGTTTGCTAGGAGTTCATTGAGTTGTTTTTGTATTTATATTCATAAGAAATATTGGTCTGTAGTTTTCTTTTTCTTCCTTCTTCTTCTTTTTTTTTTGGTTGTGTCTTTTCTTGGCTTTGTTATCAGGGTGATATTGGCTTCATAGAACAAATTGGGCAAGAATACTTTCTTCTCTAGGCTATAAAATAATTTCTTTATTCTAGGTACTAGTTCTTCTTTGTACGTCTTGTACAATTCAACTGTGCAACCATCTGGTCCAGGAATTTTTTATCTTGTAAGAATGTTTATTGGTGCTTCAATTTCATTATTTGATATTGGTCTGTTCATGAGTTCTATATCTTCCTGACAGAGCCTAGGAAATTAGTGTGTTTCTGAGAATTTGTCCATTTGCTCAATATTTTCAAGTTGATATTTGATATAAAGCCCTCATTTATGTATACAGTATGTTAAACAAATACTATCAGGTAAAACCCATAAAGATTCCAAATAGCAATGAGCTCTATGTTATTTGTCTGTGCTTTCCATATCATGTACTATTAGAATTATAAGAGTTTGACATTGTCATCTAAAGATTTCAGTTAAAGCACAGATCATAGAGGTTGTGTCAAAGCTAAGAGAGGGTATTAAAAACAATGTAACTTATGGAGGTTTTTCTGAGACTCTATTTTATTTCCATTTAAAAGAAATATAACAAAGAAAATAGCTTTGTGAGTAGGGTTAATTTAACAGTTTTATATTCTTTATAAATGTCTAAGAAGAAAAATGTTTTTGAATTTCCATATTTTTATATAAAGTTTGCTGATATTCAAGGAGTGAAATGTGATATTCTTTTAATATTTACACATTCATAAGTTTACCCAGAAGAAAACTTAAGTTCCAAAAATCAAATCATTTGGAAAGAATGGGCCAATTCTCGCATCTAACCCACTTTCATAGGCAATTGGCTTATTTCAATTAAGAAAGCACAGTCTACCCTTGTGGAACTTACTTTGTAGCAATTATAATTGAATACATAAAATAGTAGCAATTTCTTTATATTGTTAGTTTTAAATAAGTCAAGTAAAACCAAAAATATAATATT
>NW_012147189.1:343059-344068 GCF_000956105.1 Propithecus coquereli | reverse complement strand
TATGACACATCCTCTTATAGAAATAGAAAATAATGTTTTGTGTTATAAACCATAAAAATGATTTTTTAAATCAAAAATCAATGATCTTTGCCTTCAGACATTCAAATCAAAGTTTTTGTAAGTTTTCTGAAGTTCAGTAACTGTTAACTGATAATGCTAAAAATGTGATTTGGAATGTAATATTTAAGGATATCTATGATGATAGACATAGTCTCACTATGTAAAGCAAAGACTGATCTTATATCAAGTTTTAGGGAAAAGCTGTGGTAGATTGTGTCTATCAGAAAGGCTGAGATGTGTTTATGATAGGCTTAGACACATGTTTTATGTTGGTTACGGAGGCAAGAGTGGGCTGACAGTGGCCTAAAAGTGTGTTCACAGGACTAAGTCTAATGCTGAATAGTTAACTTTCAAAGTATAAGGCTGTCACTGATTGGATGCTTTTAAAATTATGCTCACTAAATTGAGCCGTTGATTAATTAGAGAAGTTTAAAACCAGTTCTTGTGTTTAAATATTACCCTGATTATGGAAATAAAATAGATTTATTAGACAGATTTAAAACCAGTTTCAAAGGTTATTTGTTAAGATGGCTATAAAATAATCAGTCTTTTTCTAAGTGTGTTGGGACTTTTTAATATCAAGGCCCCGTTGGTCTTCCTTCAGCCAAATCTTCAGAGAGAGCAGCAATGTTTATTCAGATCTTCATCACTATTGTTCATTCCTCTTTCTTTAAAAAACATTTTAATTGACAAGAAAAATATTTATGGTGTACAATGTGACGTTTCGATATATGTATAGATTTTGAAATAGCTACAAATCTATTTAGTGTGTCCATTATCTCACATACTTATTTTTTTTGTAGTGAGAGCCCCCAAAATTTACTCTTTTAGCAATTTTCAAGGACAATGATCCCCAAGTTACAGATGATGCACATTCCTGAGAACATATTTCGATGGGATTTGTATGTGACTCAGATTCCTGATGAACAGAGCATATACAGTATTAATA
>NW_012147189.1:339704-340090 GCF_000956105.1 Propithecus coquereli | reverse complement strand
TTAAAATATTTATATATTTATTGCTTACCTTTTGGAAGGCACTGTCTTACCAGCTCTATAATACTGGATTATGGTATATTTTTTAGGAGGTGTAGTAAATATCATTACTTTTTGTCTTTCAGAATTCAGAATTTAGTGAAACATATCAGACAAGTAGAGATCAAATGTCACTGTATTACTAATAAAGCTAATTAAAGGAAGTGGATTTATGTCAACGGCCAAATGGGTTGGCCAAGTGGGCTGATCATTGTTGCTATCACAAGACAAATCTATTCACCTAATTACTTGCATAGATAGACGAATATAAGGTTCTCTCCAACAGATGGAGCCTGCCCCTCTCAGCTTACCAAATAGCAAGAGTAGACTGAATATATCTTTTCTTTTAT
>NW_012147189.1:327127-327634 GCF_000956105.1 Propithecus coquereli | reverse complement strand
AAATAAATGTAAATTGTTTTACAAGAATATACTATTTAGGATATAAACCTAACATTTTATGAGATTTAACCTAAGTTCAGTTATTTTTAAAATCTCAAACTTCAAGTACTTTCATCTTCTATGTAATTGTATTATCATCATAACGTATGATGCCTCTCTTGTCTGAACTTCCAGAATGTTTTATATATACCTGACTAAAGGCTTTAAAACTTTCTATGCTTAATGTGTGATTTTTAATCATTTAAAAAACTTTTTGTCTTATCTCTTCTATCGTATTGTCTACCTGCTATAGGCAAGATTTATGTTTGATTTCGCTTTGTATTCTCCATAGCACTTATATGGCTTATTTGAAAAAAATAAAGAAATTTTGGAATCAACTATGTAAATGCAAATACAATTGTTTAATTAGTCTTTGTAGAGTACATTTCGAACATAGTATGTTCGACTACCTCCTTAAAAATAATACACATCACTCATCAATCAACAGTGAAATATTCTTCAAGTACA
>NW_012147189.1:324679-326539 GCF_000956105.1 Propithecus coquereli | reverse complement strand
AAAAAAAAAATCTGTGCATTGTGTTCATCTCACAACTCAGTAAAAAAGGAGTCAACAATTGTGAATTTTGAACAAATTATTGTTCATTATAGGCCATTAAATATAAAATGTCCGATTTCAAATCAAAACTGTAGTTTATTGTATTTCAAACAAGAAGCAGTACAATTAAGAAAAGTATGTGCCTAAGCTATCGACACAGTTTTGCCATCTTAACGGTAGTTTGCTTATGCCAGCAGTGAAGGCTAGAGAGCAAGTGGCAATGAAATTGTGAAAGGCATTTTCCAAAGCTTATTGAGAATTGAATATTTTTTCTTACAAGAAGTGGTCCAAAACCTGGAAGAAGTGGTAGTCAGTTGGTGCAAGGTCTGGTGAATATAGTGGATAACAGAGTTTCCAAGTCCAGCCTCTATAGTTTGAGCAGCATTGTTTGTGCAACATGTGGTCTTCTTGCAAGAGGATTGGCCTGTCTCTGTGGACCAATCTTGCCTGCTTAATCTCAAGAAACCTTATCATTTCATCCAATTGGTTGCAGTAGACATCCACTGTAATTGTTTGACCAGGTTTCATGAAGCTGTGGTGGATCATACCAGTGCTGGACCACCAAACAGACAACATCAGCTTTTTTTGATGACTATTTGGTTTTAGACTGTTTCAGCATTTCACCTTTATCCAACCATTGTGCTGAATGCTTGGGATTGTCAAAAAGAATCCATTTTTTCATCACATGTAATAAAATGGTATAGAAATGGTTCACTTTTATGTCATGACAGCAAAGGAAGGCAAGCTTGAAGATGATTTCTCTTCTGACATGCATTTAATTCATGCAGAATCCATCTATCCAACTTTTTACCTTGCCAATTGTTTCAAATGGTCCAATATTGGAATAGTAAGTCAAAACTTGCTGCTATTTCACGAGTAGGTTGGCCTGGCACGGTGGCTCACACCTGTAATCTTAGCACTCCGGGAGGCCAAGGTGGGAGAATTGCTTGAGGTTAGGAGTTTGAGATCAGCCTGAGCAAGAGTGAGATCCCTGTCTCAACTAAAAACAGAAAAAAAAATTAGCTGGGAGTGGTGGTACGCAGCTCTATAGTCCCATCTACTCGGAAGGCTGAGGCAGGAGGATTGCTTAGGCCAGGAGTCTGAGGTTGCTGTGAGCAAGGCTGATGCCATGACAGAGTGAGACTCTGTCTAAAACAACAACAACAACAACAACAAAAACCAGTAGGTTGAGATGGATTCACTTCCACTGCAGCTTTCAGCTCATCATTATTCACCTTGGTCTCAGGTCGCCCACATGGCTCATTTTCAGGATTAAAATCACCAAAGTGGAACTTCTCAAACCATCCATGTACTGTGCATTCATTAGCCACATCCTTCCCAACTACTGCATTGATATTTTGAGCTGTCTGTGCTACATTGGTTCCATGAGGGAACTCATATTTGAAAATAACACAAATTTTTTGACTTATTCCATGGTTTCACAAAAATTCCTCTAAAAAAATTGAAAGATAATCACAGGCCAAAATGTGGGTTTGAAAGACTGAGGACGTACCTTCACAATAAACATAAAACAAGAAATGTCAAAGTGATATGTCAGAGATATCAACTGTCAAACTTAGTATTTAAGGAAATCGGACATTTCATACTTAATAACCCAATATAATGCTTATTTTCACCAAACTAAAATGTTTCTAATTCACTTTTGTTTAGTTGTTAATAAAATTGAAAGGTCTCAACTCTTAACAGTTGCCCTGGGTATTTTTTTTTATTTTACATTGTACTGTCCAATATAGTAGTTATTAGGCACGTCTGGCACTTGAAATATGACTAGTCAAATTGAGATATGCTATAAGTGAAAAT
>NW_012147189.1:324030-324629 GCF_000956105.1 Propithecus coquereli | reverse complement strand
CTATAAAAGAACTTACCATGGAGTGGAAAACATATATGTATGCAACATATAAAATAAATATTAATAGAAGATATTTGCATCCTTTTCATAAAGATGAAAATCAAAGGATCATATAACTTGGACTTTTAGGAATTCAAATATAAACTAATTAGTAGAAAACATGATTTTGTTAATGTTCTGTGAAGAAAATTTTTAAAATCTTTTCCAAAGTCACTCATTATGGTATACATTCTGCAATGAAGTAATGAAATATATACTCCCTATATCTTTCATAGTATTTTGTAAGATCAGAAAATTGCTTCTGTAGGTGTCTGTTATAAAGACCAGATAAGAGCTCAAATTGCATTGAAAGAAATATATCTAAGGTGAATCCACTTTGTATTCCTAGGGATATAGCACAGCAATGGAATATATATTCTTGGTTTTTCAACTTTTTCACATTTTTTCAGTTTTTTGGTACAGAAACATGGTCATATAAAGTAAGAGAAAAAATAGAACACACACATGGCATTCTATTCACTCACTATATCTATAACAATATATTAATATAATATTGTTTCATTAATATTCAGAGTATGCAATAAAAACAGGATTTTGCA
>NW_012147189.1:311993-313321 GCF_000956105.1 Propithecus coquereli | reverse complement strand
GAATCCAGAGTAGCTAAATATCAAATGGTAAACAAATTACATGATCACTTAACATAATCATGCACCTTTTCAATTAGTTCTTTGAACATCAGCACCATGGAGAAATGGAGTAATAAAACCCCCAAAGGTGTCAATGTCTTAATTCCCAGAATCCATGAATATATTATGTTACATGGCAAGGAGGAATTAAAGTTGCAGTTGGAAATAAGGTTGCTAATCATCTAACCTTATAAATAGATTATTCTGGATTATTGGGGCAGGTCCAATGTAATTAAAAGAGTCCAAGTGAAAGAGGGAAGCAGAAGAGGAAGTGTGAGTCAGAGAGAGGTTTAGAGATGCTGCCGTTGAAGGTGGAAGCAGGGGCTGCAAGCCAAGGAAAGCAGGTGGTCTCTAAAAGCTGGAAAAGACAAGGGAAGTGATTTTTCCCCTAGTGCCTCCAGAAGGAATGTAGTCCTACTGAAACCTTGATTTTAGCCTATTGAGACACATTTTGGATGCTGTATCTTCAAAAGTGTAAAATAATAAGTTCGTGTTATTTTATGATTTTGAATTTATAGAAATTTGTTACATCAGCAACAGGAAACTGTTTCCTATTGGAATATAAAGACAGAAACCATATGATGATCACATTGATTCTTTGGCTTCAAAGAGTTAAGATCAGTATTGACCATTACTGCATGAACTGATACTTGGGAGCTGAATTATCTACAGCCTATGAATTCCTATCAATATTTGAGTGGAACATCATAGAAGAAACTATTCACAAACCCATCAAACAAGGGAGAGAAAGCAGAGATGTAGTATTGGCTATTCCCCTGTCAGATGTCACTAGTCTTAGAACTTATCAACTGCTTAGAACTTCGGTTCATCACATGAAGAGTATGAGCTAATACCTATGCCTTCGTAAGGGAGAGATCCTCATTGTTTAAAGATCCAACAAAGACTCCAAGATTTGATAATATTTCAGAAGATTTTTTATCACTGATTGTGTGTAGATAACACTATTAAGGGATAAAATCCTGGAGAGACAAAAGAGTGAAACTTTAAGCAAACAAAAAATGCATAACTGAAAGTATTTGTTGCTGAAAGGTCAAAATACGTACCAAAATTACTGCCATAAGTATTCAAAGTATAGCAATATTGCTGTAGGCTGGGTGGATTAAGGCAAAATTTATTGGAGGGAAATGATCCCAAGAGGAACCTTGAAATATAATTAGCTTTATACTGATGTCAGCCAAAGAAGGGCATGAATTCTGCCTTAAGTTTTGTTCCCCCACAAACAATGAGACAGGATTTGAATGTATTGATTTATTCAGGAGGTGATGGGG
>NW_012147189.1:311238-311943 GCF_000956105.1 Propithecus coquereli | reverse complement strand
AACTGCTTTAACACTTGGTTTACAAAATGCTTAAAAATATGATTTTAAAGCAATAGATGTACATGTGTGTTTTTAGCTTAGAAGTGGAGACATTTGAAAACAAATTCAAAGTTTATGTATATTAAATCTCCTTCCCTCTTAACCTTGACAAATGATCCATGTAATAGATTATTTTCCAATAACACAGTAATAAATTCTCCATATTGCCATTTGATTTTATTCTGGAAACTAAATTTAATTGTAGTAAGTTGGTTGTTTAAGAGAAGTGATGGAGGATAAAAGGATGGGAGTCAAATATTTAAAAATCTAGTGAGAAATTCAAAGCTGATAATTATCTTAGCAATATAAACTAATCAAGAGAAGGGCAGCATATTTAAAATAATTAAGTAATCAGGATCTTAGGTCAATCATTCTCTTAGATTTAATGACTATCTTGGAAGAATTACTAGTTAACACAAGAACCTGAAGTCCTCTTGACTCAGAAATTCTTATGATATAATTTAAACTAATTATTTTTGTTGTAGATTGGCAAAATTTTGCTAATGCTGGTGAATAGTGTGTGTGTGTGTTTCTGCTGCTGTGTATAATATATATGTAAATCACTCTAAACTTCAAATAAACTATTACTTCTCAGTTTTGATTCATAAAATAAACATTATTGATATAGATATCACATAAATAATATTGGTATTAGTCATCACACAT
>NW_012147189.1:307787-309028 GCF_000956105.1 Propithecus coquereli | reverse complement strand
TAAATTAATTTCAATAGTTTCTTCTTATCTTTGTTAATGTGGCTTCTACAAAATTTAAAATAATATGTATGGGTCAGATTGCGGTGTCACATTATATTTCTATTAATCAGCATTGTTCTAGGTAGTCTATTGATGTTAGAGGTGTGGTAGGCAGACTCAGGGCTCCTCCAAAGTTGTCTGCATCCTAACCCCTAGAATCTGTGAATGTGTTTCCTTACATGGCAGAAGGACTTTACAGATATGATGGAGACTTAGGGACCTTGAGATAGGGAGATAATCTGTGATTACATTGGGAATTCTGATCTAATAGGATGAATATGTAGAAGGGAGAGGACAGCAGAAGAGTATGTCAGGAAGATTTGATATGAGGATTCGATTTGCTGTTGCCACCTTTCAACATGGAGGAAGATGACCCTCAGCTTATAATTAGCAAGGGAGCAGGGACCTCAGTCCTACAAGCACAAGAAACTGAATTCTGCCAACAACAAAATAAGCAGGAAACTGTTTTTGCACTACAGGGTCCAGAAAGGAACACAATTTACCAACTCTTCTGATTTTAGTCTTGTGAGACCTATACCAAACCTCTGATCTCAGAAGTATAATAAATCTTATTGTTTTAAGGTGCTAGATATGTGACACTTCACCATAGCAGCAATAGAAAACTAACACAAGGGGTGATATGGGCCAAGATTATTTTACCAACGTTCAGATATTACTATTATCCAATGTCAATTTCTTCTATCTTGAGCACTGGAATTTTAATCTTAGTTATTTTTAATGAACTTCTTAACTACAAAAATATCAAATTTACAGTAATGATCATTTAACCAAAACAAGGAGAAGGAAATAGAAGAAAAAAAATGTGAAAGGGGAGGACAGCAAAGGGAAAGAGAAGGGGTAGAACAAAAATAGTAAGGAAAGGCAAAATAATGAAAAAGGGAAGGAAGGGAAGAATGAAAACAAGGAAACAAGAAAGGAAAAAACGGAGGGAGGGAGGGCAGTATGAAAAAAATAAATGTAAATTGTTTTACAAGAATATACTATTTAGGATATAAACCTAACATTTTATGAGATTTAACCTAAGTTCAGTTATTTTTAAAATCTGAAACTTCAAGTACTTTCATCTTCTATGTAATTGTATTATCATCATAACATATGATGCCTCTCTTGTCTGAACTTCCAGAATGTTTTATATATACCTGACTAAAGGCTTTAAAACTTTCTATGCTTAATGTGTGATT
>NW_012147189.1:304151-306048 GCF_000956105.1 Propithecus coquereli | reverse complement strand
TGAGGAACCTGGGTTATTTATCAAACTGCTCATTCTGTAACTTCCCTAGAGCTGTTTTCGAATGTATTAATTCCCCCACAAAATTAGGCCTGCACTGCTTGTAGTCTGAGCAAATTTCCACAGCCAGAAAAAGCCATCAAAGATTTCTTATGCTCATAATAAGCCATCAGTAAAAATGTGCATGTGAGTGCCAAGTAGATGTGGGCAGGAATGACACCATTAACATCTACCATTGCATGTTTAAGCATCCACTCATGTTCATTCTTTAATGCCTTTGGTTCTTCAAAGTGATGTTGAGTCACAGCTTCTAAAAGAAAAAGGAACTTTTAACAAGAAGGCTAATAGGATGAGCTATAGTACCCATTGCTATAGTGTTTAGGGCTCTTATATTCATCTACCTTTTCTGTCACATATTCTACACTCCCTTTCTAGGTTATCACTCCCTTTTCCAAAGGGGCAACCAAGGCACTTGTTCCTGAGGAATCTGAGCTCATGGTTTCTGTGCCCTTATGAAGCCATGGTTGCTGCAATAACCCATTCATAATTAACATTAGAGAGGGAAGCACCAAGTGAATCCCCTGTATTCTTGACATAAAACTCAATGTTCCCTTTATATCAAAATCAGATCTACTTAAAATGATGATGGTCAATCACTATTGCAGAAATTGTAGCTAATTTCTTTGCTTATCATGGGAATCCTAAATTATTCAGGTAGCAAACATAGCTTTCAGTGTAATAAACTAGAGCTACATCCTTTCTAAATATCTCTCCACCTCTATGAGAAATATTTGACCTCTAATCCTTCAGTTTTGAAGTTGTAGGTTTAAGAAGCACAAACTCCTTGAGTGCATCTTTAGGAGTGATGGTGAGCCACTCCTACTTCCACTTCTTGTTCCCTGGACCTTTATATTATGGGTATTGGGAATACATCATTATTTGATGGCTATCAATGCAAAGTATATACCATTTATAGAACCACAAAACTGCAGGGTTCATCCCTGAGCTGGAGCATTAGCTGCACCAAAGATGTCACTGTCAGAATAGCAGTTTATAGATAATTTTAGAAATAATGATAGTGCAAAAACACTTTTTAATGGTATGTACAATGTCATGCATTTTTTGTCAAAAAGTCCCTTTATCCAAGGTGATATTATGTGAGATAACATCAGTAAATCCTGTAAGCATGTATTAGTAGTGCTGGCCAGGGACTTGGGCATGGTTAACATCAATCTCTGGAATATGTATTGATCCTCATAAGGACATGATGCTTCCTTTCAAGGGTGGAAGGAATCTAATTTAATCAACTTGCCCAAAGTGACAGCTTGAGCTTTTCAAGCATTGGTAACAAAACAAGGGCCTAGCTTCAGTATCTGCTGCTGACTGTCAGCAGCAGCAGTAAATGGATATTCTTGCTGATAGTCAAGCCAGTTGGGTCTATGCAGACCCTATATCCTGACTCCAGATTTCTCCATCCCTGGGTGCATTCATTATGATAGCAGTGGCATGACAGAAAACAGAGGAAGGTTAAGATCCATTGGACAAGTCATTCTTCTTGGTTGTCTAGTGTCTTCTGGTGGTCATTTATGTGGCAGACAAAGACTCACATACTTCTTACTTGCCCTCATGAACCAATTAACAAGCCTCTTTCTAGACCACCTTATATAGCATATTTAATTTCCAATCAATACTTCAGGATTCCATGTTTACTCCTATATAAGGCTACTTTTATCTTCATATAAAATAAAAAAAAAAATAACTAGCTGTGCTGTTTGAAGATCTGCCTACTGCCACTCAAAGGATGCTTTTAACCACTGTCTTCCAAGACCACCCCTGTTTTATGGTAGCCCTCAATGTCTGCTTTACTAACATATTGACCTGATTCACCTGAGAATAAGAC
>NW_012147189.1:298351-298864 GCF_000956105.1 Propithecus coquereli | reverse complement strand
TGTAAATGTTCTTTCCTCTACTGTGCAGCTCCATGGTGATAGATACTGTGTTAATATCCAGGAAATGGAAGATGGAAAACTTATGCTATGTTTTCACTAAAATACTACCTTTCAAATGAAACAAAAGGTTGTTACATTCTAAACTTAGAGAACATAATAAAAAATACAGAAATTGTTTCTGCACTGAACACCCTTTACATGTGACTAATACAGAATGAAAATATCAGCAATTTTAACAATAAAATGTAAATGTAAAGTTGACAGAAATTGGAAGGAGGGGGTAGGATAACGGAGAATCAAGTGATACTGCCCATAGAAGAACTATTAACAAATAGGCATTTAACTGTGCCATATATATTTACAAAGGTAACCTATATATGGAGGTCACCTGAGAGATGGAATAAGCAAATGAAATTTTCATCTAGTGTAGCAAAAATTAAATGCTGAGATTTAAACCTGATTAGCCAAGGACTAAGCATATGATAATTCTGTTGAGAAATGTTGACAACAACC
>NW_012147189.1:296442-298301 GCF_000956105.1 Propithecus coquereli | reverse complement strand
TGATAGTATTCTCCTTTCAGACCTTGCTGGGTCTGAAATCTACTTATCAGCCTAGCAATAACAAGTAAAAGTGGTGGCAGATGTTAAGGACAACAAGCATCATCATTGAGGTATATGTCTCAGGTAAAGTGTTTTCATACTTTCCAGGCAAGATGACCTTCTCTAGCAAAGGGGAGCATTTCTTCTAGAATATGTCCTAGGGGATTCAGATATCTCAGATATATTCACCACAGTATCATAATGCTAGATCTCAAATTCCACTCCTTCCTTATCAGGAAATTGTATTTATAATAAGAGACTTACTAGGGCTACATATCAGAATCTTGCATTACTTTATCACTCTTACAATGACGTCATGACCCTGTTTTTCAGCTTACTCCAACTTCTTCATGTAGAAAATGAGAGTTTAATTAAATGTTGTTTTGGTGCCTTTCTGACCTTTATACCATTCCCTAAATTGATCATTTGCTGACCTGATACTACTTTTTTTTCCATTAAAGCTTTCATGTGAGAGACCTGTAGCCAATTCATTCCATTATGCTTACTCTAACCAAGCTCTTATATTTCTTAAGTGCTAAAAATATTGTATAAAGCAGAGAACTCCATTCTATCTATGCTCCATCTTTATTTACTAAAAATGAGAATCTTAGCAGCTGAGAATCTTTATTTGCTAAAATTAATATGAAAGAAATTATCATCTCTCTACTTACCAATAGCCTTAGTAATGAGTGGGTAATGCCTTAGTCCATCTGGGCTGCTATAACAAAATGACATAGACTGGGTGGCTTATAAACAACAGAACTTTATTTATCATAGCCCTGGAGGCTGGAATGCCCAAGATCAAAATGCCATCAGATGTGGTATTTGATGAGGGCCCAGTTCCTCATCACCTTTTATTTTGCTCTAACCTCACAGGGTGGAAGGGATGAGGAGTCTTTCTTGGGTCTCTTTTAAAAGGACACTCTCTTAGTACATTTCTACTGCTATAACTAAATATCTGAGACTTGATAATTTATAAAGAACATAAATTTATTTTCTGACAGTTCTGGAAGCTGAGAAGTCTAAGATCAAGGTGATAGCAGATTTAGTGTCTGGTAAAGCTGCTCTCTGCTTCCAAGATGGCATTCTTTTCTGTGTCCTCACATGGCAGAAGGAGTAAACATCTTCCTCGCACTTCTTTGATAAGGGCTCTTAAAGTCCTCTTAAAGTCCCTCTTAAAGTCCTCTTAAAGTCCCCACATCTTAATACTATCACATTAGCAATTAAGGTTCAACATTTGAATTTTGGTGGGACACAATCAGACCATAACAGGCACTACGTCCATTTATGAGGGCTTTGTCTTCATAAGCTAATCACCTAGCAAAGACCCTATTTCCTAATACCATCACCATGGGGTGAGTATTTCAACATAAGGATTTTGAGGAGACATAAGCATTCAGACCAAACCTATTATTACTGCCTTCTGTCCAGTAAGTAAACAATAGTAGAATCTTGTATTGATTGCCTGATACTTTGGAAAATTGACAAGTTCCAAATGCTTGTGATTGGATTTTCCTAAAGGCAAGCACTGAGAACAGAATTTGAGCACAAGTAATTTCTTTGATAGGTGATCCCAAAAGTAGAACAGTAAGGAATTAAGCCAATAAAAGGTGTAATATTGAACAGAACACTAATGTGAGTAAATATATCTCTATATTGTTGCTAAGCTGTAGAATACAATGAAGAACATACCTCACAAATGTTACCACAGAAATAATACAACTAAAATCAAGAAAGCTGAGATATTTATTCCATTCATCATTAGCTGAAAGTTACTTCTAAGTATACTAACTTCCCAGAATATTCCTGTTTCCTAGAAA
>NW_012147189.1:295890-296392 GCF_000956105.1 Propithecus coquereli | reverse complement strand
GGTAGATCAAACAATATCCAGCTCAGATTCCCAACTCTGGTCACATAGACAGTTGATGTACCATAGTCAGGCTTTTCAATATTTATTGGGCTTCTTTGTGCTTTGCATTGAGATTATCCGATTAGAAATTGCTGGAGACTCAGCATAGCATCTTTACCTTCAGATGACTTCAAAATCATGGAATCTTATGCCATATATAGTCCAAATAACAAGACATCTTTAACTACAAACTGCACTTGCTCCAGAGACTACTTTTACTCTCTTCAGCCTGCTAAGACACTTAATAAATGAACTAAAACATACTCTCATTTGAATTAAGTGGTAGCTCCAAAATCTGCAGAGGCTTTTCAGGCACTGTGCCACTCTTTTGAGTGGAGACAGTGTGGAATGTCACGACTTGTTCTTTGTGTCGCACGTGAGGTTCCTTTATGTTCCTACACATTGGACACGTAAACCTTCACCAAATGATACAGGCCTCTGAATCTTTAGGGGTGTTAATCTT
>NW_012147189.1:291265-291587 GCF_000956105.1 Propithecus coquereli | reverse complement strand
AGTCTCCCAGGCTGAAATCTGGGTGTTGGGGTGAAATCAGTTATACTCTTTCTTATCTGACAGCTCTGGAAAAGAATTCACTTTAAAGCATATTCATATTGTTAGCAAAATTCAGTTCCCCGTAGTTACAGGACAGAGATTCCTCATTCCTTACTGACACATGGGGGTACCACTCTCTGTTTTAAGGTCATCCATATCCTTGTTATGTGTCCTTCTTCATCTTTATAACAGTATCAGTGTGAAAAGTCTTCTCACTCTTCAAATCTCTTTTACTTCTTCTGCTAACAGCCAATAATAGCTCTCCTTTTAAGGGATTATCTCA
>NW_012147189.1:288390-289585 GCF_000956105.1 Propithecus coquereli | reverse complement strand
TAATCAAAATATAATAATATATTCTTTCCAGAATACATTGTGCCTCTACCAGTCACCCTAATTGTTGCATCAAAATGATATTCAATGCTTATTGAGTACATATTATGTGATTTGAACTGTATTAAGAGTCTTATGTGTATCTTACATATATAGTAAAGATATGATATAATTACCTTCATTTGTCAAAGATAAATCTGAGTTTCAGACAGGTTAAATAACATACTCAATATTCCACAGTAAGTAGGTAATAAAGTCAGTACGTAGAACTGGGGTTGAGATTATACACTGTATTAGATTTCTTTGCTGCATAAAAACATTACCACAAATTTAGCAGCATGAAACAAAACCTATATATTGTCCCATGGTTCTGTAGTTTAGACATCCAGATAAACTCGACTGAGTTCTATGCTCTAAGTCTCCCAGGCTGAAATCTGGGTGTTGGGGTGAAATCAGTTATACTCTTTCTTATCTGACAGCTCTGGAAAAGAATTCACTTTTAAGCATATTCATGTTGTTAGCAAAATTCAGTTCCCCGTAGTTACAGGACAGAGATTCCTCATTCCTTACTGACACCTGGGGGTACCACTCTCTGTTTTAAGGTCATCCATATCCTTCTTATGTGTCCCTCTTCATCTTTATAACAGCATCAGTGTGAAAAGTCTTCTCACTCTTCAAATCTCTTTTACTTCTTCTGCTAACAGCCAATAATAGCTCTCCTTTTAAGGGATTATCTCATATTTTAGGCTCAGCTGGATAATTTCCCTATCTTAAGGTCAACTGTGCCATATAACATAACACAATCATGGGAGATTGCTCATTCATCCTCAACTCTGGCACTAAACACTCTGTCAGCCTTAGTTTTATTTGAAGATATGATCTTTCTTCTGTCTTGATTGGTATTTAGGAAGACACTTGGAGAATACATTAGAGACCACTAGCCAGATATTCTTTCAAATTGGAATTGAATCATTTCACAATGCCATTAGAATGAAGATCATTAAATACCAGGTTGAAAGTATGTAATAGCCCTTAATAAGTGCCCACCATGACAAATATAATACAAACCATATCAACAGACATCATTATGAAATTTTAGAGATATAAAGAAGGACTTAAAGACATTGAGAAGGCAAAAAATAGATAAGAATAAAAGGAAGAAATGAATAAAGGAAGGAAAGAGGGAAAGAGAAAAGGA
>NW_012147189.1:275231-276649 GCF_000956105.1 Propithecus coquereli | reverse complement strand
GGAACAAATACTTTAAAACAGTTGAAATGCTTCTGCTATTCATAACTTACAAAATTAGATTATTAAGGATTCTATGTCTTAATCCTAAAAGGGGAAGAAAAGTGATCTTCAGTATTAGGCCACTGTGTCTAAAATAGCATATATTTAGTGGTTGGGATTATATATTAGGAAACTTTGGAGGTCTTAGCTTAATATCCATGTTAAGTAATTTTTAAAATGAGTAGAAAATAGTGTGGTCTTTTTCTTTTCAAATAGTGTGGTTGATTTGTTTCAAAACCATTGCATATCCAATGATATATACTAGTCTTCTGTTCTGTTCTTTTTGCCCGTCTTTCCCTAGTTAAATTCATTCTCCAAACTGTTCCTAGTGTTTTAAGAAGTATTGCTTTTCCTCAACACTAGACTGTGAGTTCATTGATAAAAAGGATGAAATTTTAGTGGTATCTAGAACATTAGCTAGTATGTAGTATATGCTTAAATTGTTTTATTTATTTATTTTATTTGTTTAGAGACAGGGTCTCTCTATGTTGCTCAGGCTGGACTTGAACTCCCGGGCTCCAGAGATCCTCCTGCTCCAGCCTCCTGAGTAATTCAGACTACAGGCACGTGCCACTGTGTCTGGCTCATCAAAAATATTTATTTTATGTATAAGAGAGTATGCTATGCCACATTCAAAGGAAAGACAAATAAACAATGGTTATAAGAGTAAGGAAAAGGCTCTGGTTGGCACGGCTATATGAATCTGAGCTTGTTTTTGATATTGTAATATGGATTTTTATCTATGCTGAATGTATGCACTAGTGGAAGAAAAATTTGGACTTAAATTATTTTTCTTCAGTGAAAATGGCAAAGTAGGAAATTCCAAAGATCAATACCTCTCCTCCACCCAACAGAAGCAACTGGCAAAGACTTAATTCTTTTAGAATTCTGGAATGTAATCAAATACTGACAGCAACCAGGGAGTGGCTAATGAAGAAAGAGGCTGCTATAGTTTCAATAAAAGAGCATGTGACTTTTTGCTCATCCAGCTACCAATCCCTATTCCCCAGCTTAGCACCACTGATTGAGTCAGCAGTCTGTTTCTAGTGTAGCCTGCTGGTGCTTTGGGTTGGGGAGTGGGAGGTGCACTACAAATTTTGTTCTAAAACAATTTAGGTTTTGCATTCTCACCTGTCTGGTAGTTTTAGAAGGACCCAACACAGAGGCTTGTCTTTGTTTTTCCCCCTTCAATCTGCAGTAGCATCCTGAACAGAACCTGCCGAAAGCATTTGAATACAGATACTATCTCTAGTCAGCTGGGACAAAAGAGGATGGACATAGCAAGGGGCAAAAAGACTGAAAATTCTAGAAAAGAATATTACAAATGAAGATAATTAGGAGAAGAGCTTAGAAGGATGCATCATGTACTGGCAAATCCA
>NW_012147189.1:273987-275181 GCF_000956105.1 Propithecus coquereli | reverse complement strand
AAGATATAATTTATTTGATTATCTTTACTTTTGCTTTGGCAGATTTTCATTCATATCACTTTTGAACTTATAATCACCATCATAAATTCCTGTTTATTTCTCTGATGTGTGACAATAATATTCCTTATCTGGTCAAATGTTTGGCCTCTATTCTACCAATTCATATTCCTAATTTTACTATTTTAACTCATAAACAACACCAGCAAAAAAGATGTTCTTTCCAATAAAAGTGGAAAACTTCTTTCAGAGTATATTATAAAAAATTCTTTTTACCATTCATCAAAAAGAAATAATATATTTTTAACCTAGTTCATCTGATTTCTAATGATTACTCAAATATTTTTTCATAACTTTTAAGATATCGTTCTGAATAATTAATATGAAGTAACCTCCTCTGAGCTAATGTTTAAACTATCGTGTAAAATATTCAATGATCAATTCAAAGTGAATTATTTCAAATAAATAGCATTATACATATAGTCATACACATATTATGATATATACATTTCGTATTACACATATACCAGTGTATAAGTGTAATATGAAAGGTACTTCTGAGAGTAAAGAACTAGAATTCTTACTGACTATTCCTCAAGATGATAGAAATTTGATAACTGCATTAGACAATTAATTTAGCATTACCTAAATTTATCACTCTATTGCATCTTATTTATAGTTTATTACATATTAATTTAACAACAGATAAAGAATACAAACAAATGGATTTAAATTATACATTTATAATCATGTGCTCTTTCTATTAAATATGTGTAAAATCTGCAAAACTGCTGTATATTATGGTTGCACCTAGCATCATAAATTAGTATTATAATTGCATGTGTTTCTGAACTGGTTTTTATTCTGTGAGTGTAAAATAAGATTTTTTTTTCTTAACTGATAGATAATGGATTTTATAATTAAATTTGACCAAAAGATGCATTTCTATAGACTCAGGGAGGTTCACATACCTTTCAGTATTAATAAAGGTATTTCCTTTGATACAGAAAACAAACTTGAAGTCCTTGACCTCTAGTTCATCTATGATTTTGTGACACTACATAATATTGCCAGAAGAAAATGCATTGAATTTATAAAATAAACCAATACTGCTGAGACAATATGTATTTTTTATGTCTACAGTATGCATTTGTAAATTTATAATGCACAAGTAACATAACCACAGGGAAGCAAACA
>NW_012147189.1:260229-261399 GCF_000956105.1 Propithecus coquereli | reverse complement strand
ACATATTCTATGATTCCACTTACGTGAATTTTCCAGAATAGGTAAATTTATAGGGACAGAAAACATATCGGTTGTTATCAAGGACTGGGGAATGGAGAATGGAATAAGACTGATTAATGAGTGTGAAGTTTTATTTTGGGGTGATGAAAATATTTTGGGACTAGGGAGAGGTGGTTATTACACAAAATGTGAATATACTAAATGCTGAAGAATCGTACTTTTTCTTTCCTTTTCCACTTCACACACAGCAGAAAGTACAATTTTAAATGGTTTAAAATGGTAATGAGTTCTAGAGATCTACTGTCCAACATTGCACCTATAGTTAATAATACTTTACTGTGTACTTAAAAATTTGTTAAGAGGGCAGAGGTAGATCTATGTTAAGTGTTCTTACGATAATAAAAAAATGGTTTTGTGTTATGTGAGTCTCACTTCAATTAAAAAAGAAACATTTATTTCGTCTTTTTTCCCCCTTTTCTTTTCTCTTCATAACTTTTCTCTTCATAACTAGTCCACATTAAAGTGAATATAAGCACTTTAGTGTTTTCTGTGGCTGTCTGTAATCTACCACCAATTGTATTTGGGGGACAGTTCTACTGTCTGTGTGATTGATAAGAAGTAGTACCCTGCCTGTTATCAGGATGTTAAAGTGGGAAGAACCTTCCTTCCCCAAATTTCCAGTAGTATGGGATTATGCACATGACTTATATTCAGCCAATTAGATGGGTCTGCCATGAAGTGTAAATATGGACCCAGTAAAACAAAGGTAAAAGGACTGTTAGGACTCAGTTATGGTCACTGATGGCAGGGTCAACTAATGTTGGTGTGCTATAGTACTGGGATCAACATCTAGGCAGAAATGTTCCAGGGAAACAATAGTGATGTTTCTATGCCCTTCTTTACTTTGAAAATTGCAATTATTCATGATTTTTTTTCCAAATTTGATGCTTCTTTCTCCATTCAAATCTGTGAGTTTCCAAAATTCTTCAGTAAAATTGTAGTAAATTGTAGGTCTGTGCAGAGGGTGTTGGTGTATGTGTGTATGAACATCCATGTCCAGTTGAACTCACGTTAGCCAGAGCAGGTTTCTATTACTTGTGACCAAGATCTTGACAAATTTGTTCATGGTCATTTATTGAGTTTCCTTATTTTTTTTCCTTTATGTACATT
>NW_012147189.1:243533-244042 GCF_000956105.1 Propithecus coquereli | reverse complement strand
GTTCTCAAACACCTTTCAAATGATTGTTTTCCTTTTTAGAAATCATGCATGTCTCAGGAATTTTGTCTTTTTTTCATGTCATATGTGCTTCAAATTTCTCAACATTTTTTTCTTATGGTTTTCTGGATATGTTATGTATATAATGATATTTTAACATCCAAGAAATATTTTTTTGCTTTCCGTATGATTTTTTTACTACATTTTTTATTGTAATTGATTCAATATAGCTTCGACTCTCAGAAATTTTTATTTGAAAATGTAGGCTATTATTTTTCTTTTCCTTTGAGTCAGTTAGTCTGTTAGCTCGTTTTGATCCTTATGGTATCTACTTTCCCATTTTCCTCAATAGTTTAGCTATCACTGGTTATTCATTCAAATTTAGGAATGCACTACACTTACAATTATGAGAGTTTCTGCTGCAATCCTAGCAGCAATAAATGTATTTCTTTATTAAGTTTAATCTCTGAACAGTGACATTCTATGCAAGAATACCTAAAATGCTAAATTGT
>NW_012147189.1:242135-243483 GCF_000956105.1 Propithecus coquereli | reverse complement strand
AAAAAAAAATTGACAAGTTTTACCCAAATATTTAGTACTTTCACTCTGTATATAGAACAGTAATTTAATTCATACTGATGTCAAATTCTGTGTCACTAGGATCTTAAACACATCTCTCTTCTGAAATCCCTGCCATTGATCTGTGGAATGTCATATACCTTAAGGCATACATTTTAAAAATATCAACATTTTGTGGTAAATCAAGAATTTAAAAATAATGGGGCCATAAGGAGTGGGGCCTATGAACTGATTGATTTCCAGTATGCAGTGAAGTGTAATAAAGATCAGTAGGGCCAACACCAATATTCAAATATCTCAGAGAGAGTGGCCATGCTCAGAATTGGATGCCACGGTTCTGTATTTGGTATGGAAATCTACACAGTCAGATCTAGGGTGACATGGAACGCCAACAAATGAAACATGACCCAGGACAGAGTTCCAGTTCTAGCGTTATAGAAGGTGGAATGAAATAGGGCATATTGTTACAGCATTTTGAAACTGAGAATACAAGATTACGTGAATAGAGCCAATTGCAAAAATAATGAAAAATCTATTCCTTAAAGACAGCAAAAATTCTCAGGAGATCCTTTAGGTAAACTAAATAGGGGGTGTACATGAAGGATATGCTTAAATTTCTCTTGTGAATCTAAGGTATTTAGCACCCTGCCGGCTTGTTCTAATTTGGTCAAAGAGGTTAGGTAGCATTGACAAGCATCATTTCCCGTAGCTAAGTAAAACCAAGAAAGTAGAGACTGACAGGTGGCTTTCTCCTTATGTAATTAGTTAGAATGTGGGGTGTATTTACCAATAGCAATGATGTCATGAACAATGACTATGTTTAGTTCAATTCACTACCTTTCAACAAACACCACCATCCAGTGTTTACATTGTGGCAGGTGCTCTCAGACCAGCTGATACAACACAGAATAAAACACAAGCCCTGCCCACAAGCTCATAGGAGGTTATAGCAGTGGTCCCCAACCTTTTTGACGCCAGGGCCCGGTTTCATAGTTTCATGGAAGACAGTTTTTTCCACAGATGGGGAGGGGGGCTGGGGAGGCGGGGAGTGTTATCGCCTCAGCTCCACCTCAGATCATCAGGCATTGGATTCTCATGGAGAGCACGCAAACTGGATCCCATGTATGTGCTGTTTGCAGTGGGGTTCTAGCTCCTATGAGTGACTGATGCCCCCACTGTTCTGATGGGGGGCAGGGTTGGGGCGGTGATGTAATGACGGGGAGGGAGTGGCTGTGGGTGCAGGTGGGTTTCACTTGCTTGCCAGTCACTCCCCTCCTGCTGTGCAACCTGGTTCTTGGGCCACAGACCAGTGCCAGTCAGTGGTCTGGGG
>NW_012147189.1:236335-237375 GCF_000956105.1 Propithecus coquereli | reverse complement strand
TATAGATATCTTAGTTGATATATGCCTTCAGTTTGCCCATGTTAAAATACATATTAATGTCATTAATTAAAGCAATTGGGTATGAAATTGCAATCAAGCATGTTGACAATCATTCTTATTCTCACATAGGTACATTGGTACTTGTATAGGTTTAGGCAGTATGTTCAAAATCCAATAAATTGTTTCTTCTGCATTTTAGTGGTTAATTGGTTCACAATGTCCTAGGATAATCAGGAAAGCTTAGTATGTAGAGTAGACTTCTACTTAATTAATTGATGGGTCATAGCCAGAATAGTGGACAAATAAGCACATATTGAGGAGAGAACATTATATAGGAAAGAAAAAAATGTTGCTAGTTAAAGGATGACATGAAATTCTAGGTTAAGAAATTTGAGATTTTTATCTTTATAGGATTGAAGTACCACTGATACATATTTTCAGTTAGTGTTATCTGATAAAAGATATTAGGGGAAGATTTATCCTGAATTGTGCATGGCACATTGCAGTAGGCTGATACACATTAATTTTAATGAGAGCTTTCTTACTGAAGACAAATTTCTATTTAAATGGACCAAAAAGGTGGATCTGATGTATGCTATTGCTAAGAAGTAAATGTCTTTGCAAAATGTTAATTTGACAGTATCCAGTAACCTTTTATTAAGTGGTTAAAAAATATAACATCCCTACCCTCGATGATTTGAATCATTTTATTCAAGTAAATGATTTACATTAGATTCTTCCAAACAGCTTTTTAAAGTTTCCTATAATGATTTGAGAATACAGCTCCATAAGAGCTCTATCAGAGAGGTTTATTTTAATTTCTTTCCAATCATCATTTAAAGAGTGTTAAAGCCAAAGGATGTATGGAGATTTATAGTGCTTTGCCAGTGCCATGCTTTTTTTTTTTTTTACTGTAAATGGGAAAAAGTTATCTTTGAGTTAGCAATTCAACTAACCAAAATGTCTGTTTATATTTTATTCAAGTAGCCAGCAAAATATTGGGTAGACTATTCATTATTATAATATTCATTATTTCCTTT
>NW_012147189.1:234894-236285 GCF_000956105.1 Propithecus coquereli | reverse complement strand
TTTTTAAATTCTAAAAATGACTCTTTGAATGTGTTACCATTGGTATCCCATCCTACATATAAGGAAACAGAATTATAAAAGTTTAATAACTTGTCCAAATTCACACAGGTGGTGGGTGTTGGAGCCATTATTGTATTTTGACAATTTGATGTCAGAGTTCATTATGATGTAATCATTCATTCTAGAAAGTTTCTAAATTTTTTTCATCAATGTCATTCTTTAGTTTTCATTTGTACTCATTCTAACAATTCTAACAGCTATGGTCTGAATGTTTGTGTTCACTGCACAAATTTATATGTTGATCCCTAATTACTGATGTGATGATATTAGGAGGTGGGAGTCTCTGAGACATGATCAGATGATGAGGGTGGAACCCTCATGAACAGGATTAGTACCTTTATAAAAGAGGCTCCAGAGAGCTGCCTTGTCTCTTTCACCATTTAAGGAGGGCATCAGGTATGAACCAGAGGGCAGGCCCTCACCTGACACTGAATCTGGATATTGATCATGGATCTTTATCATGGATATGTCAGTCTCTAGAACTGTGAGAAATACATTTCTGTTGTTTATAAGCCAATAAGTTCATAGTATTTTGTTTTAGCAACCCATATGGCTAAGACAAGTACTTATACTGAGCATTTCTTATTTTCAATTTCGTAAGTGTTCATATAATATTGGATATGTTTTCTTCTTTATCCAACTGCTTTCATTATTGATTATTTTTATTTTTTTGATTTAAAAGATTCTCAGATTTCTTTAATTAATCAATTAGAACACATATTTTTAATTTGTTATCTGTTTCCTTCAACAATCCTATTTTCTCCAAATTTAGCTAACCAGTTTGTTTTTCCTAAAGCTTCTCTTTCATAGTTGGTTGTGTCTGGTGACTATTGGATGAACATTCATATAAATGAATAAAAATTAGGTGGATCAGAGAGGCAGAATATATTTTAATGGTATGTTCTTTGCTATCTTGAGAAGCTTTTTCTTTAAACACCCATATTAATTTTCTATTGCTGCTATAATAAACTAGCACAAACTTAATGGCTCAAAACAACACAAACTTATCCTCTCTCAGTTACAGAACTGAGAGATATGAAACCAATTAACATAACTTTTATGTTGGGCTCTTATTTATTCTATTTACCTGAAGAGAATAAATGATGGGTTTGTATTTTTATTTAGGAAGATCATAAAGGGAAAAAGTGTGGGGAGAGAAAAATAACTGTTTTGGATTTGTTAGGTTCAAAATGCACAATAACCATCCCATCAAAGATTTCCACTGGGTAGTCATCCTGTAGTTTGCAGTTTAAAATATGATTAAATGAGATCTACCTTGGGAAAGAGTAGAGAGAAAAGAAACTTAGACCCACGATGAGGTTATGACACTA
>NW_012147189.1:233793-234844 GCF_000956105.1 Propithecus coquereli | reverse complement strand
TCTTCATAGCCAAAAGGTGTTTACCATCTATGACTTAATTTTACATTTTAATATATAAGCCATCTCATATAACACACAAACACACACACATAAATTGAGTAGAATAAGGCCCTTGACTTAAAATGTTTTAAAAGTTTCTGCCTTGTGCATGTATTTTACTTGACAATGTTATAATTTTATTGGCATAAGAATCTGAGAGTAATAATAACTCATTAAGAATAATAAAATACATATCCTCTTGCCTAACCTCCAATTTTATCACTGACTACTTTTCACTAATACTAGTAATATTACTTTAGTAGCCCAAGCACCATCATCTCTTACCTCAAATATCCTCCTCTAGTTGTCTGGCTCTTCTGCTATACTTTACAATGCACTCTTCACAGTGTAGACAAAATGGTCTTTTGAAAATCCAAACGAGCTTGTTTTACCAGTTATAATTCATTGTTGCCTTGCTGCCTTTCATTTTTAACTGTCACCTAGGCTGCCCACTTTATATAACCTAATCTCATGCTAGTAAACTTTCATTTGATAAATTCTAGTCATCTTTGCTTTCTTTTCTTTTATCAGGCACAAAAGCTCTATATTGTCTCACATCTTTTGCATCTACTGTTCTCTCTCTATTTAATCCTCTTCTTGCAGCTCCGTGAATGAACGATTCTGTCTTACCATTTAGATTTTGTTACCGTACTAACATCTATTTAAGGATGAGCCTGTTCCTCAAGCCTCTTTCTAATAACTCTTATAACTCCTTACTATAATCTTCAGAGCACATATGCACTTCTTACTGTGTATGTCTTTATTTTCTATCTCCTATTTGAAAATAAGTATCACAATAACAGAAATTATAGCTGTCTTCCATTGCTTAGGAGGGTGCCAGGCATATAGTAGGCATTCAATAATTTTTGATTGAGTGAAAACTAATTATGACTCATAAAAGGACTCCTCTGCAATTCAGGAAACAATTTTATGGACCCATAAATGTCCATTTTATGTTTATGTGTTAATGGGTGTATATGCCATTATAACTTAGCAAAAAGAAACTATCTCA
>NW_012147189.1:221939-223553 GCF_000956105.1 Propithecus coquereli | reverse complement strand
TTTTATTCAAATAGCCAGCAAAATATTGGGTAGACTATTCATTATTATAATATTCATTATTTCCTTTTACTGTAATGCCCCTGGCCTTGGCAGATTTCTTGAGAGCTGCCGCAGGAAAATTCTCTGTGTTTGGCAGAAGTCAAGGATTTATGATGTGCCTCTTAGCAATACTAGGGCAAATAGTGAAAACTGTTATCCTTAGTGTTCCTCTGCAAGGCTAACTCTTGAAACTTGCATCTGACCTGAAGAGTATGCTTTACAACGCAAACTGCTTGTATACAATTTGTCCCTTGAAAAAAACTCTGCCAAACACAGATCTAGAGAGATCCAGGATTTCTTCTACGTGAGGAATTTTAAAATAAGTCATAAATACTGGACTGAATTACCATAATCTTGCTAAGCCAAACTGAGTTATGAGATATGAACACCAGCTTCCATTATGACATTAACCTTGGATAAAATCAGTTCCTAAGGTTTAGCAGTAAAAAGGTTAATGGATAATAGATAAAAGTGTGCCATTTGAAACAGTGAACAATGAATACCTCTTTATCTCAGCAAGATAAAAACTTACTATTCTGATGAGTGAGTACTCACAGGAACAACAACAACAAAATACTAGTAAATACAATTACTAACCCAATTTTGATTAATAATATATCTTTGGGGCTTTACCTAAGACTTGACCTTGCCACCTTGGCCCTTAAAGTTTATTATACCTGTAGAACTTCAGAACGAGAAAGACCATCAGAGAGAATAAAATCCTGCCTACATTTTAGAATGAGAGTATAGTCCATGAGAAGTTAAAAACTATGCCAAAGTTTAAAGAGCAGATTTATGGTAGAACTAGGCTGGGAAATGTTCAGTTAATCAAAGTTAAATAGCTTTTTTATTACAGGACTTTTCGGAACCTTAAATAAATGAATGAGCATTGTGAATCTTCTAGAGGTAATATAGTATATGCAGTTTATCATATGTACATAAAAGTGAGAATGCTAATCTGAAGAATATGTATAAATATTTCCCTTAGGACAAAAATATTCCATATCACACAGTTTAGGAAAATACTAGAAAATATTGATAGATAGCATTGCATATTAATACTTTATTATGTATTCTTTAACATAGTGATCCTAATTAGCTTATATCTGGCTTAGAAATAGACACAATTCAGATATATTTAGTTTAGTTTTTAAAGCATGTTTAAACTGCCTAAATGTGATTCTTTAATCCTTCTCTCCCCTCACCTGATGCCAGCACTCATCTGTAAACAAGTCAGCTAATTTTAAATCAATTACATATCCCTGTAGATATATACTAAAGCTCATTTAATCATATGTGGGGATATGTGCACATATGCATTTACAGCAATTGAATTTGTTTTACACAAATGATAAAATATTATATGCGATTTTCTGAATTTTTTATTCACGCAAAGCAATATGTGGTAATCCCTCCAAATAACCTGGCTTAGCTAATGTTTTAAAATTGTTTCAATCTTTTTTTTTAATATGTAGATGCATACTGGTTTATTTAGCCAGACTCCTTTTAATAGGCAATCATATTAAGTCCACTTTTTACTTTATGGAAATGCAGAACTAAATATTCTTGATTATA
>NW_012147189.1:203757-219288 GCF_000956105.1 Propithecus coquereli | reverse complement strand
TAGAGATATTTCCAGTAAAATTAGAATACCTGCCCCCCACATTTTTCTATTTATTGTTATATACACTAATATGATCTTAATTTTTCTTCCCCAAATTAAATATTACAATGTCACCTAGCGGAAAAAAAAAGGTAAGAGTTTGCTAACCTTTTCACTTCACCTCACTCCATAAAGCCTAAGACAGAAGTTAAAAGTAGTCAAATTTATTATGATGCCATAGATTAGCATATCTATTGATCTAACTCAAAGGTTTGATTCTGGAAAATATTTGGGAAAATAAAAAAAAACAATAAAACATTTTCAAAGAGCTTTGCTGGCAAGGAAAGAAAATAAGAAGTAATTGATATAGAAAGCTAAAAAGACATTTCTGTATTATTCCATAATTTTGAAAACAATGCAATCAAAGGGCATGGTTATTTGTTTTCAAACATGTTGAGTAAACTTTTCATAGAGTCCGATCAGTGATATCTCTAAATTTTTAATTAAATGTACAATAACTTTTCACAGTCATTTTCTTTTATTTTCATTTTTGTTTTAAATTTGAATTTCTATTTATTTATTTCAGCTGCAGAATTATTGTCACTCAGGTTGGAGTGTAGTGGCAGGATCATATTTCACTGCAGCCTTGAACTCCTGGGCTCAAGGGGTCCTCCTGCCTCAGCCCCCTGAGTAGCTGGGACTGCAGGCATGAACCATCATACCTAATTCCATTCTTAAGCTTCATCATTGCTCTCTCTTTCCACATATATGCTTTTGAGAGTTTTAATTTTATTGCTCTCTATAAAAATTTGGAATTTAACCGTTAAAAAAGTTTTTTCTGACAGGGATTTTCAATTTCATTAACTCCAAATGTCTAATATTTTGTTTTATTTTCTTTTCATCTTTCCAATTTCTGTAGATGTTAATAACAGTAAGAATTTTTTGGACTGCATTTAACAGAATACCTAAGTGATTATTAAAGAAAAGGATTTTCTTTTGTACCCTGCTTTGTACCCTGTGCCTAGCTCTTACCAACTCACAACAGTGAGGAAAAATGAGATTACTCTGCCCAGCTATCTTCTTTGGATAGATAACTCCCACACAACTCTCCACCCGCTAAAACCATAACCCGAATTTTGCCATCAAGGAATCTCTATTATTCATAGTTATTGACTGCTACTTGGGACACTGGGATGCTTTCTTATCTGTTTTCTCCCTTGGCCTTGTGAAATGAACTTCGAGAAGAATGCCTTTCCTGGTGAATATTCAGCTTTTGTAGTAGGTGATGAAGAGTTATAGGCTGTTGTAGTCCATGATTGATGTTACTTTTGCAAAACATTTCTTTTAAAAACAATTATGCTTTAAGGATATTTTTTACAGTCAGTTCCTGTACAAGTAACCATTGCCAAGGATTTTGCTTAAACATAGTCTTTAATGATTCTTGTGTTTTTTCACTTGTGGTGTCTTTGTTCTATATACATCTCTTCCCCTTCCCCTTCCCATAATGGATGTTGCCCCAAGGCAGTTTGAAATGACAGTCTTAGGTGGACAGGCACCATCCTGAATCCTCCCTTGGACACCTGCTGCCTAATTGTATCAATCTTATCTCCTCCTGAGACAGCAATTTCCCTGCTTCTTGGACTAGTTGCAATTTGGGGTACACACATTGTCTTTTCAAACCCAGCAGGCCCATAAATTATGGGACTTTAAATCACTTAGATTGCAGGCCACATGTAGAGAGCATATCTCTTAGAAAAGCATTATTTTCTCCCTCTATGTTTTAGATTGCTTACAGAACTTTGAGTTCTTACCTCCTTTTGGAAACTTGGCTGAAAGCAGATAGAGGTAACTACTGTACCTTAAGATTCTCAGTGTTCCTATTTTGTCTTAACACTGCAGCTTCAGTTAACATTTATCTGTGTACATTCCAAAATGTAGCATGCTATGTATTTACTCACTGTTTTCTGTGCCACATGTTCATGTGTTCACATGATAACTGTATCTGTGATTTTGGCAACAGTCTATATTCAAGACTAGAACAAGTTACGAAAGGAATCATCAGAGAAACATCTGTTTATTTTTATCAGGACAGCAAAATACTTTTCAGCATCCATCAAAGAGATGTCTGCTTATGTATTAATATCGTTGGTAAGAACTTGTGCACTTGGACACCCTTAGAAGCAAGAAAGATGAGAAGAGCTAGCATGTTGTAATTCTAGCTTCTGGAGTCAATATGGGCAAGCATAAAAGGGATTGGAATTCTGTTTAGGGAAGTAAAATAATAAGGTATGTCACAGATGAATACTGACTCAATGTATTCTTTATGCCTTAATAATAAAGATATAATCCCATTACTTTGCTCTAAATATTGCATTGACTGTCCATTAGTTTTAGTATAAATTGCGGTGAGAAATAAAAATAAAATCCTAAGCCTGCCAACCAACTGAATGGACCCCTTCTTGGCCAAGTGGACCCAAGAGAAAACTTAAAAACATCCCTGCCATGATGGTACAGGAGGTTGGACACACCTTGTTATACCCCCTCCCTTCCAAACTGCCATTAAATATTCTTTCCTAAGGATTAAACAGAAACCAGGCCCTTTCAAAAGACTCGCTCCACCGTTGATTTCAAACAACCACCTGACACTGCAGCCGGGCTCCCCTCTCTTTTTATGGTTTTCACAAAACGACTGTCCAGCATTCCTTCATGATAAGAGATCACCAACCATGGACTGGTTCTAGCCAGTTTATAAAGGCTGTGCACGGACTGCCTCTGTGTCCTCTGTTTCAGGTTTTGACATATATAGCCTAATTTGAATACATCTAAATGTCAAGTCTCCACCCAAAGTGAACTTGGAAGGTATGTAACATATATGTTTTCTTACTACGCATGTATGCACCCCCTTCATGAATATTCATAGCTTTTCTCATAACCTGTTGAATATATATAGTAAGCTAACCCATTCAACCAAATTCTTGTCTGACAATTCCTGTTTGGTAGTACCTGCTTTCAGTCTCTGCTTGAGGTTGTACTTCTTAGCCTACAGGGTGTCTAGCTTGTATTTTTTTGAGCTTTTGCAAAAGTAGACACATGAAAAATATACATGTTATATAAAGGAATGTATATTTTTGTCAGGTTGCAGTCTGAAATGTCAGTTCTTGGTGTGCTCATGGCTAAAGAATGACTAGGCACACCAAAGTGAGGCAAGCATGAAATGAGGTTTATTGAGGAGAGAAAGATAGGATTGTAGAGCAAGAGCAAGATATAGGTTTGCAGAGCAAGATATATACACCACAGATGACAACTGAAGTAGCAAAAGAGAACAAAAAGGGCTTGGTTATGGTCTGGGTCTTGTTTTATAGTGTCTGGACTGGGACCTCCCTCATGGTTCAGACGTCGCCATGGAACTACTTTGATTGGACAGTTGGGAGTTATATGACCTGAATTTTAATACATATGTGGATCTCTCATGTGTCTCTCTGAAAGCCCATTTGGGGGCATGAACCGCAGTGGCACCCACTTTTGTTCCTAGGAAACCGGGAATCCCTTACTATCTGCCTAACAGTTTGACTTGTATTAATTTATTAAATCAAATGTATTCATTTTTCACTCAATTCCTCTGTGTTCTTACTTAGATTTTTCAACTATATCTGTGAAACTCACCCTTAATTCCAAATGTACTTTGATTTACACATGTAGAGGCTGTCTTGTTTGGTGCATATGGGTCTATAACCTATTCATTTCTTTGTCATTTGTAACTTTTATCATTTCATTATATCATCTCCTTCTTTATCCCACTTGATTTTATTCTTAATTTCATTTTAGATTTCATTGTAATCAGACATTTTATTATTATATAAAACCAAAAGCCCATATTTCCTGCCAAGATTTCCTATATCCCACTGGCTTCACACCCTGCATTATGAGGCATTTTGAGCAGGTTCTTATCCCTCTTCTCTTCCTTGGTCTCCTCCTATGCTGAATAAAAACTTTTGAACAAATTCAACATCCATCTCTAAACTTAGTATTTAATCATTAAAATTTCCTTGCAGTATGTCTATTCTGTTTCCTGAGTCCTTATCTGACATTTTTTTTTTGTACAATAAGATAGTCCATTTTCATCTTTATGTAGTCATTCCTCACAACTGCTTCCATATTTGTAGCCATTTGGTGAGAAGTGCAGGTGACTTGAGGATTTCATTAGTGACTGACATCTAAAATAAGGGCATTCTTGTGAAGGGCCAAGCCCCTAATTTGTGGGATATATGCTAACTCTGGATGGTTAGTATCCGTTAGAATTTGAATGTGTCCTCTTCAAATTTTATGTACTGAAAATGACCAATGCAGTAATATTAAGAGGTGGAGACTTTAAGAAGTTATTGGGTCATGAGATTGCCTCCCTTATGAATTGTATTAAGGGTCTTATAAAAGAGGCTTCAGATAGTGTTCAGCTCCTTTCATTTTTCTATTCTTTCACCAACACAGCATTACTCTCCTCTAGAGGATGCAGTAAAAAAGTGCCATCTTGGAATCAGAGAATGGGATCTCACCAGACATTAAACCTGCCCACGCCTTGATCTTGGACTCTCAGCATTCAAAACTGTGAGAAATAAATTTGTTCTCTATTCATTGCCCAGCCTCAAATACTTTGTTATAGAAGCAGGAACGTACTAAGACAGTACCAGAAGTGAATTTCAGAATACCAGTTGGTGTCAGGCTAATGTCTATCACGTTGAGTAAGACCAGGGACATGGTATTTACTAATTCAAAATTTGGATAATTGAATAAAGAAAGGCTGGAGTGAACCAAAGACAAGTTTCTTAGCCCATGGATTTATTTTCAACTTATATCCTTGAATATCACAGCCGTATTGCAGCCTATTAAAGGCATTAGAAATTTTTTTCTGTGCATAAGTTTCATCATGCCTCTAAATTAGGAAAGTGATATTCTGCTTGCTGATATCTTTTGTCTATTCAGATATTAATCTATTGCCTATTCCTTATGTGCTTTCTGGTATCATCACTATCAATATCAAATTTCTATCTTACAGCTTAAATTCTTCTGATCTCTCTTTCATAATAATACTAAACAGTAGTCCCCTATACTTCAATTACCAAATTAGATATACAGTAATCCCCCATTATCCATGATTTCATTTTCCACAGTTTCAGTTAGCAGTGGTCAATTGCAGTCCAAAAATACAAAGATATTTTGAGAGAGAGAGAGAGAGGAAGAACACTTTCACTTAACTTTTATTATAGTATATTATTATAATTATACTATTTTATTACCAGTTGTTGTTAATGTCTTACCATACCTTATTTAAACAGTAAACTTTATCATAGGTATGGATGTATAGACAAAAACATAGTATGTATAGAATTTGGTACTATCTGTGGTTTCAGGCATTTACTGGGGTTCTTGGAACCTATCCCCTGCTGATAAGTGGGGACTACTATATTCACAATTCCTTGATCCTCAGTGCTTCAAGCACATGTTAACACAGCTTATTATTGTAATTTAAGGAATTTTTGAGACATTCTCTTCCTCTTGTTTCCTTCTCTCTCTCAAGCCCCTTCATCAAAAAAATTATTTGAAAAGTATAATTATCATTTGTACTGCACATTCAAATATTATCATTTGTTGTTTCACAAAAATCTAACAATTGCCAGTAATTTTAAGCTATGAAATAGAATATACTGAGCTCACCTTTTCCTGCTTGTATAATTATTTAAAACTAAGGAATGTGATAAAAACATCAATTCTTTTTTTTTTATTTCAGCATATTATGGGGGTACAGATGTTTAAGTTATGTATGTCGCCCTTGCCCTCCCTCTCCCCCCAAGTCAGAGCTTCAAGTGTGTCCATCCCCCAGATGTTGCGCATCGCACTCCTTATGTTTGCATATACCCATCCCCTCATCCCTCCTCCCACCTGCCGGACACCCAATTCTTATAAGTCATTAGGTGCATTGCTACTGCAATGAGGGAATCAAAAGACTCATAATACATACTGTGTAAGAATTATAATGTTAGCCAATATTATATACAAAATATGGTACAAAATATAGGTGCTTACAAAAGTAATAAAGAGTACTGTTCTCTCAAATTATATCTGAATGGGCCTTTGGGGTATGTCTGGCAAAAACATTGACTTCAGAAAATATACATATTCTCTTAACGTAAACAACTTTTATCATATTAGAAATTAAGATTTAAACTTGGACATAATTCTTTCTTGATTGCTGTAGTATTCAACCTTCAGGTTTCAACAAAATAAAGGCATCATCAATTTTCAAGATAACTACTGTTGTTTTGTTACTCAAAGGTGTTCTTATATTTAAAACTACTGATTAAGTATTACACTGACCTAGATAATCTCCCACTGGGACTCAAATAACTCTATTTACATAATAACCATATAATAGCACATTATCTTTTACTTCATATAAACAACAACAGTGCCATATGTTTTACCATCTGAAGAGTCTGACAAAAAAGTTAGTCTAATTTAGAAATTAATTATAAAAGTTGAAGTAATAAAAAAGCCAATATTTGTGTTAGAGCAATCAAGCCTCTTTTGACTATAAAAAGGACAAATAATGATAAGTACGGAGAGTTGGGATGTTAAAGAGATCTCAGAATCTCCAAATATGTATTTCTATTTTACGTATAACAATACTTGAAATTTTACTATTAAACCAGTGTACTAGTCAGGGTTCTCAAGAGAGACAAAGCCAATAGGTTGGATGAATGGATGGATAGGCAGATAAATATCCTCTGGAAACACCTGCACACACACACAGAAATAATGCTTTATCAGTTCTCTAGTTATTCCTTAATCTAGTCAAGTTTACACCTAAAACTAACCATTATATCCAGGCTCCCTCAAATTCTTCTCTTTTGCATCCATGAATAAATAATAATAGCAAACAAATATTTCAAAAATAGCTTTTTAAGATAATATAAATTATAATGCCAATATTTAGTCTTAAGTATTTTAGATATTTTTAAAGAATGAAAAAGTATTTCCCAGGATCTGATTAGGATGTTATACACTCTGTTAGTATGAATTGAATAACAGAAATAACTCAGACTATGAAGAAATCAGAAATCACACATGGATTAATCACTTCTGGGGCTGAACTCTGAATGTAGGTTTTCAGGTAAAAAACCTTGAGTTTTTAAACTTCTCTCCTTTTCTAGAATACACAGTCAATAATAAGGAAGGAGGGAAAAAAGAAGAAATAATATGTTATAGAATTGGAAATAGTGAGTTCTCAGATTCTCTAGTTGCCTCTTACGGTTTCAGATCAACATCCATTGTCTGCTTGGTCACTGCCACACCAGCCGGTATTTGGGCTAAAGATGGGTTTGTGTAACACGGGATATTTCTCTTTCTGCTTGCCAGTACGCAGCAGATTTGCTTGTCTGCTTTGTCTTTTCCCCCGGCTCCTCCGGCATATATGTAGAACATTCCTGACACATACAGCACAGTTGTGATTCTGATCTCCATTTTTTCCTAAATTAGACAAATGTTCCTTCTGCCTTTTGAGACTCCACTGTGATAAGTCTCTCCTGAAAACTTCCTCAACTAGTCTTTCATAAGATGTTTCTGAGATCTATTCATGCTACAATTGCAAGTGCCACTCCAGAAAGATAAACATTATCTTCTTTCTTCTTAATCATTGATAGCATTAGGTTTATTTTACTGTGGTTGGAGCTCGAATATAGAGTGTGATGAAAAGTTCACATTTTTTACATCTCCCGAATGATCTCGTTTCTCTAAATCCATACCCCTTTCTAGGCTCAACCTCAAGGCAGAGGCATGGGGGGAGAAAATGAGAATCTTGTTAAGGTTTCCTCGGTCACCTTTTTCGAACTCTCATTTGCTCAAGTTTAGAAAAAATAAGCTTTCTCTCTTCTTATCTTTAAGTAGTACTCTACAATCTAATCCATGATAGCTGCTTCACGATAAGTTAAATGAGATCATAAAGGAATCCTTTTTAAGATTATTTTCTCTTCCTAGGCTTGTCTTGAAAACCTATAAAAATCCTATTTTGAAATTTCAGAACCTGCACACTAACTTAGCGTTTCCATTTGCACTGATGCTATAAAAGTCATCATCACTGTGCGTTTTTTCCATGTTCCTTTCTTTCCTACTCAAAGACAAATGGAACACAACAATGAAGGTCATACCAGCAGAAATGTAAAAGAAAGAAGAATGTCTATTTTTTTCTTATAGGCCTGGATGATTAGCCTCCACAATTGTATAGTTTAACTTTACATATTACCATGAACTAGTATAACTTCTTGAATATTGCTACCTCTCAGTTCTTCTAATATCTATCTTTTTGTGTAATTGCTGCTCAATTAAAAGTGCAGTGACTTCCATCAAGGTCAAATTTCTTTTGGTTAGTGCCATAGCTTTATTAATGTGAAGAATCTTTCACTTAGGTAAAATCTCTCTACTTTAGTATTAATAAATGAGCTTATTGATGAGGTAAAAGATAGGGACAGGAAAAATAATAAATAACAAAAAAGGAGAAAGTGAAAGAGTTAAAATTCAGCTAATTAATTCTAATAGTAAAATCTAATTTAGTTGAAGTCATTCCTTGTAGAATTTAAATGAATGGTTCCATATAAATTTGTATGCTGAATGTAGTGCATGCACTTTTTTCATATTTAATTTCTCCTCCAACTGCTAATTTGGAAAGAGTGAATTCAGTGATAAGGGATTCATTTAAAGTTCTTTGCAATTTTATAATGTATATTTGATAATACGATGGTGATAAATATCAAAAATTTTACTGCAGTTAAATTGAGAGAATTATTATGGTGAGATAATTGTTTGTTACTTTTATAGTACATAAAGTTAGAAATTATTATTTAGAGAAAAAAAAGTGTTTATGCAAACAATTATCATCAGTTGAAACTATTTGAAAAGTCCTGGTTTTGGTATTATATTTTTGACCTGCTTTTAAAAGTGTCACTTCACTAGAGTTTGATGGTAATGTAATATTTTATATCACTACAAAATCGATGTATAAAATTAGATACTTGAAATTATGTAAGTGTGTATTATGAGGTTTGTCAATTCAACGAGTCATAATTAGATTCATAATTAGATTCATAATATATGTGAGGTAGAATGTTAGGAATTTGAAAGAAAAAAAAATGGATCAAACCTAGTCCCTGCACTTCAAAAGCTTAAATATAATATATTGGGGAAGATAGACATCTACTCATATAACTAAAACATATAGTAGAACAGGAAAGCTATCATTGGTAGAAACAAAGTGATATGAATATAGAGAAGGGAGAGATTAATTTATACATTGTGTCTTTTGTTTACTTTGGGTACCGTATATTGTATAGTAGTAGCCATGCAAAAATGTTTGTTTTCACATAAGATGATAGTGTATGATACATTGGTTTTTTGTGGCAGATTGTAATATCTTACCACTGATTAATAGCACAAAACCAGCTCCCAATACTCCAAAAATGAAACTGGGAGAAAAAATTAATATATATAATTCAGATCAAAGTGATTTACATACAAAGGTAACTGAAGGCCTGTAAGATCAATGATTTTTTCTTAAAATTCTGTTTAAGAGTTTGAGACTTGTTTTCCAGCATAGACTTGTTTTTTAGCATGTGAAAGAAAAAAATTATGAAGGTGTTTGTGGGTAGTATTTAAATTTATTATTGTCATGGAAACTAAATATTTTCTCTCTTCTACCATTTTCTCTTTCAAGTTCAACTCCACTTGCAAACCTTTCACCTTAGGAAATCATAAGTTAAATGTATTCTGCACATTTTGTATGCATTCAGCTGGGAGAGTTCTTCCTTGAAAATTCCTTGCTGGTCTGCAATACTCTAAGTAGAATTTGTATGACCACCTGTAGGAAAATGGTAGTTGGTGTTGGAATGTAACTGGAGGGAGATTTTTAAAAACATAAATGTTTATCAGTATAGACCCCATATTATGAAATAATTTGATCAAGTAGCAACCAGAGTCATTCTACTTTGAATTGTAGTACACTATCACTATCTTTTGAGGTAATGAAATTGTGTATCTCTTTTACATAATCGATAAATTCCACATACATGCCTAATTTGGTTGTAAAGGATGACTACAGGAAAAATAACTACATTAAAATGCAAAATTTATTTTTTCTCCTTAGAAGAAAAAAAAATTAAATGGATTACTAATGATATTTTGACTTGAATGTAAATCTTGGGCAAAATTGTATTTCGAATGAGACTTTTCAAAGAGTTAGTAATTCATTTTACTATTATTTACTTATACATTTTAGTATAAGAATATTAGAAAGGATATCAAGGGCAGTGAATCTTCTGAGTTCAAATGGTTTAGAATTAACATGCTGAGTAAATGCTTAACTTTGTGCTTTTCAGTTAATTATTAATATCATAAGCAACTGATGGCATGCTATAAATATAAAAGTAGTTGCAACCTGAAAAGTAGTACTGGGTAATTTTAATCAAACATATTTACACAGGTTGGAACTTTGGTCTGCATTTAATCTAATATGCTAGAAGATCTTCCAATATAAGACACAGCACTCTTATCAAGGTGTAAAAGGCTAGAAATCTTGAAAGATAAAGTGATGTTCCAGGGCTTCAGATCATGCTCTTGGTTTATAGCACACTATTCTTCCTTGAAAGTAAGCAATGTCCTTCTTTTTGTAGCAATGATATGTACATGAAAGATAGAAAAGAATAGAAACAAAGGAAAATCAATATATTTGATTCCAGAAGTGTGTTAAAATGAATTTTAATTTTGGAGAGAAGGAAATTATGTTTCAAGAGCACTTAAATGAATTACCTGCTAACATTTAAATTTCTCATGTATAATTATTGGAAAGATTGAGAATAGAGCCAAAATTTAGGCATAGCTAAATTTAATTAAAAGTTGTTTAAGCCTGGGTTTGTCTTCATGTATCTAAAATATAAATTTATTAAAACAAATTCTAAACTTACTAGCAATGGATGAAATGCTGCTAAAATGTCCTTATATGTTATTATATAGTTTATAACCCATTTAAAAAAGCATAATTGGAAAAAAAAGACCTGTGATTATTTTGTTAGGTCTCCTTTTTCTATCCTCCTAAATTCTTAAATAATAGCAACAACAACTAGCACTATGAACAAGTAAGACAGCCCTCTCCTGCTTTGGATTCTTTTTATTTTCCTTCCACATTAAGACCACTCATTCTCTATCATGTTCATTGATGCTTTTTTCCTCAATCTCTACTTGAAATGGTGATGTCATGGCCAAATTTTTCGCCTAGTTTGTACTCTTTGTTTGAGAAATCTCAGTCCTTACAATTCCTTCCCTGTATCCAACAAGTTTATAACTCCCAAACATGAACTTCTAGCCCCTTTTTTCCTCAGCACTAGATCCATATTTTCATCTGTCACTTTGTCATTTCCTATGAAAAGATATTTCCTCAAGATCAGTCTGTTCACAAGGAAACCATCACTTTTCCCATTTCCTGCCAAACACCTCCCTCCCAAATTCTATGCATCATTGTATGGTTTTTCCCTACCACTGATAATATTAAATGTTTAGAAATACTGCCATATAAATTTACAGTTTGAAGTCCTGCTAAATGTCATTTTTTGCTAACCTTCAATTAAAATTTGCTTCTTATTCTGACATTTCAGAATGTCTCTATAGTCTGTTTCTCTTATATAATATGATTTATATTGTTCAAACTTGCCTCCAAAGTAATCTTGGAGTAGTCCCCAAACTAACAACTCATCTATAATTTGTTCCTTCTTCTTTCCCCGTAAGTTCGAGTCCAAGTCATTTGAGGTTCTGCAAAAAATAAGATTCTATCATAGATAATAATTCTATCGAAATATTCCTATTTAGAAAAACATATATTAGGTATTTGGGTGCATATGAGAAGTTCTAGTAGATTATAAATATGTACTGAATAAATAATAGATATACAAAGTCAGGCTATATTTAAGGGGATGGAGAAATAGGTTTTACTTCTGGATGGGATAAATGCAAATTTGTGCTGCAAACATGTTAATATACATAGATGGGAGGAATTTCTGGTAATCAGGCAACAAATCACATTATAGGTACTATAAAATTAAGATGGTGAAAGGTCAACTCTCAACCGCAGCCTTTGATTACTTGACCAAAGTATAACCAATCACATTATAGGCACCACAGAATTATTTATGATTGTGAAAGGTCTACTCTCAACTCCAGCCATTGGTTACTCGACCATAGTACACTGTGTATAAACAGAAAACAACATATTGGCAGCTAATTTGAGGTATATACCATATCCAGTAGTATTGAACTCCATAATTGCAGGATATTGATTCCTAGCTGACACTTCAGTTGAGCCCTCAGCAAAGCAATTCACTGTTCTATTAAACCACCACAGTGAATTCTGTAGATACGAGTGTATTCCTATTTTTCTGCTATGACTTAAATGTTTCTGTCTCTCTAAAATTCATGTTGAAACTTAATCTTCAATGCAATAGCATTAAGAGATGGAGCTTTTAGGGGTAATTAGGTCATAAGGGCTCCATCCTCATGAATAGGATTAATCCTCTTAATAAAGAAGCTTCACACAGCATTTATCCCTTTTCACCTTTTTGTCCTTTCTGTCCTTTCCACTATGTGAGGACACAGCCTTTATCTCCTTCATAGGATGCAGAATTTAAGGCACCGTCCTAGAAGCAGATACTGGGTTTTTACCAGACCCTGATCCTGCCAGTGCCTTGATCTTGGACTTCCCAGCTTTCAGAACTATGAGAAATAAATGTCTGTTATTTAAAAAATACTCAGTTTTTGGCATTCTGTTATAGCAGCACAACGGATAATTACCTTCACCATAAAATGCAGTCTCTAGTCAAAGTTTATGTTTTGTGGGAAGCCTGGAAATGGAAAAGGAATTTTTAAAGTCTTTGAATGGTAGTCTAGCAGATTTTTTAATAGAAAAGGGAAATCCTTATGTGGAACATGCATCTATTCCCATAAGACAAACTGTGGCCTTCTCCATGATGGAAAGGGTCTCTAATATAATCAACCTGTCACAAGGGACTGGCTGGACGTTGGCCTCTACTCTTGCTAGCAGTGGTAATAGGTGGTCAGGTCAGCCTTAATTAAGAGATACGCATGTTATTGAGCAAATGTACAGTTTCCATTCTTGCTACCATGAAAAGTTTGTAAATAAGCCCATGAGGTAAATAGCAGGATGGTTATAAAATTTAATTATCAATATCCACAGGAAAAGTCATCTTTTCCACCTCATTATTGAAAGTTTACTCCTCTTGAGTTGCCCTTTTATGGGCATTTACATGGCACACAAATATCTTACATTTTTTGACCATTCTGAAAGGTACACATAAATAGTTCTTCCTCAGTCCATTCCTCAAACTATCTCTCCTTCCATGTGAAGTAGGAAACTAGATGAAATGAAGAAAATTCTGTCCTTCATAGCTACTGTCTTTCATAGTTACTCATGAACTGGGCTATAATGCAATAGCCAACTACTTCAAATGGGTTCCAGTATATCATACAAACCCAGTTATAAACCACATCCATGCTTTTTCTTCCCATATTAACTTGTCAAAAGGAATTCTCCATAAAATTTTCAGTGTTGGTTTAAGAGTGGGCAACAAAGCAATAGGAGCAGACACAATAGATATCTGGGTCAGCTGTATTGAATATTTGCTATTGCCTCTGGACCTGTTCAGACACCACCTTGGATATACAATTTCCATTTACATTGGAATGTTTCTGCATAGGTCTGATTTTGATTCACTGGATTGATTCATGCTGCATAGGTCTGGTCGCATGGTATCCCACAGCCAGACATTCAACAACTACCATGATCCGTTAACAAGGGAAAGACTCTTTTCAGATGGACAATAGTTATTAGCAAAGGAGGCCATGGCTCTACTATAAAAACATTAGAACTCTTCACTGTGATTGTTCTACGGGGGGTTGCCGGATATCTCATAGATAATTCCTATCTGCCACAGACACTTCCAATATCATGTGGTCTACAAGATTATCAAGCTCATGGTGGTTTTGCGTTGAGTCAACATAGCTATACTGATGCTATGTTTTCCAGAAGTTCTTTTCTTGTATGGTGTTTAGTTAGATTTGGCCCACACAGAAATTTTCATGATATTTGGAATATAGAAATTAAGCAGCAGCAATAATTCTCTGAATGTTGGTATAGTATGCCGGGCACCATTGTAGCTCATGTACATTGTCACGAATCTGTTGATTTACGTTGTTGGTATAGGATGGCAGCCAGGTCCACAGCTTCTTCAGCTCCTGTCAGATATTTTTCTTCAGCTTCACTGAGCTCTTAGCTGGGTGCATGTGCTCCTTCATGACAGAGGATGTTAGCATCTTCCGAAGGTTATATGTATTGTCAAGGTTGGCAGCAATAATAAAAAGACAGGAGTTGTGTTCATAGGTACCAGTTTTTCCCTATTGATGCCTACATTGTCATCACTTTCCCTGCATCAAGATCAGTGTTTTTTATCACCTGTCTTCCCTGTAGATCTGAGGCAACTTCAGGCTCCCCACCAATGCAGAAGCAACAGCTTATAAGAGACTGAGTAAATCTGCTCCCATAATTGCATACTACCCAATCCATCAATCTAATGTGTTATATGCTCTGTGAGATAACAAGATGATGGCAATCACTCCAGACTGCATAATGGCATTGACTGAGATAACAGATACAGTCCTGATAAAAGAGAGAAAAGGAGCAATGTTATTTCTAACAAGTAAAGACAAATTATACCTGCTTATTTTTGTTGATAGAAATTTCAAACAAACAAATTGATAGGCCAATAGCTACATATCACTTCCTAGGAGTTGTGTTTATTTATTTCAATATAAATATCACAAATGGCAGAAGTTCCTGTGCCATTATTATTATCAACTAATTTGCAATAATCTATGATCATTTTTTATTTTTTCAAGGACCATTAAAAGGGTTCCGTTTGGTAGTTCCTACCAGAGTGACCTGGACTCCAAGAGTCAGAAAAGAGTATGGGAATTTTGCCAGGTATTAATACTTATATTTATATCATGTACACTAGAATAGTAAAACAAACACCAGATGGATCTGTGGTATCACAGGCATCTACTGTGAGGATGATTTGAGAAAGACCATATCAGGTACCTTTCCTTCATAAACCCTTATTTACCAGATCACTGCAGAGTTATGTGTCACCAAGAGTTAGTACTGTAGTTCAGAAATCCTTTCTGATAACCACAGCGAATTTTTCTTTCCCAAATGCAATGTCACTCTAGAAAGTGTCTGCAACTCACTTTTCAAAATAACAGGGGAAAGATTCACATTATTCTGTTGTGAGCAGAGACCATTGTTCTCCCTCAAGAGAACTGAGTGTCCTATCAATGATGATCGGTCATGGATAGGCTTAGACTTGGGAACTGCATAAGAGGTTCTAGATTCCTGTCAATGCTACTGAGGTTAGGTCTCTACTTTCCACACGTAGAAGTTTTCCATAT
>NW_012147189.1:198978-200642 GCF_000956105.1 Propithecus coquereli | reverse complement strand
TACATGAACTGTGTCTAAATTCCTCAAAGACATTGTGGCCAATTCCTGATACTGTGAAGTTCATGTTTTCATGTCATCTCTGACATCAAGTATTGTTGCATACAATATCAACATCTTCCTTGAATCTCACCAAAACAAACAAAAACAAAAATAAACATAAACCTCATATATACAATGCATCAATTTAGTAGAATTTATGAAGGATTTGGAACTTAGAGGGGAACTTTCACCATAGTAATTCTATACTAAAGAGTCCACCTCCTTTTTTGATGTTTGGCCCCTGACATTGTTTTACACCTTTCCCCACTTTAGCTCCACATCTGGACAGACTTATAATAAAGTGCACACTGGACTCTGGCACCAGTGGGAAATTTAAACCTTGCAAACCTCCAACCACCAGGGCAAATTTTCCCCAGTCCCACTTCCTACGCTTTTTAAAAGCTTAACACACTCACTTTGCTTTGGCCAAGTCAGTCTGGACCTGCTTGTGCAAGCCATGCTCTCACTGATAGTCCTTTGCTTGACAGATAAATTATTTCTGTGGAGTGTCATCAGCCTCCACATCCAAATTAAATTTTGGGTGGGAGTCCATCTCCCTTCTACTGTATGCCCACAAAACAAACTCAAACACAATCAGATTGAAAGTTGGACAAAAATGTCTTTAATTGCTCTTTTTACATCCTATCTCTTAGAATAAATTGTTCTGCCTCCCTCCTCGCTCTTCCAACACCAGCCTCGTGCTGTCTTGCTACATCTCTTCCTTTTCCTCCTATCCTCCCTCTCTCACTCTATAAACTCTTGCATATTGCTCATATAGAAAATTTTTGCTAATTCTTTTATGAACTTGCCATCTAATGACTGCCCCAAAAGTTTCACCTTTCCCCCAAATAGAGTTATAAATGGATTTACTGAACAAAATCCATTTCTCTGCCAGAGGGAATTATGGCAACGTTTTCTCACCTGTATGAATATGTACATCTATATTTGTACTGCTTCACAAATCCTAACAAGCATAAGTACTTTTTTGTTTGGGTGCCTTTGTCTGCACCTCCATTCATCTTTTCCTTCTGGCTGAACAAAATTCTTTAGAGGTATCAGCTATTTTTATGAAGCTTTAGTCTTCTTGTCAAATCAACAAATATACTCTGTTCACATTTGTGCTGTGATTGTTATTAATTTCTTTTACTTTTTTGCTCCTACCTAGCACATACTTTAATAGATTCGTCCTTTTGTATTCACCAATCTGAATTTTTTCTAACATAAATTTTAAAGAAAACAAATCTGTTCTTCTTTCAACATTAATAAGTTAAACATATTTTTAAGAAATGACTGGAAAAGTTTTCTGATCCCCTCAGTTTGAAATGATGCTATCTCAAAAAGGAAAAAAGAAGTCACAACAGCCACAGATAGTATAAATTGATGGAATATCTTCTGCCCTTCCTCAGAAACACTCTGTACTTGTTATTAAGTTACTTTTATTTTCCATAGATCTGGAAGCTGGAAAGTCCTAGATCAAAGGACTGCCAGCAGATTTGGTGTCTGGTGAGGGCCTGCTTCCAGGTTCATAGACAGATGTCTTCTTGCTGTGACCTCATATGTGGAAGGGGTGAGAGGGCTCTCCAGCATCTCTTTTACAGGGAAAAATGCCATTCATGAGGGCTCTA
>NW_012147189.1:196627-198928 GCF_000956105.1 Propithecus coquereli | reverse complement strand
TATATTAGGTGGTGCCTTAGTTGGATGTCACCTGTTTCATTCATAAGGACCTTATAATCAATTAAATATTGCCATAAATTTCCAAAATATTCAAAGTGAGTAAAACTTTGTCCCTGAAGCTTATTATTGGCATTCAAATTGTTTCTCAGGTTAAACTCTAATATATGACCTTTAACATTTCACAATGTGTTATTCTTAATTCCACCAAAGCATTTTCCACTGTCATTTCCAATTTATAAAGAAGTCACCAAAGAGCTATTTGATGATGCTGGTGAGTGCCTCATCAAATCATTTTGCATGTGAGGAGTATTCTGCTGGAGGATATGGGTAGGAGTGGCTGAGCAGGTTGCACATAATAGAGTCACTTCAAGAATCCCATTTCTCTAGGCTTTCAGATGCCTTCTTGCAAAGTATACCTGGGCAGTTCTGTCTCTCAACCTTACTGGCTGCAGGCCACAGTTGAGTCTATGATTCAACTGAACTTATAAAATGCTAATGCCACTCAAAGGCACTTGAGCCAATGATTTAAATTAAGAATTTACTAAGGAGAATCATCATGTAGTTGTGAAGCACCTGCCTCACACGAAATACATTTATTTAAGCAGAAGGATGGTTTCTTCACAGAAAGAGAAATAAATTGCTTTTTGCTATCAAGAAAGATTCAGAAGGTGAAATTTCAGCATAAGTCTTCTCAGCCTCATCTGGTCTATGCTTGCTCAAACTTTTTCATTGTCTATTTCAGAGTTTCAGTCCTTTCCTCCAACAGTACTTACCTTAGCATAAGAATTGTGATTGGGTTGCATATTGGCACTGTAACTTCAATTTTTACAGTTAGGCTCTGGGCTTGATTCTAAGGCATATCTTCCCTGAAAGTACAGGAGATAAGATATTCCTTTAGAACTGCCATCGAGGCATTCTGATTTTTCATCCTTGCGCTGGATACACTCTAAAAGCCTTAAACCTAGATTCCTCAAGATGTTTGTAATCATGATTGCTGCCATTGTAACTAAGTGCCACAGCTGTGTCTCCCACTGCCTTGCCCTCCAACTGCAGCCCATTCCATCAGTAATTAACAGAGTGAAAAGAGTTACTGTAGGCCACAGTTTACCCATAAGTAATCTCCCTCCAGCAATGATGTTATTGTATACTTTAAAAATATGTTAGCAATCCAATTTCAGTTCCCATTTTAAAAAATATGTTTCCAGTAGTCATTCTTATTTCCAACCATCTCATAAATCCTGACAGGAAACAACTGGCATACTCAATGGGGTAATTAAAGAAATTTAATGAAAGACCATTTATTTGAGTATAGAGTTAAGGAAAACCAACTAGGATAATGTAGAGCTCCTGGAGGTAAAACTCACAAAAGTGCAAGGCCACCCCTATGACTGGTCCCCCTGGAGTTTTTAAATCTTAGAGTTGTCCATGCTGAGTCTCTGGCATTTTGCCAATTACAGGTTAGGTTTTCCTACCTTGGCACTGATTCCTACAGAGGTTTATGCTCCAATAAGATGTGATTCTCTATGTCTGTCTGTCTCCCCAGTTTGGGGGGCAGTGGTTTGCCCTGTGACTCCACTTCTCTGATGGATCTAAGAAGAGCTGATGATTTTTCAGTGTGTTCAGCTTTTTACTTGCCGTTAGTATGGAGTGGCAATTTCTAGGCTCCTTACTTGCCAGACTGCAAACCAAATTTCTGTACATTTTTAAGTGTTAAACAGTAAAAAGAGATTAGAAGAAATTGGAATACCTAGTTTTAAGATAAGGACAGTAATAACTCATATTTTCATTTCAATGCCTGAACTTTGCTTTGAATTCAACATTACTTTGTCTATGCTTATCGAATGTCTCCACTTGGGTATCTCATAAGCATCTTAAAAATCAGCATGCCCCAAACTAAATTCATCATGACCTAACCTATCTATGTGTATTTCAGTGAAGCAATATCTATCCACCGGCTTAAGCAGAATACAAACAGTCACTATAATTTATCCCTCTCTTCTATATTACACTCATATACAAACATAATGGAATGGGACTCTTTTATGATTCTCAAATGTGTTCACCTCTCCTCTTCCTCACTGTCATGGTTCCTAATCCAGCTACCACCAGTGTCAATTCTGAAATCTAAATGTCCTTAGTTCTATCTTTGTCTCTTAAACTCCAGTTCCTTTGGAGTCTTACCTACTCAACAAAGTATATCCCAGACAACCTAGTGCTTTAATACTATAAACAGTATTTGTGTGATAGATTGAAAATACTTATATTTCTACTAATTTGTTTTCCTTGAGGTCATTGCCAATT
>NW_012147189.1:191640-193072 GCF_000956105.1 Propithecus coquereli | reverse complement strand
GACTGCCAGCAGATTTGGTGTCTGGTGAGGGCCTGCTTCCAGGTTCATAGACAGATGTCTTCTTGCTGTGACCTCATATGTGGAAGGGGTGAGAGAGCTCTCCAGCATCTCTTTTACAGGGAAAAATGCCATTCATGAGGGCTCTACCCTCATAGCCTAAGTACCTGCCAAAGTCCCCACCTACTAATATTATCTCAGTATGGGTTAAAATTTCAACACATGAATTTTTAGAGAACACAAACATTCAGTTTATAGCATTACCTTGTAGAAAATAGTATGTTGACTCCTTTTGTGACAAACCTTACCAAGGAATCGATACAATAAAAGCCAGATAGAAAACAAAAAAATGTTCTGCAAGAGTAGCCAGTCACTTCATACACTTCATAAAGGGTACAAGGGAAGGAGGATAATGAGTTTTCCACAATTATATAAAGGAGAAAGTTGTCTTTATCCCTTACCAGAAAAAAAAGTTATATTTATATAATATAAATAAATAATGGACATATATATTTATACATCTATGTCTACATGAATACATTTATACAAACACACACAGAGAGTGAGAGTGAGAACAAGACAGAGACAGAGAGAGAGGAAAGAGAGAGAGAGAAATTTTCCTCCTTGGATATGAGTTGAAAATATTCATGAGTCTTGACTCTAACATTTTAAAATGTAAATATGTCTTTGTAAGAATCAAATAAAACCTAGGGCTTCTAACTTTAATATCTTAGAGGTATCTTCAAGGGTTGGAAATACAACAAAGGTTGTATTTCTTGAAATGTAAATATCTAGGGAGACAGCCCTCCAGGCTTCTGGAGACTTCAGGTTAAACCTAGAGACCTAGTCTATGCTATAACAATTTGGTCCTTTCAAATCAGAGCATTTGGCTGGAAAAATGGCCAAAGATCTAAATCTCATGTTATATGAAGTGTAAAATGTTTGTAGAGTATGTGAAATTAACATGATGTAATGTTAGACTACGTGTCTCAGGAGACTAAGGCTATTTAAAGAGCATCGAGAAATCTGAAGAAGTTTTATTTTCCTACGCCTGGGCCTATGACTCTTTCCTTGGTGATCAGATACTATTATCTACTTTCTGGAGGGTGGATGTGGGAATCCACCATAACTTGATTGCCAGAGATATCACTTCTGTCCATAAGTCTCTGTTAAATGTATTTTTGAGAAATTGATTTTGTCAACCTCTTTCTGCAGCTTCTCAGCTCCCTTGTTCTTTGGGTGTAGATTTGCATATACCTGTTCACCATGGAGCAAATGATTTTATAGACATTTCATTAAAGACACTGATTCTTCCTTCTGTTATATCTAGCTTGGTATTAAGTTCATGCATTGAAATCTGTGTTTCAGGTATGTTTTTGTTTGTTTCTATTTGTTTGTTGGCTTGTTTTTTAGAGATGCATTTTTTTTCCATTCA
>NW_012147189.1:185819-189804 GCF_000956105.1 Propithecus coquereli | reverse complement strand
TTAATTTCAGAATATTACAGGGGTACAAACACTTTGGTTACATATATTGCCTTTACACTGCCCATCAGAGCTACAAGCATGCCTATCCCCCAGAAAGTACACATCACACCCATTAGGTGTGAATTTACCAATCCCCTCATCCCCCCTCCCACCTACCCAACATCCAATGAATATTACTTCCATATGTGCTCAAAGGGTTGATCAATTAGTGCCAATTTAATGGTGGGTATATGTGGTGCTTGTTTTTCCATTCTTGTGATACTTCATTTAGAAGAATGGGCTCTAGTCCATCCTGGATAATAGAAGAGGTATTAGATCACTATTGTTTTTTATGGCTGAATAGTACTCCATGGTAAACATATACCACATTTTATTAATCCACTCAGGTATTGATGGGCACCTAAGAGACTTCTGGAATTGTTAAAGAATTCAGCAAAGTCTCCAGATACAAAATCAATGCACACAAATCAGTAGCTTTCATATACACTAATAACAGTCAAGCTAAGAATCACGTCGAAAATACAATACCTTTCACCATAGCATCAGAGAAAATAAAATATTTAAGAATATATTTAACTGAGGAGGTAAGAGACCTATAGAAGGAGAATCGTAAAACACTAAGAAAGACATTGCAGAGGATGTAAACAGGTGGAAAACCACACCATGTTCAAGGATTGTCAGAATCAATATTGTTAAAATGTCTATACTACCCAAAGTTATCTACAGATTCAATGCAATCCCTATTAAAATACCAGCATCATTTTTCACAGATCTAGAAAAAATAATCCTATGCTTCATCTGGAACCAGAGAAGACCCCGTATAGCCAAAGCATTCTTAAGTGAAAAGAACAAATTGGAAGGCATCAATCGACCAGACTAGAAGGCTATTGTAACCAAAGCAGCATGGTACTGGCACAAGAACAGAGACATAGACCAATGGAACAGGACTGAGAATCCAGATATAAAACCATTCTCATATTGTCATCTGATCTTTGACAAAGTAGACAAAAACATATATTGGGGAAAAGAATCCCTATTGAATAAATGGTGCTGGGAAAATTGAATAGTCACCTATAGAAGGCTGTGAATATTTAGAGGCAACTGGAAATCATTTTAGAACAAGATGAAAAAAATAACAAATAAAATATGGATTAATTATAATTTTTACTATGATGCTGGTAGGTATTATTACTATTCCTATCCTACAGATGAAAAAACAATAGAACCAATAGATAGATATTCCAATTACTATTATATGTACGTGAATATATTTACATATATGCACCTATGTACACATATCCATATGCACATATGAGATGCCACTTATTTATTATTTATGTCATCAAATGCTCATTATGGTCATATTGAAGTACACATAAATATTTGTGTTTCTACTAATGGAGATTCCTACACAGACATGCCTCGTTTTATTGTGCTTTGCTTTATTGTACTCCATGGATACTGTTATTATTTTTTTTTTCCTCAACAAATTGGAGGCAACTCTACATTGAGTAAGTCTATTGGTACCATTTTTCCAACGGCCATATTTCAAACTTTATTATTATTTTATATTTATTATGGTGATCTGTTATCAGTGATCTTTGATGTTACTATTGCAATTGTCACCCATATAAGACAGCAAATTTAATCAATAAATGTTGTGTGTGTTCTGACTGCTTCACCAACCAGCCATTTCCCCATATGTCTCCTTCTCCTCAGGCCTCCCTGTTCCCTGGGAAACAACAACATTAAAATTAGGCCAATTAATGACTCTACAATGATTTCTAAATGATGAGGTAAAGGGAAGAGTTGTCATTCACTTTAAATCAAAAGCTAGAAATGGTTAAGATTAGTGAGGAAGGTATGTTGAAAGCCTAGATAGGGTAAAAGCTAGGACTTATGTCCAAATGGTTAGCCAAAATGTGAATACAAAGTAAAAGTTCTTGAAGAAAATTATAAGTACTACTCCGGTGAACACACAAATCATAAGAAAATGACACAAAGGGCCTTATTGCTGATATGGAGAATGTTTTAGTAGGCTGAATAGAAGATTAAACTAGCCACAACAGTACCTTAAACCAAAGCCTAATTCAGAGAAAGATCCTAACTCTCTTCACCTCTATAACAATGGAGAAAGTCAGGAAGCTGCAGAATAAAAAAAACTGAAGCTAGCAAAGTTTGATTCATGAGGTTTAGGGAAAGAAGCCGTGTTCATAAAATCAAAGAGGAAGGTGGAGCAGCAAGTGCTAATGTAGAATCTGTAGCAAGTAATCCAGAACTAGCTAAGATCATTGATGAAGGTTTGGATACACTACACAACAGATTTTCAATGTAGAAGAAACAGCTTTATCTTGGAAGAAGATGCCACCGAGGACTTTGATAGCTAGAGAGAAGTTAATGCGAGGGTTTGAAGCATCAAAGAATGGGCTGACTCTCTTTTTATGGACAAATGCAGCTGGTGATTTTAAGTCGAAGCCAATGTTCATTTACCATTTCCAAAATCCTAGCGCCCTTAAGAATTATGCTAGATATACTCTTCCTGTGCTCTATAAAATAAACAATGCAGTCTGGGTGACAGCACATCTGTTTACAATATGGTTTACTGAATACTTTAAGTCTACTATTGAGACCTACTTCTCAGAAAAAGAGATTTCTTTCAAAATATTAATGCTCATTGACAACTCACCTGGTCACCGAAGAGCTGTGATGGAGATGTCCGGGATTAACTTTTGAATGCCTGAGAATACAACATACAATTTCCATCCCATGGATCAAGGAGTAATTTTGACTTTCAAGTCTTATTAATTAAGAAATACATTTCATAAGCCTGTAGCCACCACAGACAGTGATTCCTCTGATAGATCTTGGCAAGGTAAATTGAAAACCTTCTGGAAATGATTTACCATTATAGATGACATGAGGAACATTTGTGATTCATGGGAGGAGGTCAAAATATCTATATTAAGAAGAATTTGGAAGAAACTGATACCAACTCTCATGAATGACTTTGAGGGTTTCATGACTTCAGTGGAGAAAAATCACTGCAGATGGGATGGAAACTAATAGCAAGAGACCTAGAAGCGGAGCATGAAAGATGTGAATAAATTGCTACAATCTCATAATAACACTTTAACGGATAAGGAATTGCTTCTTATGTGTGAGCAAAGAAAGTGGTTTTTTTGAGATGGAATCTACTCCTGATAACAAAAAATCTAGAACATTACATTAACTTATTTGATAAAGTAGTGGCAGGTTTTGAGAGGACTGACTCCAATTTTGAAAGAAGATCTATTGTCAACAAAATGCTTTCAAACAAAAGTGCATGTTACAGAGAAATCTGTTGTGAAAGGAAGAGTCAATCAATGCAGCAACCTTCATTATTGTTTTGTTTTAAGAAACTGTCACACCCACCTCAACCGTCAACAGCCACCACCCTGATCAGTCAGCATCCATCAACATCTAGACAAGATCCTTCACCAACAAAAACATTACAACTTACTGAATGCTCAGATGATCATTAGGATTTTTTATAATAATGTATTTTTTAATCAAAGTAGTTAATTTGTAAAGACATAATGCTATTGCACCATTAATAGACAACAGTGTATTATAAACATAAATTTTATATGAACTGAGAGATAAAAAAAAAAATTATTGCGTGACTTGCTTCAGTGCGATAGTCACTTTATTGTGGTGGTTTGAAACCAAACTCACAGTATCTCCAGGGTATGCCAGTACATAAAATGCAACTGTTTTGCTTAGGGTAAAGGTATTTAAATTTTACTCTCCATTTTTCTCTGGTCCTATATATAACATATACCTCACTGAAAACATTTTTACTGATTTTCCCTTTATATTGTACAACAAATCATTTTCAATTTTTAAAAGTAATGAAATACTAATGAGGAAAATTACATCTCTCAAATTATCTTCTAATACACCCAATATATAACAGGAAAATTAACAGCATAAATTAAATACTTTC
>NW_012147189.1:179815-182087 GCF_000956105.1 Propithecus coquereli | reverse complement strand
AAAAAAAAGGCCCCTTTACTCCTCCTAGTGGCAGAGGCTGGCCCTTTAGTGCGGTGTGTTGGGGCGGAGGTCAAATCGCCGGGCAGAGGAGGACTTATGTGTCCCGGATCACAGTTTTATAAGCAGTCTCCCTCAGTTCACCCTCAGTTCCCCGTCACCTTTGCGGACAGCGCCAGCAACTGAATGGAACAGGGCCGCTGGCGACCGCCTGGAAACTCGGCAAAAATATCGCTCTTTCTCTCTTTTCTGCTCTTTCGGAGGCGGGGCTTGAGTCTGCAGCTGGGACAGACTGTCCGCAGATTCAGGAGAAAAAGTGGCTGGGCGCTACTCTCCTCGCAGGGTGAGACCAGCTCTGCCGCAGAGGCAGCTGCTATGACTCAGGCAGACGCCCGGGCAACAAGTCCCCGCGGTCGCAGGCTTTGGGGTCCCCGAATTGTGGCTGCCCACCCCCTGCTAGTCAGTGCTGAAGTCGACTGCACCAGGAGGGCATCCGGAGCCGGGGTGCGCCGTTGCTGACTCCCAGAGATGCTTCCCAGGGCTGCATGCTGAGCTCGCTGCCTGCCCTACACCTGGTGACTCTGGACCGATCAGCGGGAGGACTCTGTGCTGTGTCCCTCCCAGAGCCCGCCGAACTTTCAGTGATTTCCACAGGCAGAGCCTCTTTTATGGAGTTTCCTTCCCCCGATCTAGTCCTGGCGGTCTCCTGTGGCAAGAAGCTGCCTCCAAACTCTCCCCTGTGGGCTCCGGTGGAGTCCGATCTGGGGAGTGCCTGCTCGGGCCAGTCTCTCCCCTCCGATGCTGACCCAGCGCAGTGCTCCGGTGCGTTCAAAATGGACCCCGTTTCTGTCTCGGCTCTCCACCGCTTGTCAGTCTGTGCTACCACTTCGCACTGACTTCTGGCACTTCCCTGCCTGCGTGGGAGTGCGATTTGGTAAAGGAAGAGTCATCTTCCTGTGGGTCGGATCTCACTGCCCGGGCCAGCCCACTGGCCGTCCCCCGCTGCCCTTCCCCCCTGTTTCACACTCTTCGGAAATTTGCGAGCGCCTTTCCAGTTAACCTTATTCTATCCGCAGGATTGCTTGTTCCTTGCTGCTTCTCTGTAGATTCACGAAGCTGATCCTGCAGGGGAGCGCCTCATTCACGTGTGGGTGTCCGTGTTCTTCACATCCCACTCTAGGAGCAGAGAGCCAGGAGGTCACCCCTAATCTGCCATCTTCCCAACCTCTCCGAACCCTAGAATTTTTAACCCAGTCTGAAATTATTAGACCTACTCCCTGATATGTCTACATAACAAGCAAATGATTTCAAGATAAGAACATCAATGTACCTTATATCTATAAATTGGACTGATCTATTTTCTGTTCAGGTGGCCCACTTAACTCATATTTTAAGAACCTTCCTCTGAATAATCATCACTAAAGTAAACAAAATAGTATGTCATTAGAGAGCAACATACTGGGTCATTAGGGAACTATCTGTATCATTGTTAGAAGTAACAATGTTATGATTGGAACACTTGAGCAACATTAATTAAAGTAATATCTAATGCTTACTTAGGATTTTCTATGTGCTAGGCACTATTCCAAGGATTTCACTTGCATTAAGTCCTATGTTCATGAGATCAGCATTACAAGGTTGGTGTTCTCATCATTTCTACTTTATGAATAAAGAAACAGAGATACAGACTTGCCCAAACTTGGCATTCAAGTATTAAGCCCATATAGTTATGAGTACCATATTTTGAACCCAGGAATCATAGTTGTATAGGACATTAAATATCACATATTATATTAAGTATCACATCCTTCAGATTACTATTAAAAATATATGGTCCAGAAAGACCAGCTAGAGGAAAGCACTAAAGAAATAAAGTGTAATCTATCACATGTGAAGGTTAAACCCACTTTACAAACAAGTATAAGGGACCCTTAGTGGAATCTCACAATGCTTACCAACTCTACGTTACGGCATCTATATTTTAAAAAGAAACATGGGCAAGTAAGCACAAATCTAAGAATTTTGAATACCCATAAGAACTACACGTTTTGATGGAGTCCATAGAGAGATATGATCCAATGTACTGTTCGTTGACCATATTTTATGTGAGAATGCTATTAAAATAAATGGGGTGAAGGTAGATGGTAGTTCCTAGTGGAGAAAACAAATTATTGCCTCAGTAGGTTGAACAGTTATAAGTAAAGCAGGAAAGACAGCCAGGCACAAAATAAAAATCTGTAGCACAGTTTTCTTGGACCTGTGTCTTTGCATACTC
>NW_012147189.1:174102-175320 GCF_000956105.1 Propithecus coquereli | reverse complement strand
ATGAATACACAAGAAAGACAAAGAATCAAAAGGACATGGGAAGATGCAAAATCTATTGTAAGAATCTAAGCAGGTAATTCATAAGCTATAAATTGTGAAAAAGAATTGCAACTTAACCATATTTAACTCCGGAGAAACAGAGAAATTCCTTCACTTAAAAAATAGAGGAAATTATGGTCCATAATTTAAATAAAAAGTCTATAACATCATAAAACAATGCTATTACAAATCCAGACATTTTTGAAGAGTACTTTCCATTCCCTTCTAAAACACGGTCAATTTCTCAATTAATTTAGTTTTAGCAACAGATCAAGGAAAACAGCTAGATGTGGTATATTAAGACAAAGGCTGATTATCAACCACAAACTAAGGTGATGCAGATATATAGAGATAGATATAGAGATGAAGAGAGGCAGAGAGAGGCAGGGAAATGAGAGAGAGAGAGAAAATATTGGGAGTTCTTACTTTGTTCCAGTTGGCCACAATGTTTGAATGTCTGATTCACAGTGGGTTCTGTGATGATAGTTATCAATATCAACTTGGATTCTTGGGTATAAATGTGGGTTTACCCAGCTTTACCTACACACCCTAATCTAATAGGAGAATAATGTACAAGCCAGGGCCACAAAATGGTAAAACTTCAATGTATGAATTGATTAGAATAAAAGAAAATGGTGGACTATGAAGCTCCAAATTCCTGTTCCTCCACAAAAACACCGGAAAACAAACAGAAACTGTTAGAATCATTTTTGTCAGAACTTGGAGAAAGAAATATTTCTCACCAGCTCAATGCACAAATTTCCATGATCCTAATATATTTTTTATAATCGTTTCTCTAGACTAACAACTTGACATTTTCTGTTGTTTCCCAGAAATGATAGATTTTCTGCAAAACAAAGGAATTGAGATTCTGAAGGCCCCAGGGAAGATTTCCTCACTCCAAGACTCACCAACCCCCTTGACCTGCCACAAGGCACTTGGCCTCTCTTTAAAAAGCCCATAATCTCTGTTAATTGGAGAGATGGATTTGAGGCAGCTTCTCCTCTTCTCCCTCCCAACAAGACATCTTTCCTATTAAAAATTCCTGTCTTCTTTGGCAATCCTTGTTGTCTCAATAATTTAATCTTTGTGAGATAAGCAACTGGACCTAGGTCAAAAGTCCATTGCAGTTTTGATAACACATTTGCAGCAACCAAGCAAAAGCTGTGTTAAGAAAAA
>NW_012147189.1:172646-174052 GCF_000956105.1 Propithecus coquereli | reverse complement strand
GAGTTTCTTTTCCTTGCTTAGCTTTCCAGGAGTTGGGTCACTTTTGAGTGTGTGACTCCGCTATCGACTGCTTCGTTGAGATGGAAGGCGCTGGGTTTAGTTATGAGGTTGCTCTCTCTTTTGTTGCTTGAATTTTGCATGGAGGAGTCAGTTGTCAAGGTATTCCAGAACCTTTGAATTGAACTCTAAAATTCCAAATGGGACATAGAAAAGCCTGAGTCTTTGGGAAATGTTTTGCCACTCCCAAGGGCTACTTGAGCCTTATTACCATTTAAGATGTGGTGAGAAGAGCGGCAGGAATCAGCATGCCTGAGGCAATATACTTCAGAAATTGCTTGATCTGTAGCTAGGAGAGAGCTGCTAGTATGTTATTCAGGGCTTATTAGGCACTCTTGTGGAGGAATTCCTAATGGGTGTGCCAGTTGGTGTAATTGCTGAGGACTCTGGTCAAGATTTTCCTTCCAAGACCACTAGCCCCTAAGATGACTACAGCCTGGGCACCAAGTGCAAGCTTTTGTGTTATGTTCTTGTCAGGTGTTCAAAACCGATCAGCTGTATCGCACCAACACGCTGTCCCCTTTTGCTTAGATCCAAGGTCATACAGATTCAGGCTAGTCCTATGGGGAAAGTATTTTTTCTCCTTTCTCCCTACCTTCAGGGGCGGGCTTTGTTCTGAAGGGCTGTGGGAGGGGCGTTGGCTGAGACTGTCACAAGGCCCAGCCTGAAAAACGTCTTCTCTCATTTCTTTCCTCCTCCGAGGGCAGGTTTTCACCTGCCAGAGGGGCAGATAACACCCCAGACTGGGGGAAGGGCACTTCCTGGGGCTACCTGGCTTCTCAGCTCAGGAAGTGGCGACCCTTATTATTCCACCCCTTCATGGGCAGGGTTGACTTTCTGGTAAGAAGTACACACTTCAGGAATTCTAGAGAAGCCCTGCCTAAGACCCCTGAGGGACCCAGACCAGAAAGAAGCATGTCCTGCTATTCCACCCCAGTAGATGTGGGGTCAGTCCCTTTGGTATGCAGTGTTGGTGGTCAGAGCATAGTCAAGGGTCATCCACCACCCCCACAGGGTCACAGTCCAGAGAACAGCTTCCCTTATTCCTCTGCACTGCCAACGGTGGGGAACTAATTCCTTGGGAGGAGGCGCTGATCACCAAGTCACCGCGAAAATGAGGCTACAGGACTCCGCTGGGAAAACAGCCTCCTTCACTCTCTACTCGGCCCTTCCCGCAGTGGAGTCTGTCCATTTGGCCGGGAGCTCCGGCCACCAAGTTGCAGCAGAGAGGTGACTGCGTGTCTCAGCTTGAAGAGAGGCCTCCTTGGTCACTAGACACTCTCAAGGGTGCACGCTGTCTCCTTGGCGCAAAACAGCCCCGCTGTGGAGATTCAACAATCGGGCTCCTG
>NW_012147189.1:165873-169126 GCF_000956105.1 Propithecus coquereli | reverse complement strand
CCTTTGATTTTTAGTCGCAGATTATTTCTCTCCCTGCTCAGTTATATTGTTACACATCAGATATTGTAGATTAAACTTTTCGAGATAAATTGTATGATAGTGTCATCCTCCAAAGAAGACTTACTTTGATTTGGTCAGCCAGGTGAGTTAGGATAGAAGGCCTTATTTCAATCAGGGATTGAGCTAATATTAAACTAAGACTTTGAGAGCTGGCTGATTTTGGATCACAATTACTTTTAGAGTGCGGACATTTAGAGTTCCAACTGAAATCCTGTGTCATTTCCCAGAGCCCATCTACCTTAGAGGACTATGAACTCCAATCTATGTCTCTCTTACCCATGAATGGGCTGCAAGATGTTTAGCTTCTCAGCCTCATGAATACTGCCTTGTGCACTTGATCTTAGTCAAAAGGCTGAGAAGTGATGATTACTACCTACCTTCCTATCTGTATGAAGAGAGAAGTGGCACTAAATATACCTTTCTTTTCTTCCCTTCTTTCTAGGGTCTGGACCCTGAAAATTTTTACTGATACCATAATTCTTATTATTCTTTATTGTCCATCATTTCCAGTTGCACTCAGCAGGAAGGATGCTAAGACTCTGTTCATCCACCGTTGCTGGAAAAAGAATCTCATGTGGTTGTGCAGTGATTTCTAGTATGATAAAACTGAAATATTTGAAGCCAGTATTTATCTTTTTCTGTAGCTTTTTTTTTATTGGCTTCTATCATTGCTTGTTCATATTTTCTTGATTTCCTTATTTATTGTGACCATTACTTTCTGAAACACAATAGTTCTTTCCAAGTATATTTTTTCTATTACTGTCTTAAAGTGTAAATAAATAGCATGCACTTCTCAATAAAATTACAACCAAATATATTTTCCATTTAAAAATTTTTTAGGCAGCGTCCAGTGGCTCAACCTGTCATCCTAGCACTTTGGGAGGTCAAGGCGGGAGGATTACTTGAAGCCAGGAGTTGAAGAGCCAGCCTGAGCAAGAGAGAGACCCATCTCCACAAAAAATGGAAAAATTAGTCAGGTATGGTCGCCCATGCATGTAGTCCCAGATATTAGGGAGGCTGAAGCAGGAGGATTGTTTAAGCCCAGGAGTTTGAGGTTGCAGTGAGCTATGATGATGCCATTGCACTCTACCCCTGGTGACAGAGTAAGACCCTGACTCAAAAAAAAGTTTAGATATTTCTGCAGGGATTGTAACACTCAGACTAGTAATCACTGACCAAGGGGCAAGACCAAGAAAGTGGAAACCCTAGGGATTTAGGCAAGTAACACATTGTTAATATAAGCTTTGTTGGCCAAATGTTTCATGTCTGTTACTAGGAAACACTGTTTAAGACAATATAGATGGTGATCATTTCACACAGGCAAGAGCCACAGGCTGTCTGGTTTCTATGGTAAGAGACTTTAAATAAGATTTTAATATCTTTATCTAATTCCTGTATCTGTCAAGTTTTTTTATTGCTTTTATGACTTTTGAGGAGTATTCAGAAATCTTATGGTCAAATAAGCGGCAGAACAAGAATAAAGTGTGTTGAGGCATGAGAGGAAAGGAAATTATATTTTGATGCTTATCTACAAAGCAATACAAAACAAAAAAAGGAAATGAAAAAAACACAAATAACATGCAAGAGTGTATCTTGCAGACTAATCAGTTTTCATTATAGTGTAGAATTATGCATATATTTTCTATTAACAAGATATTTGATTTATCAGTTTTAAGAAATAAACACATCACTGTTATCAATAAAAAAGAAAAACTACAGCTTTTGAGAAATCAAATAACAATTTATGATTTCAGATAGCATACCTATAGAAAATATCACTATTTATTGCCCCCCAAAAATAAAAATAAAAAAAAAGAAACAGAAGTAACAAGGCAGCAGTCATAATTTTAACCTGACAAATATTTCTCAAAAAGATAAGTGCCCCTGGAAAATCTGTAGATTTCACCAGATCTCCTACACATACAAATATTTCTACTTTGCCTTACGTATTTTTATTGTTAATGGAACAACATTGTCTTAAATAAACTGCGTTTTAAGGGTACAAAATGTCTTACATATTAAAATCAACTTGGATAAACTGGATGTGGACATTAATAGATTGTTTTAACCAGTATATAAAAACTAAATTAAAATATTTTTGAGTCATTTATTAAATATCTCTGTATATTACATAACATCGCAAAGGTTGAATAACGGATCCCACTGAAATATACAGAATTATAGGAATAACAAAGGAAAAGAAAATAAAGCATGTTAACTGTGATGAATTGAATTATATGGCTCAATTGTATACCTCTCATTTTATCCATATCATTTGCCATATGATTTTGCCACTTCAACTATTAAAGTCAGATTTGGATTTAGCCATGCACCTTCCTTTGGCTAAATTCATATAGGCTGAACTCAAAATGTGATAGTTCCATGCCTAGGTCTTTAGGGGCATTTCATGATTCCATGTTTTGTCTTTTTTTTATTTAACCTCTGCCCTCACTGTAAAGCAAATTTTCCCCATGTAGATGCTGCCCCTTTAGCCTGGGTCCCAAATTAGTACACAGAGAGTGGACCAAATAAAAACCTGTAACACTGAGCCCAGCCCAGCCAGATCTGTAGCTTAAAGCAGAAATGCCTGTTGAGCGCTGTCTAGAGGAGCTGACCCCCCTGAAGTTCAGAGCTACAAAAAAAAAAAAGAAAAAATGCTTATTGTTGTATGTCACTGAGGTTTTTGTTGGTTTGCTTTACAGTAATAGCTGACTAATATAATGTTGAAGTAAGTTTGAAGGGAAACATTTAGAGAGTAAGAATTGCATCTGAAACCTGTACCTCAAAGATGACATTATTTCTCCCTAGAAAATTAAACTCTATTTGCTCACACATTTGCGTTCTTGCATACATATGTGTGATTGCACACACACAAAAACACATATAGTTATCCAAGACTTTGTTATACATAAAGATTATATAAGTTATGATAATCATTTTCTGTACTGTAAATTTTAACCTTATTACTGTGATATAATAATAAACACATATATGATTACATAATAATGCAATTTGTTTCATTTGGTGTAATAAGTGCAAGTAAATAGTTTTTAAAATTGTCACCTTATTTCTGTGAATAAATGTGATTTATTAACAGTATTTTCTGACATTACTATTAAAGAAGTATATTTATAAACATTTCAGAGTAAAAGACATTAATTATGAAAATACAGAAGCCAAAAGAAAATATCTG
>NW_012147189.1:157036-162593 GCF_000956105.1 Propithecus coquereli | reverse complement strand
ATTATCAACCAAGAAATCTATATGCAACAAAACTGTCCTGCATAGTTGAAAGGGAAATTAAGACATTCCCATATAAACAAAAGTTGAGGGAGTTCATATCCACTAGAACTCCCTAACAAGAAATAATAAAGAGAATTATTCGGGCTGAAATGCAAGTATTAGACAATAACATAAAGTTGTATGAAGAAATAAATATCTCTGGTAAGGTAATTACATAGACAAATATTAATGCCAGTATTTTTGTGTTTGTGACTTTGTTTTGTATTTTTTACAAAATCTAAAAGACAAATGTATAAAATAACAAATATAAATCTATGTTCTTGGGTATACAATGAATAAAGATGTAATTTGTGACAACAATATAATAGGGTGAGATCACTGGAGTTGTATTAGAGCTGAGTTTGTGCATGCTACTTAAAGTAAATTAGTAAGAATTAAAGCTAAACTGTTACAGATTTAAGAATTAAATGCAATCTTCATAGTAATCACAAAGAGAGTATCTACAAAATATACACAAAAGAAAATGAGAAGACAATCACAATGTTATAATATAAAAGAGTCAGCCAATTACAAAAGAAGGAAGTAATGGAGGAATGAGGGTTAAAAAATATAAGACCTACAGAACACGAATAGCAAAGTGGCAGAAGTAAGTGCTTCCTTACCAGTAATTACTTCAAATGGAAATGGATTAAACTCTCCAACCAAAAAGCAAAGATTAACATAATGAGGAACAACAGCAAAACTCCCATGATCTTACTATATGCTTGCTATAGTCTGAACTTTGGTGCTCCCCTACTTTAATCTGCATGCTGATATCTAATGCAGGTTGAGTATCCCTAATCTGAAAATCCCAAATCCAAAATCTCAAACTTTTTGAGTGCTGACATGAAGTTCAAAGGAAATGCTCATTGGAGCATTTTGGATTTCGGATATTTGGATTAGGAATTCTCAATCAGTAAGTATAATGCACATATTCCAAAATCAAATAAATAAATAAATAAAAATAAAAAAAACACATCTGGTCCCAAGCATTTTGAATAAGGGATACTCAACCTGTACCTAATATGATAGTATTAAGCAGTCGGGCATTTTGGGAAGTGATTAACTCATGAGGGCTTCACCTTCATGAATGAAATTAGTGCCTTTATAAAATAGATTGAAGGGAGTTTCTTTGCCTTTTGCACCATGTTAGGATATAGAGAAGGTGTCATCAATGAGGAGCAAGTCCTCAATGAACACCAAATCTACTGGTGTCTCTATCTTGGACTTCCCAGCCTCCAGAACTGAAAGCAATAAAATTATGGTGTTTATAAATTATCCTTTGAAAGGTATTTTGTTATAACAGCCCAAACAGGCTCAGACTATGCTGTTTTCAAGAGACTCAAATGTCTTTAGGTCCAAAGATACAAATAGTTTCAAAGTGAAAGTATGGAAAAGATATTTCATATAAATAGTAACTAAAAGAGAGCTGGAATTGTAATATTAATATCAGACAAAATAAACTATAAGTCAAAAACTGTTACAAGAAGAAAAGAAACATATTATTTATTTATGAAGACATCACAAGAAAAAAAAACAGAATATCTCTTTAGAATATAGATGTGAAAATCCTTAATAAAATATTATCAAATCTAATTCAACAGTATATGACAAGGATTATACATCATAAGCAAGTGAGTTTTTCTCAGGAGGCAAAGATATTGCAACATAAGAAAATCAATTAATGAAATACTCCACATTAGGGGAGTGAAAAAAACCACGATCATCTCAATATATGCAGAAAGACATTTAGCATAAATTGAACTTCATCAAAATTTTAAAAAATTGTATATCAAAGGACATTATTAAAAAAATAAAACATTGGAGGAAATGTTTTTAAATCATATATATTATGATGTTCTAATTTCCAGAATATATAAAGAACTCCCACAACTTAACAACAAAAAGATAAACACTCCATTTAAAAATGGGCAAGGGATTTGAATAGACGTTTCACCAAAATGATACACAAATGGCCAATAAACACATGAGAAGAGGCTCAACATCATTATTCATTAAGGAAGTACAAATAAAAATCACAGTAAAATATGGCTTCATGCTAAATAGAATGGCTGCAATTCAAAAAATGGTGGATGTTGGGCAGGGGGTGGGGGTGGGGGGAGGGGGGAGGAGGGAGGAGGGGGTGGGTATATGCAAACACAAAGAGTGCAATGCACACCACCCGAAGGATGGACATATTTGAAACTCGGACTTAGCGGGGGGGAGAAGGGGGGCAAGGGCAACATACGTAACCTAAACATCTGTACCCCCATAATATGCTGAAATAAAAAAAAAAAAGAAAAAAAGTGGTAAATAATAACTGTTAATAGAGAAATTGGACCCTCCTACGTTGCTGGTGAGGATGTAAATTGACCCAGCCTCTGTAGAAAAAGTTTGGCAGTTTCTCACGAAGTTGAGTATAAAATTGCCATATAAAACAACAATTCCACTCCTATTTATTTATATACGTGATTACTTGAAAATAGGAACTCAAACCAATACTTGCACATGAATGGTCATAACAGCATTATTCACAACAGTCGAAATTTAGAGGAAAAGATGTCCATCCATTGATAAATGGATAAAAAAAACATAGTATATGCATTAAATGTAATATTATTCAGCCAAAAATAAAATAAAGTTCTTGAACATGCTACAACATGAATGAACCTTGGAAATACAGCACTAAGTGAAATAAGCCAAACAAAGAAGGACACATATGGTATGATTCCATTTGTATTATATATATCTAGAATAGGCTGTTTCATAGGGAAAAAAAATGAGATTTTACCAGAGCTGAGGAAGGTGGCAATGGCAACTTATTGTTTAATTGGTATGTAGTTTCTGTTTCGGATCTTGAAATTTTTGGAATCAAATAGTGGTGATGACCCGAAGAATGGACATATTTGAAACTCGGACTTGGGGGGGGGGCAAGGGCAACATACGTAACCTAGACATCTGTACCCCCATAATATGCTGAAATAAAAAAAAATAGTGGTGATGGTTGTACAATATTGCGAATTAAGTAGTGCCACTGAAACGTACCCTTACAAATAGTTAAAATGGCAAATTTCATATATATTTTTAAATGTATTTTACTGCATTAAAAAACAGATTAGAATAAACTTTGTCTGCACTGAACAAACAAGCAAATAAACATGAACAACCAGCAAAGAGTTTTTTCTTTCTTCACTTTAGGCATGAGTGGAGAGTAAAATTCTACTCTGAGAATAGGTAATCCCAAGCAAGCCCTCTCATTAGTTTGCAACCTGAACTCTCAGTACCTATGTGATTCCAATAATAAAAGCCTTATGTGAAAAAAATAATTTAAATAATAGTGATCATGAGATCTTCATTGGAAGAAATTGATTCCAATTCATTCCATTGGCGATGCTCACCAAAAAAGTTCTAGTCTTCTTTTAAAAATTACAAACTTACAAGGAAATAAGATACCAGAGAAGAGAGTGAACATAAATAATAGGAAACAGTATTTGATCTATACATTTTCAGATATTGGAAGCATAGAAAGGAGTATAAATGGAACTATTAGAAAATAGTTTTAAATAAATATGTTTAATATGTTTCAAGGAATAAGAGTTTCAAAACTGTTAGGTAGATAGTGAGGGACTCCAGGTCTCCTAAGAACGAAAGTGGGTGTTGTTCCCATACTGGTTCTGCCCGACCCTAATTCTCCATACCTGGGGAAGGAGGGAATACTCTACGAATCTGCCCCAGAAGTTGGCACACCAGCTGCAAAAGAATGTAGAGGACTCTCTAGCCCATGGGACAAGCTGCATGGGTACCATAAAGTCTGAAAAGTGACCTAGAACCCACATGTGTAGTTAAGGCTCAGGTCATGTGACTCCCAACTGACTAATCAAAGTGGTTCCATGGTGACTTCTGAATCAGAAGGGAGGTCCCTATCCGGACACCAAAACAAGACACAAATCATAGCCAATCTGTCTCTCTTTGCCCTTCTTTTTGCCTGCGCTGCTGCGACAATGGGTCTGGTGGTCATCCATGGTGTATCCACCATGCTCTGTAAACCAATATCTTGTTCTTGCCCTATAATCCTATCTTTCTCTCCTCAATAAATCTCATTTCGTGCTTGCCTAACTTTGGCGTGTATGGTCATTCTTTCACCACGGGCATGCCAAGAACCCAGGGTTTCAGACTGAAACCTAACAACTATGAGGAAAAATCAGTTAAAAACAAAGTTTAAAAATAACAGAAAGGAAATATTTATTTGGTGTTGATGGGGTTCAGAACATGCCACCTCCAAAATACAGCACTTTGGAATACTGATTATTTTGAGTTAAAGGCAATTGAAAATAGCAGATACAAGAAGGGCACGCTGACCTTTTTTTCCCTGAAAACATGAGATAAAACTCCCACATAAAAGATGCCTTTCTTGAACCAGGAGGAAGGAAGACAGTCTTATCACCAGAGACCAGGAGTCAATACTGGGAGAAATCTGTACAAATAAACCTTGTTAAACTAACCCTTATCTTCCTAGTCACTTTCCACATTTAACTGTCCTAGCCCAAATCTATTTGTCTTGTCACATTTTCACAATTTACTACTCTTTGTTCAACCTAATATATAAGCTTTCACCCCTGACTGCTTGTTTGGGTCATCAATTTTCTTTTGAGGGCCCTCGTGTACATATGAAAATAACAATAAAATCCGTATGCTTTTCTCTTATTAATCTGTCTTATGTCAGTTTAATTCTTAGGCCCAGCCTAAATGCCTAAGAGGGTAGAGGGGAATTTTGCCTACCACGTAGTGTATTAAATCAGAATTTATGATCAACTAAAGAAAAAATTAGTGAAATTTAAGAATGCTCCAAACAATTTACCTACACTGAAATAAAAAATAGGCAGATTAGTAATATAAATGAGAAGTTAAGAAACATGAAAAGAATCTGAGAAACATCTCCCACAAGTTTAACCAGAGGTTCAGAACAAAACAACAGTATGATGAAAAGGTGATATTTGAAAATATAATGCCTTTCATTTTTCCCTAATTATTGAAAGAAAACTAAACTCAGTTCCAAAGTCTCAGTCATTACAAACAGAATAAATAAAAAGAAGACAAAACCTGTATACATAATTAGTAAAAGTATAAATACTGATATGTTGGGAGGTTAAGGTATCAGCTATAAAAAAACCAACTTCTCATAGGAAATAAAGGCATCTATAAGACAATAAGTATATATAAGAAGATACGTGAAATAAATGCTAAAATAAGCATAAAATATCCATATATTATGACTACAAATAAATTATATAAATTGTATAAAAATTCAGTGAATTATTAAAAGGAAATTCATGTTATTGATACTTCTGGGGTAAAGGTAAAGAAAGAAAAATGTCATGCTGAAGGTGTACTCTGGTAGTTTTTCTTTTGTAGTAGTAATTTTCTATTTCTTAAGTTGTATATTATATACAAGTTTTTTATGATGTCTTATTTAATACACCATTTCTTTAATACTGTATATTCATATTAACATATTTAC
>NW_012147189.1:154126-156466 GCF_000956105.1 Propithecus coquereli | reverse complement strand
TATTTACATTTACATTTAGATTTACGTTACATTACATTTACAAATAGATATGAGAATTATGATTTTAAAAAACAAAAGTTCACATTCTTTTGCCATTCAGAACTAGTAAACTAATAGTAAATTAAGGTTTTAATAATAAATAACAGCTAAAATTAGAAGGCTACATATGCTATATTACCTTATATTTTAGAGTTAAAAATAATTTCACAAATTACCTAATCAACCTCTTAGTTTACTCTGGGTAAAATGAGGTTCTGAAAGGTTGTGACTAGCCAAGATCATATAGCTGATCTTGGTAAAAACGGTAAATTAGTGTGATAATATAACCTAAGTTTCTGGTGTTACTCTCATTGACTAATTTACTACAGGACTAGAGAATTAAAATGTCATTATCAGAGCTATATGATGTAGTCTTGCTAGACGCAATTACCAAGTCAATTTGTTTCTGTAGTTTGAGTTCTAAATATTCTATTTTTTACATACCATTGACAGTTTACACAGAGGAATAATTTATAATTCACTTATGTTACTGTTAATGGTATTCATAAGAAAGCAGTTTTTATGCAATAAACATGCTTTCTTTAAACATAGAATATATTTATAGTAAAAAACAGGCAATCTCACCACAATTTAATATTCAAATCACAAAATTCTGTTGATAATATTTATTATTTATTTTATACAGCGTATTTCCAAGTATTCAATGTTGTAGTAAGACACACAAAAATTGGAAAGAAATTGCAAATTAATAGACAATGTCCAATAGGAAATTTTAGTATATGCCAAAAAAATCATACATAATTGAAAACATATATGTATTTATATTGTTAAGGAATTATTATATATTGTTTTATAGTATTGTAAACCATTGGTCTAGTATTGATTTTCAGTATCTCATAGAGCTGTTTTTATTATCATTACTGTTATTAAAATGATATAGAGTCATATGGATGATACTGAGAAGATGGTTGAATAATGGGAATAAGTAAAGGAACTCAAAGAAAGATGCTGGTGGTGGTAAGTTTTATAAGGAGAAATCAGAGAAACTGGCTTTCTCTGCTGGTGAGAAACCCAGTCAGCTGCTGTCTGAAGCCCTAAAGCAGGTGCCTCATATTAAAGCAACTCATCGCTTCTACACTTGTGTTTCAGCTCTACTTTTACTGCTCTCATATAATGAGATATTTCAAAATACTGTTACTTTAAAAATTATTTCAACTTGGAAAATGATTGTGTAATAACTGATGTTTTTGGATTCTCTGTGTGGGTGGAAATTGCAATGTGTTCTGTGCACAGACACATACTAACACTTACGTACTGTTAATGATGTTCATTGTCTGTCTTGCTTCTGGTATTAGTTTTCTAGGGTTGCCATAACAAAGCACCAAAAACTGGGTGGTTTAAACAACAGAAAGTCATTGTCTCAGAGTTCTGGAGGCCAAAAGTCTTAGATCAAGGTTTTGGCAGAGTTCATTTCTCCTGAGGTTGTGAGGAATAATCTGCTCCAAGCCTCTTCCCCTAGCTTCTGGTGATTTGCTGGCATTGCCATACCTTGGCTTCTGAAAGCATCACCCCTTCTCTGTCTTCCTCTTCACATGGCATGCTTCCTATGGGTGTGTGTCTGTGTCCAAATTTTCCTTTTTTTATAAGGACATCAGCCATATTGAAGTGGGAGTCAGTACCCTCATTTTAACTAATTATATTCTCGAACATCCATATTTCTAAGTAAAGTCATCACACCAAGGGTTAGGACTTTCATGTACCAATTTTGGGAGAATACAGTTCAACCAACAGCACTCCTCAGTGTTTCAAGGACTCTCTTCATTAACTCTATCTTGGTTTACCCATCCTTTCTCCATTTCCTGAAATGAGTATACTTGGGAAGAAAGAGCCCTAGGGTCAGTTGGCTCAAATCCAGTTTCATCAGGAGTTAAAATTGTCCTTGGAGGTTGTTAGTTTAAACACCCTGTTTCACACATAAATATTCTAAAAGCAAAGGAAGTTAAGTGACCTTCTAGGGCTCAAAGGGATAATATAAAACAGTGCAGAAATTCCAAAACGAATGCTCTGGTTCCAAATGCCCCTTCAAACCTTGTTTAAAATCAATGTTTCCTAAATGTATCTGACCTTGGGACTCTTTTTTAGGCCATTCACATTAACTACCACTTTTTTTCTCCCTACACCTGTTGTAATGAAGAGAAAAATGAAAAACAAATATCACATTCTTGCATCCTCAAAATTGTGTAATAGTGGAGCTATGCTCCATAAGAAGAAATGGTTTTCTGTGCTCAAATGGGTTTCAGAAATATGCACTAATATTTCTCTTTTGTAAATTTACAAAAT
>NW_012147189.1:151511-153441 GCF_000956105.1 Propithecus coquereli | reverse complement strand
CTAAATAGCAGAAACTAGCAAAAAATAATATTAGGTATATAATAGACATTTTCCTTATTTACATTTATCACTTTAAGAATATTTATTGCATGGTTTTAAAAGGAAAGGTTTAACATGAAATGTGTCACATAAGATCCATTTTCTTCCTATTTTCTACATTAATTCCTTATTAAGAATCACTGAAGCAAAAACATGGGAAGTTAGATTAACATTGATAGCTGCCTTTAATAAAAGTTAGTGGTGAAAAATTATCCTGTCTTTGCCATTCTATGCCACAGTGTATTTTCTGAAGAAGAGACAGAATAAAAATGAGGACAGAGAGAGTTTGAGTTTTTTCCCCCGCTCTACTCTGAAAGAGAATTTGAGTTTTGAGACAATAAATGTGTTATATACAGAAGATAATGATGGATGAGAAAGTTAAAGCTTGAATTAAAAAAATATTGGTTAGATATTTCATTTAATATTATTTGAGTATGCTACCATAGAGGGGGAGGTATGGAAACTTAGAGAATGGATTCAGCGATAAGGTTGGGAGCTGAGCCCATACAGTCTGCCTCCTTGACCCTGACTATTTTGTCTCTTTATATGTTAATAATTCCTTTCTCCTGCCTCAAGAGAACACAGGAATGAGAGCACCCAGACAAACAGCCTCCTAAGTCAATCTAGCGTATCTCTTAGGATATTTCCTTTTCCTGACTAAAATCCCTCTGGTGGAATTTGAATTGCAGTGCCTTTAACACTGGACTTAATTAGTGTTTGTATAGTAGTGCTCCCTTATTGACTGGGGACAGTTTCCAAGACCCGCAATGGATGCCTAAAACCACAGATAGTACAGAACTCTGTATATGCTATGTTTTTTCCTATACATACACACATATGATAAAGTTTAATTGATGCATTAGGCACATTAAAATATCAACAATAATAACTAATGATAAAATAGAGCAATTATAACAATATAACAATATAACAAAAGTTACGTGAATCTTTATTTTTATAATTTTCCATTTAATATTTTTGGACCACAGTTGACCACAGGTAACTGAAACCATAGAAAGTGAAACTATAGGTAAGAGGGGGACTACTGTATCTAAATATTTATATGATACACATTTAATATTTTTTAAAATACTGTTTAATCAAACATATATGAAATACCTACTACATGCCTCCTGTTATAATGAAACACTTATTTCTCCTCTTATCAAAGTACAATCACTCTAGAGTTGAATATCTTGCCATTGTGCTATGAAGTCCTGAAGAACAATCACTCTAAATATGCCCTGTCTCATATCCCTGATGCCTCTGTCTTACGAGTCCCTACCTCCAGCAATAGCCCCCGCCCCCATCAAAAATGCATTGATCTTACCACCACTACGCTGACCTTTATTTTCCTCTGACTTCACTTCCCTCTAAATTTCATTATGATTATACCCACTCCTTTTTATACATTCCAAGCAAATCCAAACTCTGGATAAATTCAGTTTAGGACTGACCCACCTAACTTAGTGTTGCTAAAGGGAGAAAAAATTAATCTCTTGTCAACTGATATTCTTGACTTAACTTTAAATCAGTCCTTAATGGTGTCCAGCAGTTCCGCAAAACTACCCTGGTTCATTCACCACTATTTACCCTGCTCTCATGGATGACAATTTTGAAACTTTATGTATTATTTCAATGCTTGCTATTTTACTGAGAAATAACTACACAACACTATACACATATTCCTACCACTACTACATCAACCCACCTACTTGCATCTATACTTCTAAAGATGAATACCCCTTCCTGCTAGGTAAAGCAAATTTCTCCAATTACTAACTCCTAGACCCTATACACTATTATATGTGCAAAGTGGTTGTTCCAGCATTGTCTTATGCTTGCTAACACTATCAGTTTTTTTCCCTTTCTGCTGAATCATTCACACCAA
>NW_012147189.1:148335-149621 GCF_000956105.1 Propithecus coquereli | reverse complement strand
AGGCAAAGATAACAAAATTATTCAGAGGATCCAAGATAAAATATTACAGGTGTAAAACAAACTTCAAGAAGTCCAGTGTGGCTAGAAAAAAAATGAGGGAAAGAATTGCAGGGAGGATTTTAAAAGGACAAGGAATAGAGTTATAGCTCATGCAAGTGTCTTATGAGAAATTTTAAGATTTTTAGCGTTTACTTTCAGCATAATGTGGAAACATTGCTATATTTTCTAAGGATCATTTTGGCTACAATTGAGATGAAGGTTGTTTAGACTAGGTTGACCAGGAGTTGAGGTGCTGATAAGTAATCAAATTTTTTATATATTTTGAAAGTAGAATCAACAGTATTTGATGATGGATTGGATATAAAGTGTAAGAAAAAAGTGAAAGAGAAGGAGGACTCCAAGATCTTTTTGGCATAAATAAGAAACTTAGAAGATTGTGTGGTAAGCAGATGTAATAGGATAAATCAGGAGTTTGGTTTTGGGTATGTTAAGTCTAGTTGCCTATTAGACACATAAGTGAAACTTGTACTGGATATAAGAGTTACAGTAGAAGTTAAGGCAAAGAAAAAAATTCATAAATTATTATTTCTCTGGGTATAGTAAACATTACTAATGTTCAACCATATTTCCAGTCCTCTTCCCCTCCCTAACTATATGGGATAATTATTTCATGGCTCCTTGCTGACTTCAAGTTAAGTATGTCCATATGACTTCTGTTAGCCAACAGTATGTGAATAGAGATTATATGTGTCACCTTTGGTTAGAAGCATTCCATGTCAGAACATGATTCTCCATGTTACCTTCCCATGCTCAAACACCCTTAAAACTTCATTCTGAGATGGTAGTTCTTGAGATGATGAAGAAATGTATTATAGGAGAGTACTTGAAATAAGCAGAGATAATTTATTAACCTGTATTGCATGTGTTAGATGAGAAAGAAAATAAGAGTTTGTTTTATTAGAACATTAGAATTGGGCCTTAATTCTTCTAATGTATTATTAGAACATTAGAATTGGGCCTTTAAAGCCATAGATTTGATGAGATCACCTACAGATTAAGTGAAGATAGAAATAGAACAGGTTCAAGTACTGAATTCTGAGACACTCTAATGTTAAGTGGACAGAAAGATGAGGATAAATTAGCAAACAAGACTAAGGTGAAACAGCTTGGCAACCAGTTGAGACAAAGGAAACTACAAAATCAATAAATAGTGATATAGGCCATGGAGCTATATATATTTCCTTTGCCTACTGAGGTTTTATCAAAATCAGTGATATTTTATAAAA
>NW_012147189.1:146103-148000 GCF_000956105.1 Propithecus coquereli | reverse complement strand
ATTAAGAAAAATAACAAAAGGTAAAGCGTTTGGATAAAGTCATTAGGTAAGTACAGTTTAGTTTTAGCTATTATTATTACATTTTTAGGCAACAGCACAAATGATAGATATCTAAAATCCTAACAATATCCACTTCCCTTCTGCCTCTATGCCAATACTCATATAGAGCAATGTACCTTAAGAAAAACACAGATCTCTGCTGGCTGGTCTCATTTTAAGTTTATGATTGTAATTGTCAATGAGATTTTAATGTTACCCCAAAATCACACTATATTTCCTTAATCCATTCACTTTTCCACAATCTTTGATGAGTTTTTCACCACTTCTTTCCTTAAACTTCCAACATTTCTTTCACAACCTTCTTCCCAGCTGATCATCACATTCTATTTCTCTCAGAAAATACAAATGAGAACTCCACACGTTGACACCACAAGTACTGCAAAACTAATTTCGTCTGGGATATATGCAGTGCTTTCTTTTTTGTTACTATGAATAAACTGACAATGCATCTAGCTAAGCTCAACATTTCACTTTCTGTAGTTAAAAGTGTCACCTCTTGTCCACTCAAAGATATGATTCCAGCAATCATTCCTTCTTATTTTTTCATTGTTAATTTTCATCTCTCTACTAGATTGCACCCATCAGCATACATACATATTATCATTAAAAATTACACTTGACCCTCCAGATAACCAGCTAGCTTTTATTCTATCGCAGCTCAATTCCTTAGATGTGGTGTGTCTTTCTTTTGTCTCCAACTACTTTCTGCTAATTTGCTCCTGAACTCACTCCATTCATGCTCTCCCTCCAAGGGTCCAACAAATTGATCCTTGTCAATGTCATCAATGGTCTCAGTACTGCTAAATCCAAAGTTTTGTCATCATCTTACTTGAGTTAACAGCTACAATATACACATTGGACATATACCTCTTCTTATTATTTGTGATGGTATAAATGAGAAGAAAACTTCTATAAAATTTCTTTTGGATGGTATTTGTAACTATTGAAAATTGTAATGATCTCTAAGATTACCTATGGTTTTGAGATAAATTACAGTGTCTTGCTTTTCAGCAGAGGTCATAAACCAAATGTAAAAATGACACAGACATTTAACAGAAAAAAAGTAGACTACCTGAGAAATATGCATGCTTCACTGAAGATATGCAAAGCTGGAATGTGGCCAATATTCACAGAAGAAACTCCAGATGATGTTTTCTAATGGAAAAATAGAAAGATTAGTATGATTACACTGGCCAATGATATAATATAAATTGGTGATATTAAAGGCTACAGAGCAGGGTAATTAGGTGGATTCAGGAGCCGAAGTTCATGTATTCGTATCAGGCTCATTTACTACTTAAAGGATGTCTCTATGTTTCAGTTTCCTCATCCCCATAATGGAGATAATAATATCATATGCATCTTAGAGTTTTTATTAAGATACATATTTTAATAAATGTAAAATGTTTATAACCCATTCTGACTAATGGTAGGCTCTTAAAAGTATGAGTCATTAAATATTGTCAACAGGATATTAAGAGATGGTAGTATAATTTTTGTGCACCTTTAAATGTGGTGATCTAGTGGATCAATGATGGGAGTATACTTTATTTGAAAATTAGGAAATTAGATTTTGGTAAAATATAAATACGAAGTAAAACTAAAAAGAAAATAGGCAGGCAGAAGGTGAGAAAACTAGCTAAAACACAATCATTTTTAAATACAGATTAGGTATTTGCTTTTGAAATGTGTAAGCAAATTCTTGTCACAGTGACTTCTGTTTTTCACAGAAGACTTTCCACTTTCTAAAACACTCTTTTATAGATCTTTTAATATTTCATTCCTTCATATCATGCAAGACTTTGCTGAGCAATCAGCTCTCCTGACCAGCCTGTGT
>NW_012147189.1:141720-144694 GCF_000956105.1 Propithecus coquereli | reverse complement strand
TTTTTCTAGTTCTGTGAAAAATTATGTTGGTATTTTTATGGAAATTACATTGAATCTTTGAATCACTTTGGGCAGTATGGACATTTTAACAATATTTATTCTTCTAATCCATGAAATTAGCAGAGGCAGGGAGCTATGGGGCACACGAGCTGCTCACACTTCCCTCTTTTAGCAGTGACAGCCATCTCTGTCCTCCAGGGGCAAAAATGTGCCCAGATTTCAAGTTCCCACCCTGGTCCACCTGCAGCATAGGTGGTAGAGAGAGATCAACCTGCTCCGTGCAGGGCTACCAGACTGGCTATGAGTTGCAGCTGAAATGCTCTGACAGAGGAGGTTTGGTTGTGCCAGGGACTTGCCTCCACAGATGGTAGGTTCCTCCTCGAAGAGACAGGCAACTCTAGGAAAGGACTACTAGTCCAACCCTTCCTCAGAGGAGGTGGTAATTTTCAACATTGCAGCACATGAAAGCACTTTCTGAGGATTTTTAGAGGGAAAGGAGTGAGCTTCAATGTCCGTGGAAGCCTAGGTATAATAGATGGTCTGTTGGAGGTGGCACAGCTGCTCCCAACTGCCCTGGCTTAATTGTCCCATATTGAACCCTCACCATTCCCAAACAGCAACAACTAGGGTTTTCTTGGCAGCCGTGGGAGGGGGACAGTAGTAGGAGGAAAAGGCCCTGAATAGTGGGAAGCTGGTGACCTGGTCTCCTTTGTCCTAAGGGACACTCTGGACTGCTGCACTCTCCTCTCAGCTGGAAGTGGCGCATCCTGAATCCCCGAGCTCTGGGATACCCACAGTTTCTGTGGAACCCACCCATCTCCCAAGGCTGCTGCAGTCTGAGTGGGTGCCAGGAAGCATTGGCTATGAATCCAGTGATGTAGAGACCCAGGGCCTGAGATTCCCAGGTTGGGACAGCTGTGAAAATGCTGCCTATCCATGTTGGGAGGAAAATGAGTTGCACCCTCCATACAGAACCCAGGCATGGTGAGCAGAGTACTATAGGGGATGTACTATCTGCAAGCCCAAAATTGGTCATCCTGTAGCTCATCTGCACCAAAAGCCCATGTTTGGGAGGACAGGTGGTTATGTCTGCAGTATTGGGTAGTTGGAAGAGGGGGTCTCTGGTTTCTACATCTCTACCTGGTTTCCGATGCTGTTTCTGATCTGGGGTGTTGACATTCTCTTACCTTACGGACTCCTCTCTGTACTTGCATCTCCACTGGGAGTGGTGCAGACAACTTCAGATCTCAAGACAGTGGCTCTCTGGGGCAGGACAGTGCATGTTTTGCCTTCTCCGTTCCTAAAAAGTATTTGCTGCATGTCCCAGTTCCCTTGGGGCATCTCTCCCTATGGATCAGAACTCCGGGAATACTGCTGCTCTCCTGTATCTCCCTGTTCCTTTGTGGTTTTCACAGACCAAGTGGGTGCTGGGAAATGTTCTTGTGGGATCCAATGATGAGGAGACTTAGGGGATATGACTTCCCTGGCAGGACAGAGGAAGCCACCCTTTGCACTGGCAATATGGTGCCTGCTGTCCCAGCTCAGGTCTGTGGTGGGTGGCAGTAACTCTACTCAGGCTTGCAGCCTGGTGCTCTGCTACCAAGAAGCTCTGTGTTCCCTGATGGCAGGGCAGCGATGCCTGTATTCATCAGGATAAAAGGGCTCTCCAACAGATTGGGAGCTGGCAGACTGTTACATGTGTGAGGGGAGAAAAACTAAACACTCCCACCTAACCTATACACTGGACTCCAAATTCCTCTGAGGGGTCAATCTTTGCCAAAATTTTGCTCCTTCTTGTTCTGCTCCACAACTTCTTCTGTGTGATCTCCAGTAAGGGTAGGTTCTGGCACCTTTTCTTTCATATTTCACCTGGACTATGATTTTTCACCTGAAACTTTTTCTTTATTTTGGGATGATCTGGCAACCAAAGTCTCTTTCCCCCTCCCTCTTCATACATTTTTAGTGTCCATTCAAATATAAACAATGTCGTCATAGGTTTATACAGTTTATGGAAGATAGATTTGATTTTAACAGTTCTAGAGAAACAGAAACTAATTTTTAAAATGCAGATAAGAACTGCTTTTATGTGAGATAGTGTAGCTAAAGAAAGAACAATGGTCATAGTAAAAAAAAATCTAGGTATTTTTCATAAAATTTAGGTATTTGAAACTGGAGAGGTATTAAATGAATGGAATCTGAGGATTGAGATAATAGAGAAAGTAAAATATCCAAGAGGTCATCTGACTTCTGAAGACCCTTTGATTCTCCATGAATAGGGCTCATGAAGAACAGCTGTTAAGAATAATGAAACCAACGATCTATATAATTTTCATCTATGAAGGAATAATTATATGGAACTTGCCTTCCCATATTAAACAACTAGAAAGCTGGGAAAAACAGATAAAACCATTGCTTTTACATATTTGGCAACAGTCAGCGCAGGACTGATCTCTGAGAGGCAGACAACTATGAGACAAGCACCACCATCACTGTTGTTTTCTGCCTGGAGATAACTGTGTGGTGATGGCAAAGGGAGGAGAAGCCAAGGGAGGAGTCTAGTAATCTTGCTGAGGTATAGACCTAAATTTCAATTAAGGGAGGGTGTGGCAGCTAGAATTTGCAGGGCAGAGTACTGAAGAGAGGGGTCAATGCAGGAAAAGAGCTCCATGAATATGCTTAAAAGTGTCTTGTATCTTTGGCTGACTATCCATCTATCTCTACAGGTACTAAGTGGAAGTCCGGGAGGCCAGGCAAAGAACAGCTACAAGGAGAAGAACAATTACTGGGAAGTCGTAAGCTGGAAAGTTTCCTGAGCATCCTGAGGGCTATCAATCATTTTATTTTACCACCCAGAGCAGAGAAATATCATCATACATTTGGAGCAATTAGTAGATATTTCCAAAGGGTCCCATCATATTTAGAGGGAGTAAACTGGTTCTAGAGTAAAGACTATTCTAGACCCACTGAACCACAA
>NW_012147189.1:135503-137187 GCF_000956105.1 Propithecus coquereli | reverse complement strand
AGGGGTAACAGATTTACATAACAGTAGGTAGTTCCTCTCAGTTTAACAGATTTTCAAAAGGCTTCTACAGATTCTTTAACTAATTCTATCTACGTGAGGAAATGATTATAAAATCTTTCAAAGGTTAACTTCTAAGTTCTAAGATAAGTTTATCACTTAACAGAGGGGTTAAACAGAGATATGTTGGCTCCATATTTATTAGGTTATTGTGAATGGAGACAGGTAGTCTAGAGTGGTTTAAACAAGAGCTTTGCTTCTAGCTATTCGGGCAGCTGTGTGATCCGAGGAGCACTCCATTGTCAGCTCTCATCCTGTAGTTTTTAACAGATTCACTTTGCTTTACAAAGCAAATCCAAACCTTTAGGTCTGAGAAACGCAGCGCCTTGTGGGATACAGCCGCTACTGTCTTTCAGAGACGCCCTTCCGAGTGTAACAGCATTTGAAATGCAAACCAACACTTTCACATATTCCTTCAGGGCAAAGCTCTGAAAAACTCCTAAGACAAATCTTGTCTGCAAACACGTTTATTTTAATTCATGGAGCAACATGCTAGTAGATTTTAACACTCTCCCACCCCAGCAAACCACCCACAAAAGTCCTTGTTTGAAATGCATTTATGTATTGCTACAAATATATGTTTTTTTGAAATTCCAGTGGACATGGGCAATACTGTAATACGGGACACTCTTCCACATGCCACACTTTAATGGAAAGTTTCAAGAGACGGTAACTCAGGTTTCTCTATCTTAGGGTATTGGGGCTCCAAAATAAAAACAACTTATTTGAACATCTTTAGTGACTAAATAGATCATTGTACACTCATTTATCAGTGGATTTTGCAGGTAGAGTGGTACATTCGACCAGGAAATATTTTAATAGGTAAAGCTGTACATTCTGACCTATAAATTTGTCTAATATTTTATGTTAAATTAGAAAATCAAGGACCTTGATACTGTTACCAGAAAGTTTGGAGTTCATTTGCCTGGTGAGTAACAAATGACTCTCCATGAGAACAGGTCTTGATCAGTAGGAATTTTGTTGCTTATAGCAAGTAAGGAAAGCACTGGGAATAGTCTTCAAAGCAATATCTCCCCAAGGGAAAACTCACCAGGGTTTGAAAGAGGCAATAGAGAAAGAAAAAAATGTATCATCACATGTAGAGGAGAGGTTCTGTTTGCACAGATACAGTGGATTGGTCATGCTAGCACATAGGTCACATGGTAATGATGCTGTAGTTCTTCCATGGGTGGAGAGTTTAGCATGGTAATAAGAAAAGTTCACTTGAGTTCATCCATAAGCTGCCAAGATCTGTTAGGGGCTAGTTTTAGTTGGCTGGGTAGCTTTGTTTTATAAGGTGGAAAACAAAAAGGCTGCAGAACACGCTAATTGCTCAAGCTGGTTGAATTCCTGTAGTCTCTGGAGACCCTCCCTTCCTATTTACAATACTGTTTATGAATCTATTTTTTAAAAGTAAAACTAGCATTTACATGTAGAAAGACATACGGACATGTGTACATGCATAGACTTACAAAAAGGATATTTATCATTTAAGAAGGCAAGAATGCTTTACTAGCTTTACATTTGAAGGGAGTAAAAACTTGAAGTAAAAATTTTATAATACATTTCATATCTTTACTCCTAATTTTATAACTATATACACAAACACAAGTACTAATATTTTTTG
>NW_012147189.1:132388-135223 GCF_000956105.1 Propithecus coquereli | reverse complement strand
GAAGATAAACATTGCCATCAGAAGAATACATACACACAAATATATGCACATACTGAATATATATATTGAAAATAGGATACTACATTTCTTTTTCTGTGTCAAAGCGGTGCTTGATTAAAAACACATCCCATTTACCAACAAAAGGCAATTTAGGAAAAAACATGAGTTCTTTGTTTAGATAATGACAAGAAAAAATACATAATCTGCCACAATAATTTCTCTGCCATCTACTTTACACAATTACAGCTCCTCCTATAACTTTATAAAACATTCTCAGCATCAGTGCTCTTCATGTTCTTGCCTTAGTGCCACTCTCACCTCTCAAATTAACTTCTTTTTGTTTTGTTTTTTTTTTTTCCACCCCCAACCCTACTACTACTCAAAGGTGGTGTGTGGAGAAGAGGTTATTCTAAGAAGCTAGCAGCTAAGGGGGTGCTCACATGAACTAAATTGGGAAGGAGAGAGAGAAGAGGGGAGAGTGAACACGGAGAATGGAAAGAAAGAGGAAAAAAATAACCAGAAATGACCATTTTGCCTGTACTTCTTTTTTTCCAACTGGAAAAGTAATTCATGCTCCTTGTAAAAATCCAAACCTTTTCATAAATGTTTAATACTGATAGTCCTCCTTGAGTGCCAGCCTCTAACAGTTTAGGTATATTCTTTCAGATTATTTCATACACACATACTAATGTGTAACTTGTTCTTAAAGAAATAGCGTCATACTATACACACCATTGTGTAACGTTCCCGCTGGGAAATATATCTTAGACGACTTTTGAATGAGTATGTTAAGGACGCAAATGATTTTTAGTTTAAATATCTATTTAGAATCGAATGAGAAACCCTATCGCCAGCCCTGTCAGCCCTTTCCCGGGAGCCATTTCCGGGAGCGGAAGGCCCCGAGCTGGCGGTTTCCCTTTTCCAGTCAGAGACATCTCCGGGGGCAGCACCTTCTCGCTGCTTGGGGGCCCACTCCGCTGGGAGGCCAGAAGCCAAGGGAGAAGGGCCGTACTGCTCCCAGCCTCAACAGGGTCCTCCTTGCAGCAGCTCCCGGAACGTCGGTGCCTAAGGGTTAACCATTGCTGCAAAATCTCCCGTCGAGGAAGAACTAAACCCATCGCCTCGGGGGCAAGACTGGCTTCGATTTCCTGTCTTTATGGCCTTTCCCTGCAGGTGTGGCCACCACCGCCTAAGCAATGGCCTGGGCCTGCCGTTCCAAGCTCTCTTGACAACCTGACGAGCTCTTCCTGGAGCCTGCCTGGGCTCAGGGGTCCCATACCTGGTCCGGGGCGTAGAACTCACGTGAGGCCTGCAAGCTCCTGGCGTCTGGCCTGACTCAGCGTCGCGGCCTCAGCAGAACCCCTTGCCGCCCCCGTGACTCAGTTTCTGCATTTGCTCACCGGAGCCAACGCCATGAGGCACCTGACAGGAACGCCGAGGGTGCCTCCAACAGCTTTCCCGCAGTGAGTGGCTCTCAGGCGGAGCCTGGGAGTTTACGCCGCCCACAGCGCTCCTTCTGGACGTACCTTGCACTGGCCTTGTGACTGAGTCCGCGCTGTCTGGGGTGGTAGTGACGGGCCAGACGGGTGGGAAGACACCACCTGGGCCCCGTACGTCATGGCTCCTGCGGGGCCCAAGCCATGGAGGGGCCTCCGTCGAGACGCACGATGCCCGTGTCGGTGCCCCACCAGTGACCACTGTCCGCCGCCTGACGCAATCCGTGGCACCCTTGCTGCATGCCCTCAAATTAACTTCTTAATTAACTGCCTGGGCATCAGAAAAGTTCCATCAGTGACTAAGAAATGGAATAACCCTTCTTGAGCGACTGCGGATGGGAAGAAATTAGATTGGTTGAGTCAGAACTCTCTGTGGAGGAAAGGTGAGTGAGAAAGTTTGAGAAAGTGATTTAGCACTTTCATTGTTTGTTTACATTTAAGAATATTTGTTGAAAACGAGACCTCCCTTCCTGGCAAAACATACACTTATAAATGTCTAACTGCATTTGCAAGACCACTGCAGCTATAGAAAATTGTTCCATTACCTGGGAGTCTCTGCCAAGTTTCCAGCTTCAAATTTCCCATGCTGTAGAATTATGCTATATTATTATGATTAAGTGTTTTGTTTTCATTTCTTCTGTACCAGTGTTGTTGTATCTTTCACTGCATCCTTTACACTTTCTATTCCCTGACATAAAAGAGGAGAAAGGAAAAACAAAAATATAAACACTTCTGAACCAAACTATTTCTATTCCTTTCCAGCTACTATGTTGTCATTTATTCTGTTCTACCTTTCAAGATGTCTTTGTTTAACTCTACTTCCGACATTTCAAGTTAAAAGTAACTCTTTATTTTTACACTAGTTATATATAATAATATGAACCCCAAATTATTGAATAGTGATAGCCTACTTAAATAATATGAGACTGGATGTTAAATGTAAAATGTGTTGTAAAACTCATGTTGCAGAAGTTCAAAAACAAATACGATCTCTGCTTCTTTCTGTAATGCTGATTTATAAATGATCAAAAAAAAAACAAACCTTGTACATAATTTAACTTAAAATTAACTATAAAATACCACTGCTTGATCCTCTTTTCTATGGCAGAGTAGGATTGAGATTTTTTTTCACTCTAGGCTATTGATGTGTCTGGCACATGTTCAAAGAAAGGTTTCCATTTTCTTGGCATAAAAGGGTGTTTACTACTGAACTTTGATTTAATTAAGAAAGCTGTTTTACATCACTTTCCTCTTCAAATTCTACCATTTGAATGTCACTAAAATAGGCATAAATCATTTGCTTTTATATTGGCTTTCAGATTGTGCTAGTGCCGGGAAC
>NW_012147189.1:131690-132338 GCF_000956105.1 Propithecus coquereli | reverse complement strand
TGTAACTGAAATTATAGTTCTATGTTATTTTTCAAATATAGTGTGACACATTTGATTTTTGAAAGGTTAGAATAAATGATTTGATATTTTAAAAGGTCAAAAATATCATCTTTTTAGTTATTTTTCATAGCAGCAAATAAACGGTGATTACTTATTACTGAAGTTTTGCAAATCAAAGATATTTCTGGAGGAAAAGTAAAGTAGAGGGGATTGATTTTAAAAGTATACATATAACATATTAAAGGTTTTTAATCTATCTCCTTATAAATAAGATTCAAAGTTGTACTGGCCATGAATCAAGAATATCTGAATAATAAAGTATTACTAGCATGCCTGCACAACATTATTCTTAGGAATTCCAACAGTTCATTACCTAATCAATTACTCATCCTTTTCTACTTTCTTAGATGTTGCCTATACTAAGAATATATTTAATTAGTTATCTTCTTTCAAGAAAATATTTTATTTGGGACATTAAGATATATATTTATACCTGCACAGAAACCATAATTCTTGAAGAACAAAATGCTGCCTTTAGTTATATTCTGTATTATGCAAGGAAATCTTATGTTGTAGAAATAAACCTGGAATAGAAAATATATTATTTCAAACCCCCATTCAGCCGCTTACTATTTGTTTCATTCTGAG
>NW_012147189.1:119958-120620 GCF_000956105.1 Propithecus coquereli | reverse complement strand
CAAAGGACATGAACAGAAACTTTTCAAAAGAAGACAGAAAAATGGCCAAGAAATATATGAAAAAATGCTGAACATCTCTAATCATCAGGGAAGTGCAAATCAAAACCACAATGAGAGATCACTTATCTCCAGTGAGAATGGCCTTTATCAAAATTATTGATTTTTTAAAATTTTGTATGAAATATACTAAACCTTTAACAGTTTTCATTTTCTGAATCAGCAGATTGCAACAGAATACTGCCTATCAAGTGAAAAATAAATAAATGAGTAATGTGAAATATAATTTTGAATCAACTTCAGAAACACAAAATTTTCAACTTCACATACCAAATATTATGTAACATTATGTAATGCCCAGTTTTTCTCAATTTTTTATAGAAAGTTCACATTTTCATTTATATGCATATCAAGAAGATTTTTCTAATAGTGTTAAAAGAGACCTGCTTTGAAAAAAAATATGTTCTCATTAAGTTTATCTCTGATGTCATATATTTATATAGATAGTTATTTTGAAGAATTTGAATCTAGGATTTTATATAATACTTCATTAACCCTTTTTCTTGATGTGCAGCAACTGTAGCCTTCTTGAAGGGAAAGTTATCTTTCTGCAGTAACAGCTTATAAAACAGACATAAAACAAAAGTATCAACTACAAATGCACA
>NW_012147189.1:118403-118725 GCF_000956105.1 Propithecus coquereli | reverse complement strand
TATCCCGTTAATCTTAGTGCTCTTCATATTCAACGGTGATATTTAGACACAGATTCCTCCATTAGTTCTGGCTTGCCTTCCACTTACACAACTGACATTTCTTTATTCTGTAAAGAAGGGCCATACCCTCCTTCACCGCCAACTATTAACATTCCACCACATGTCAATAGTTCCCAATTCCTGTCTGCAAAACCAGTGCATTGTGAGACCCTAATTTTCACTTACAGGGCCATTATGAGAAAGTAAAATATTTTACTTCAAACCATCAGTTCCAGGTACTACTTCTTGCTTCCTTGGCAACAGAGATAAAGCTATAAACATT
>NW_012147189.1:115637-116895 GCF_000956105.1 Propithecus coquereli | reverse complement strand
AAATTTCAATCTACTACTAACTTCAACCCTTTGGTTATGCCAAATGATTGACAAATATGATGATTATACATTGTCATTGTTAAGAATACTGAATTGAAATTTAACTTGAAATGGTATCAAAAAGGGATGAGTTTGTATTACAATTCACATACCTGATAAGAATGGAGTAAAGAACCATAAGTCCTCTAAAATACAAAAGTCATTATTTCGTACTTGCTAATTCAATGTAAGAATGGTGAGTTATAGAGAAAAGAAATCTACTTAAAGGATGTACCACCCTCTGCAACCTTTCCATTCTTCAAAGCTTAACTCTTGTTATTCCTCCATTTGAATTCTACTTTCCACCACTAAAACTGAGACAGTATAGCTAATTCTACCCCAAATTGAAGGGTTACGTCAAACTAAAAAGGCATGGAAATAATTGGTCCTGGGAGACAGGAAAACACTGTAAAAAGTTTTAAAGGTAATAGAACCAGGCAGCTTGTACCGATGAACTATATTATTTACGAAAAATGTGTGCTATGGACACTGAGTCAAAGCTATTGATCAGAGTAGCTTGACAAAGGGGAAAGAGAGAGAGAGAGAGAATGAGAGAACAACTTAAAGTAGAAGCTTGGAATCTAAGTGTGAAATCAATGGGTCAAAGAAAAAACTGAAAATAGGATATAAACTATAACTCAAATTGACTCTCCAGGAATCACCAGCTCAGAAAGTAAGGTGCACATATGTTACATAGTGCAATCCTTTGTACCATACTTTTTGTAGTTTACTCTGTTCAATATCAGTTATGTGAATATTCATAATTGCCTTGAATTCCCACTTACCTTATAGAATTTTCCAGAATGGAAACAACAAGTTGTATTCCTTTGACATAATCATATCATCTGTACCAAGGCTATGTCCACACTGCTATGTCCTATGAAAGTATTTGTTCATTTATCAATTCATATAAGCACATCTGTCAAATGTACATGTATACCTGTTTTCTCTCATAATGAAGACAATGTTTGGAGGATTCCTGAACTACAAGAATCTTGAGACATAATAACTTTAAATTATAAGAATAAATTATGTTTTAGAAATTATTGTTTTCTTTTTGATTATGAAGCCTGTATGCTCAATGTTAACAATTTAGAAAACAATCCTACTATTCATGGATACCTGCTTTAAGATTTTCATAGACTTTGTTGTTATCAGTTTGCATGCACACACACAGATGACTGACAGATAGATAAATGGATAGATAGATAGATAGATT
>NW_012147189.1:102717-103842 GCF_000956105.1 Propithecus coquereli | reverse complement strand
TAAAAACATGAAAATATCACAACAAGGGTTGTATAGAACATTATTACAAAGTGACAGTTCAATTCTATAAAATGCTTACATATTAACACTGAAATTTTGGTGTAACATATTATTCATAATTCAAACTATATTAATAGACCGTGCATATTCTTGCTTTGAAAATATTTAAGAAATTATTTAGAAGATGTGTATTTATTTCACTCTGCACAAAATTATGGATCTTTGAATTTATCTTTTCTCTCTTTTTTAACTGTAACCTCATAATGTTCATGTTGCATCCTCATTTTTAAATATCTGATTGATGGGTCAATTATTTTAATCATTGTTCAGAATTCTTACTAGATCTGTAATTAACTTATAAGCAACAAGCTTATCCACTGAAAGTTTGGAAGTAAAACAAAAACCTAATTTATTCAATGTCTGAATATATTATCCTACCATATCTTTTTTATTACAAAATATAGATCCAGATTTTTATGAGTAGATTTTATATAATATCAAATAGTTGACTTCATTGATAGAAAGATGGTGAAAAACCAGATTTAGATAATTTGTAGGAACAGAGGGAGGATATGTCAAAGGAAGCACAATAATACACAAGAAAGATCAGTGTTCTGGTACATATATCGCCACTGTCATTTTTGGAAATTCTCTGCCACTGTGGTGAAGCCCTGTACACTGATAACACCACTAAGCATTTATAATTGTCCTTGAACTTCTACCTTGTTTTCTCATGTTTGAAAATCTTGGGCAGGTGCGTCTAATTGAGTGAGCCTAGATCACATGGAACACTACACACAATGAGGAGTTCTCTGAAAAGTAAGTGTAGATTGATCTTAAGTGGCCAAAACCACACACACATCCCCACACACAAACATGTGCAAATATAAAAGACATATGTTTCATTGTATGCTCAAATGAACAAAAAGACTAAAAGATGCCTATGGAATTCTGGGAAACAATTGAGTTATGGTTTTAAATATCTTAGCAAAAATGATTTTAAGTTATAAACTAAGACAGAATAACTATCAGTTGAGAGGACAAAACAAAAATTTCATCAGATATGCAAGAACACAGACATTTTATATCTTCTATACTTTCTGCAAAAAGATATTTTAAAAGTAT
>NW_012147189.1:102120-102667 GCF_000956105.1 Propithecus coquereli | reverse complement strand
AAACAGAAAATGGGTGGAATTATCTCAGTGGGAGGAAATCAAGGTGGTCACAGAGCTTTGGTCAATTTGATGAACTTTTTTATATTTTATGACTCTTAAGATCTTGTTAATGACTTTGTAGTTTGATCTGCATCTTGGAAAAGTATAGACTGGAGATTAAATTTTCAGGGGACATAAACTGTGGAAAGAATTGGTGTCTACTGATTGAATTATTTGGGTCATTTTTATGTACATTCATAATAAAGGCATCATTATATTCATGATGAGGGAAAATGGATTCAAGCTGCTGATTGACTTTGAAGCTCTCATATTGCTACTCTTGCTGCCTAGATTGACCCTCATACCAGACATGATGACCCATCTATGATCACAGAGTCCACACAACGTAAACAATATTATGCTTTTGATGCAAAGACAGTTGCAGCGTGCCAGCCTGTGACTTCTGAGAAAAGTTGACCCATTATCTTGCAGTGGGAAAAGTATTGTCTTTGCTCTCTTTGCCTGATCATGGCCAACTAAATATCAGTCTTTTGACAGCCTTTAACCT
>NW_012147189.1:101766-102070 GCF_000956105.1 Propithecus coquereli | reverse complement strand
TGCTGCTTTCAGTAGTTCTACAATGGCCTATGTGGGTGAAATTTTGTGCCATGATATATCTCTATAAGTTATTTATAAAGATACTCTCACCCTCTTTCCTATGACTCTTCTGGATGAAAGATCTGGGAAAGAGCGGTGAATGACTGGGGGGGAAAGGGTAAAATTAAAGCTACTGGAATAGAATGCACCAATATTTTGGAAGTGGAAAGAGCAAAAATGCTGCTAGCATAAACTCTGGGAGGTATGGAGGTGGGAGAGGTATTAATGATGTTTGTCTTTTAGGACCCATTCCTAGAGCCTTCCT
>NW_012147189.1:99119-99464 GCF_000956105.1 Propithecus coquereli | reverse complement strand
ACAAGCATATCAATACATAACATGCATTAAAACTTGCCTGAAGACACATGTGCACACTTTCAAAGATTATAGTCAAATGTAGGTGAGTATATACACAAATTTTACATCTGAATATTTAATGGATAGAGTAAAGGTGGCTTTCATATTATCCTTATATTTTAACTGTTTTTATAATGCATTTATTTTACTGTTTTATTTCACATATCATACAATCTATCCATTTGATGTGTACATTTTAGTGGCTTTTAGCATATTCATGGAGTTGTGCAACCATAACCACAATTGAATTTAGAATATTTTCATCATCACCAACCCCACAAAAACCCCGTATCCATTAGCAACAAT
>NW_012147189.1:97555-99069 GCF_000956105.1 Propithecus coquereli | reverse complement strand
TACTTAAGTGAAGAACTGCTGCTGTGGTGAAGCTGACAGGAACAGGAAGAAAAAAAGAAACATGAAACAGAAAGTACCAAGCCCATTTTTTTTCTCCTCCAAATATCCTTTTTCCCTCTGCTGCTCATTATTGTCAAAGCCTTATGGGAAACCAGTGGCCAAAGCAGAAATACATTTTGCAGCATCCCTGCCTCAACATTACAAAATGAAGTATAAAACAGTAGTTTGGAGCTTACAGAAAATACCTTAGCAATTGGTATAGTCTGTCCTTTTGACTAGTCGGCATCCATATGTGCTATACCGTTATATTCGAACTTGTAAACAAGAACAAAACAATTCTATGTTTTCTTCCAAGATATACCATCCTTTGTTTAAATGAATACAATTTTATGCTATCCAAACTGAGGAAACACAATGTCTCTCTCTGAGGTTCTAAGTTGAAGCAGTAAATTAATACCATTTACTAATTTCCTATTCTCTTCATTCCCGTAAGTCCAGACAACCATACTAAATACTTTTCAATAAGGCCACTAAGACCATCAATTTTGAAGGACATTTACTCCATACCTAGTTCTGTTCCCTCCAGTTCACTGGCAGTTCTAGATGCAGAAATTTTGCTGAGATGGACCACCTTTTATTCTGTACTCAGGAGGAGTCACTGCAGTCTGACTACCTCCAGGTATGGGGGAGATTAAATCTTTTCCTGGAGTTGGGACTATAATCAAACCTCAGCATACTCAAGGGGTGGTGTAGGATTTGCCCATTACTCTTTCCTGTTAGATATTAAGACAATCTCTATTTTTCCATCAGAGAAAGGACCAGATCTCCCTTTATAAACTCCATATCAATCCCCTAATGAATATACTTGATAGTTAAATATTTTAGAGTAGCAGCATCTACCTGTCATTTATCCTATTCCCAGGATTCTATTTTGTGGCTAACTAGAACGCTCATCGCTTATAGTTAGCCGCTCCCTACACCAGCAGATGGCTCTCAGAGAAAGAAATCCTATTATTGATAGGCCTCAGTCACATGTGCCCACTCTCTAAATTTCTAACACATATATAGAAGGGTCTTCTTTCTTTTAAGACACACAGTTCTATTTCTACTAAATTTTAGGGGTTTAAATTAGGTGTAACCAGTGAGTCTCACAATTATCCAGGTCCTTCCCTAATCCTTACTTCATTTCATCCAGTAAACCCAAGTGGCAATTGGTTAAACTTGGCCACAAGATATGTTCTAGATTCAGATATTGTCACACAGGAAGATTCTCTCTTGATTAAAATCAATTTAATTTGTTAGCTCAAAGCCAGCAAATAAGAGGACATTAGAAACTCAGGGACACAGGGAGAGGATGGCGTTCCCCATTGTTTGATTCATTTTTCAGTGAAAAGCCTCAGAATCTCAGTGATCACAACAGCTCAGGAAAGAAAAGAAAAAAGGAGGACTCTACCAGTCAAATCAGAGCATATTTGGGGCATGTGAATAGTCAAGAGTGTGCTTTATTATGAAAA
>NW_012147189.1:92902-93515 GCF_000956105.1 Propithecus coquereli | reverse complement strand
TAGAATAAATAAATATGAATAAATAAAGTCATAAATTCATGAAATAGAACATAAAACCATAATAGAAAAAAAGAAAAGATGGCAGGAAAAACTATTGAATAATATTTATACTCAATCACAGAAACCAAACAGCCTAACGAAGCAAGAGAGAAAAGGAAAAAGACAAACCAGATAGTGTAAGAAAAAGGGAACACAATTTCAGTTACAGATGTCTTTAAAATTGTGAATAAATTATGTACAATTTATAAAAGCATAAAACTTTTACAAATTGGAGAAGTTTCTGAAAAAAAATAAATTAACAGAACTGTAGAAGCAACAGAAAACCTATATTTTCTAATTATTAGAAATAAATTACAAAGAAAATATTAAATGTAATCAAATATTTCCCATGGGAAAGTAAGAAAACTAGATATTTCTTTGGATATGTTCTACTGAGTATGCAAATAGTAAATAATGTGCATGTCATACTCATACTTGTAAAACATTGGAATGGTTCACAATTATCCAATTCATTATAAAAATATAGAATAATTCTGATGCCATAGCAAGAGAAAATGCATAAAAAGAGAAAACACAAACTAGTTTTCTCTGTGAAAATAGTTGCATATTTTTA
>NW_012147189.1:91481-92852 GCF_000956105.1 Propithecus coquereli | reverse complement strand
AAACACCTTAAATTTAACTGACTGCTGAATTTGCCATCCCCTGCCACATGAGTCTAATCAACATGTGATTCCCTTCAACCTTACCAAGAAGTCTATCAGACTTCAACTCCATCACCTTCCAGGCAAAAGACCTGTCGATAATTTTGGATATATCTCCTATCAGCATTATCATAACTGCTGTTTCATACTTTGTGGTATAGAGAAATGCATTCCAATTAGTGATATGTATAAACTGGTAAGTTGGTATTGAATACCCTTAGGTAACACTTCCTCCAAAAAAAGAGGAATTGACTGAAATATTTGAATTTAACTAGAAATCATAAGATCTGCCAGCTGTATGGGAGGCTAGGTAGAAGCAATTTTTCACCTGTCTCCAAATGATGTAGGTCCCTTATAGTGATCTCCATCAATTGCATACAACGCTTTCTTCCTAGAGAACCGTGTATACTCATGGGCCCGTATTTCTTTGTGGGAGATCATCATTAATTTGGCTCCCTCCTGAGCACTCTGTGACTTGCATCTTAGTGGTAGCTATAAGAAACATTAAAATGTTTAAGGAAATACACAAGTAGATCATGTTGCCTTCTGATAATATCTCCCAAAAGAGGTTACCTTTGATACCCAGGAGATCTTCCCAAGGGAATAACTAACTCATTATTTATGCATACCAGGTGGAGAGTTCTCCCTCCAATGGGGGTTATCCAATAAGAAACTGTCTTAAAAAACTTTTCCCTGACTTTAGCTGAAATGACCAATGATATGACTTCAGCCCTAGAAGACATTCAAGGCAACCTAAGTCATTGGGCAGGGTTGTTATGTGAGGTGGAATTACCCTAGATTATTCTGTTACACCTGGATTAATGCCTCATGTCAGGTGAAAAGGCAAATATAGAAACTTGGAGAAAAGTCATTTGACTTTCTAAGGTAGATCCTACTGGTTTATGGGACTTTTTTCCAGCTACTTGAGTCTTAAAAACTGAGAGCACGAGTGAATTCAGGTCTACAGTTGGCTTCATCCTGTTTCTTGGACTCCGGTTCTTAGAAACCTTAGGTAAATATTGTATGGGACAAATTGAATGGATTTAGTCCCAGGCCTTTCTTATCAGACTAATCAGAGTGGTCTGTAGCGTGGTATACTATTGGGAAAATTTGGCAAAATTATACAGGAATGAGAGGTGGATATTTTAGGGAGGCAATCAACCATAAGTATTTTTCATTTCTGTACTTCTTGCAAGCAGAAGCACTGCTGATGTTTTTCTATCCTATCTTGTCAAGGATCTTTTTATAGTGAACAGCCACAGAAGATAGACAGTTTTTCTTTCTGGAACAGAGGATAAGATTGTTTACTGTTCAGTATAATAATAAAAAAAA
>NW_012147189.1:81650-82329 GCF_000956105.1 Propithecus coquereli | reverse complement strand
TTTTATTTTTTTTATAGATTATTTTGGCTATACTGAGTTCCTTATATTTGGCTATACAGAGTTCCTTATATTAATTTTAGGATTAATTTATAACATGCAAAAAAACCAGATGGTATTTTCCTAGGTATTATGTTGGATCTGTAGATCAATTTGGAGAGTATTAACCTTCTTAACATTAAGACATCTAATTTATGAACACTGGGTATCTTTTCTTTACTTAGACCTTTTTTTTCTTTCTCTCAGAGATATTCTCTAGTTTTCAGAGCACAAAATTTCACTTTTGTTAAATGTATGCTGAATTATTTTATTCTTCCCAATAATATTGCAAATTATATTGTTTTCATTTCATTTTGGGGTTATTCATTTCTGGCATAGAGAATAACAATTGATTTCTACATATTGATCTTGTGTCCTGCAACTTTGCCAAGCTCTTTTATTAGTTGTAATAATTGTGTTAATAAGTTCCTTAGGATTTTCTATATATTAATACAAAACAAATTAAGATTGTTTTACTTCTTTCATTCTTACATGCTTGTCTTTTATTTCTTTTTCTTGTCTAAATTTCTTGGTTAAAAACTTCAGTACCTTAGTAGAATGCGTTCCAGCTCTATCCAGGAGTATACAAGAGGTGCTATATCACCATTGTTCCTTAAAGCTGAATAGTACTCCATGGTATACA
>NW_012147189.1:80323-81080 GCF_000956105.1 Propithecus coquereli | reverse complement strand
AATGTATCCAGATTAAAATTATTTTATATATTTTTAAAAGGGTAGGAGGCAAAAGGCCTAGGATGTTGGAATACCTCAGCATTTGACTGAGTTGAAGGGAGAGGGAACCGTGCCTTCTTGGCTATATCTGTCCAGAGTGGCTCTTCCATCCTGCCAGGCTGAGGAATGGGGGGATGGGAAAGAGTGATTGTAGCTGAAATGCTAAGACTTACTCTTTTTATTGAAATGTAGTAGGATTTTCTTTAAGAAGTATTTCTTCATTTGTTATATGCTTCTATGAAAATTTCTGGACACTTATCCCAGAAAAAATGTCTGAACACTGATCAGATAATTGTTTTGTAAGTGTTTATATTTCTTGCTTTATAATATTCACCATTTATTGTTGTTCAGTTGGGAAAAGGGTCTGCAGAATTGCTCATGCAGCCATTATATAAATAGGTCAACCTATAGTGATATATTTTTATATAATTAAAATCAATTATATATAATTTCATCCTTAAAACTACCTACTTCAAAAATCGAGGCTTAAAAATGATGACATTGCCAATTTTCATGATGACTACTCTATCAGTCCTAAAAGTTAAACCAAAATTTTTCTGGCTAAAAAGTTGAAATTTTTGTTTCTAACAATATTGTTTAAAAATGTAGTTATACTAGGCCACGCGAGGTGGCTCATGCATGTAATCCCAGCACTCTGGGAGGCCGAGGCGGGCGAATTGTTTGAGCTCAGGAGTTCGAAACCAGCCTGAGCAAGAGC
>NW_012147189.1:73089-74074 GCF_000956105.1 Propithecus coquereli | reverse complement strand
GTTATATTAAATTTATTAATCATTTCTGTTTCTTTTCATTTGTTCCTGATTTTGTTGAAAATCGGGCACTAATTTTTTCAGAGATAGGGTCTTGTTCTGTCACCCAGGCTGGAGTACAGTGATATGATCATAACTCCCTGCAACCTTGAACTCCTGGGCTCAAGTAATCCTCCTTCCTCAGACTCCCAAGTAGCTGGGACTACAGGTGTACACCAACATGCCCAGCCAATATTTTTTAATATTTTTGTTGATATAGGATCGTACTTGTTGCCCAGGCTGGCCCTGAACTCCTGGCCTCAAGTGATCCTCTCACCTTGGACTCCTGAAATGTTGGGATTACACACATGAACCACCAAGCCCAGCAAAAATTGAACATTCCAGATAATATATTTTAGTAACTCTGTATACTGATCACTATATCCTGGGCTTGATTTTTTTTTTTTTTTTTTTTTTTTTTGCTTTTTAGTGACATAATTGCACTATTTTAGTGACATTTATTTCCTCTTTTCAAGAAGTCTTTCATTTTACTTTACTCCTCAGAGGGTATAGCCTTGGGCATGCTCACAGTCACCCTTTGATGACAGTGATTTTATTAAATAGCAGGATTCTCTTTGACTATATCTTTCTTTCTAACTGTATTCTCATGCTTTCTTACCTGTTAGAGCCCCTACACTATTGGTAGGGGCTGTATGGGTAAAGGGAGCCCCCATAATATCAGCTTTATTTATTTGGTATTTAGTCTGTAACACACAACTGGGGGAAAATAGAAATACTGGCTACCGGCCTTTCTCTTAGATGTGGGGATATGGCCTCAATTTAACTACATATGGCCTCAATATTTTTTCTTAAACAATACTTCATGAAGGCATTGCCAATATGCCAAATTTGGCTTCAGTTTGGCATCTCTAAGTTAAGAAATGCTATTCATTCATTAAAAATTTAATAACCACTATACTAGTACCTTCACACTGTATGTATTAGAACA
>NW_012147189.1:55147-56339 GCF_000956105.1 Propithecus coquereli | reverse complement strand
AATCTATAATTGATTGTTGAAGCATTTCAATGTCAGCTGCTTAAAATTCTTGTTAGATAATTCCAACATTTGATATGTCTTGATATTGGCATTTGTTGATTGTCTTCCGATTTAAATTACGGTCTTCCTGGTTCTCGTATGAGCAGGTGATTTTCAATTATATCCTGAACATTCTGGTAACTGTGGTAGGAGACTCTTGCTTCTATTTAAGTCGTAAATCTGGCTAAATCTCTTTAACAAGCAATCTTCCTGTTTAAGTTTAGCCTATAGGTTCTGGCCTACTTTTATGAACTTTAACTCCAATGACAGTTTAGTTTTTGGAGCCCTTACAATGATATTCTAGTCTGCTTTATTCTTCCGGTGCTGCTGAGTTCTCATTAGATTCCTGCTAGTGCCATCTGTGAGGATAGAAATTGCTTCTCTGGGATATTTTTTTGTTGCTAGGTGATCTCCTTGGGGTAGATGAGACCACTGGGCTTGTGTCTCCTTAAGCCACCGTGTGGAGATTAGAGAGACATGGAGCTTTGCTGCTGCTGCTGCTGTAGCTGTGAGACACCACTCTTCACATCCCTGACTCCAAATCTCCTACCGTTGTTCCTGGTTGAGGAGAAGTGACTGGAATGGCTCGGGACTTCGCTGCTGCTGCTGCTTCAGAATCAGACCACCTGCCAGTGACCTAGTTGTGAAGCAGCAGGTGCTGGGGCGACTAGAGCTTTGCTGCTAGCTAGTTGCTACCACAAGTAGTTGGACCTCTGGATCAAGTTGTCAAATAGAGGTTGCAGTGGCTTGGGGTTTTGCTGCTGCTGCTGCAGGCAGGTCAGATAACCTTCCAGGGCCCAGTTATGGAGCAGAGGCTGAGAGGATCAAGGGCTTCCTTGCCACCATTGCTGATGATGGATCAGATCATGCCCCGAGTTTGGAGTGAAAGTTTGGAATTCCCCACTAGGTCTCCATTGGGCTTTCCTTTTTTCCAGTCCTTTGGCCATAGAAAGCATTTAAATCCAAAGATAAGACCTATGATCACCATTACAAATTGTGTGACCTTTTGGAGCTGGTGATTCTCACTCACTAAGACTTAGTTTTAGCATCTACTAAACAGCAAAATAATAGCATCTTCCTTAGAAGGCCATTATCAAGATTCAACCAATGGTTCCATATAAAGCAATTGGCACAATATTTGATCCATCAATTT
>NW_012147189.1:52609-55097 GCF_000956105.1 Propithecus coquereli | reverse complement strand
AAGGTAAATATGATAATGATAATAACACGCTATTTCAGGGCTAGTAAAACTAGCAAGTACAGTCCCTTTTACCTGTCCTTTGCAAATAGCATTCCAGCTTAATAGATTATAGCATCTTTTCCTTTTATCTAGATATGACCTTACTCTTTTTCTCAATGTAATATTTCAGATAGGTATTGCCCATCTGCCAAATTTGACTTCAATTTTACATCTTTAAGCTGAGAAATGTAATTCATTTGTTCATTAAAAATTTCATAAGTATGAATGTATATATTAGAACAAGGATGGATGTTTGAAGATTTTTAGATTATGTATCTATCCAGATAAAATTATTACATATATTTTGAAAGGGGAGGTTGACAAAAAGCCTAGGAAAAAATTTCTCAAGTGTTTCTATCCCTCCGAATCATGTGAACTTGTTAGAAATGCCAATATCTGAATTTCTAACCTCAGAATATTTGATTACTGTCATCGAAGGGTAAAATTTAATAATTTAGTAACATGCATTTATCATCATCATTTCCATTAATGTTTCATACAGAAAGTCCACTGGCAGCAATTTCAGAAACAATTCTCTTAAGGTAAACATCCCTTCTAATCCTTATTACTATAGTTATGTGTGAAAATGACAATATCTTAGCATTTCAATATGCTTATTTGTCAAATGTGAATAGTATTAGCAAATTAACAAGATTTTTTGTAGGGTTAAATGAGATTAGATATGAAATAGTTAATATCTGAAGGTTAGTTTTTACTCTTGTATAAAAAACTATCAATACCTATTAATCTGTTATTGGTCAAATTAATATGTACCTGCTCAGAGTTGGGATATAATCTGTTTTAGGTCTCCTCAGAATATTTGTTTGCCATATCATACCATCAGAAGATACCTTCTGTGATAACTATTTAAAGTAGCTTTTGTTACCCATTGTCTTTAGAACACTAGATCAAGAATTTAGAATATATTTCCTCCTAGTATCTGAAATAACATGACAAAAGAAGAAACATTGCCAAGTGAAAAATGAATGATAGTGTCTCATACATGGTCATAGAAACAGTTCTATGATCAGCAGGGAGACATTCTTTTAAATGAAGAACAAAGTATTACCACTAGAATGTCCTTTGACCCAATCTGGTAGAAATATCTGTCTGGACCCAAACGAAATGGAAATAGCCACCTTTTATGTATCCAATAAAAAGAGCTTTGGGAATCAAGTTCTCTTTTCTTTTTCTGCCATGAAAGTAAACTTTTCCAATGCTAAGGGGAAGGAAACAGTAGCTGAAGTTTTATATATATCTAGCAGGCAAAGGAAAGAGAATCATGGCTTCATCAGGAATAATCAGTAGAGAAAAAGGATGTACTGGGGCTCTGTTAGAAAGAGAGATAACTAGATTCTATTCAATGGAGGCTTAAAGACAAAGATTTTCATGTAATTGTGTTTTTCTCCTATGTGTTTGTGTAATCTGTGAAAGCAAGGAGTAGATGTATAAAATGTTCGAACATCATAGAGACTATAAAAATATATGGAAATACATATGTGTGTGTGCTCATATAAAGTGGAGATCTTCTTTAGGAATATTTCTCATTACTTTGCATATTAAATGAAAAATACCAGTCCCATATATGAAATAACATTTAAATATATGGAGTTATTCACTCACCTTTTAGTTTTAATCTATAGTAAATGCTTCCAAGTGTCTATCATTTCAGAACAGAGTGAAAGTTTTTATGAAGAAAGTCATTTGTTTGAAAAATATAGAAAAATAATAATCAAGTAAATTATCCTTTTGTACTTACATGTTTTGTTTTTCATTATTATTTAGGCAAATTTGGAATGAAAAATTTAGAAATTGGTATAAAGCTAGACTGGTAAAGCAGTGGTGTTATTTAATCAGTTTTAATTTTAAACTTTCATTGCAAATCCAAATGAGGCAATCATGGATTACAATTACCATTGAATTTCATTTCAAGCTATCGTTAAAAGTGATAATACACAATTTAGAGTAGATGACCCAAAAGTTACCTTCTAAATTTTTCTAAAATTGATACTTAAAGCATTTCTTCATCCTTCCTGCAATTATGGATAAATATTTCTATTTCGAAAGTAGCAAATTACAGCCCTAAAATGGAGATAATCTCTACTTGTAGATGTGATCTTTATTCAAGTTAGTTCCAAGCACTAAGAGTCCAACAGTTAAACTTGTCTATGAGGATTTTTTAAAATAGTGAATACAAAAGAAAGAATAGAAATAAAATTAAATCAACTCAATTCACAAAAGAAAGTTAAATTCCAATGAAGTTAAATTTTAGTTTGAGTGAAAACTAATTTTTCCCCTTAGTTTGGCATTCTTAAACATTTTTGGGTTATATAGTATTTACTCTTTTTTTCTAATTATAAGAACAATCCATGATTATTGTAAAAGATTAATAAAATTATATAAAGCATAGAAACTAGAATGCAAACAATCCATAACCCTACTACTCAAA
>NW_012147189.1:49666-52093 GCF_000956105.1 Propithecus coquereli | reverse complement strand
GAGTATCAAATCTCTTCTTAAAGGAAATTTTTATATCTATCACAGAACGCCAGATTTCTTACTTTAACAGAAAGTTTGAGAGTCTGTGTCTGTCTCATGTAAGTGAAAAATGCAGATGAAGCAACTTGGTGAAGAATATCTATAGAGCCTTTGTGCATGTTAATTTAATACTTATAGATTTGTCATTTAAAAAATTATTTTGAAATAGTCATTGATCAACAGGAAGGTAGAAAGAAATGTGCAGAGAGGTCCTGTGTACCCTTTACCCAGGCTCCCCACTGTTAACATCTTGCATTAATCTGGCAAAATATCGAACACAGGAAATTTATATGGATACATTCCACACAGTTTAATGCACATTTCACCAGTTATACATGAACTTTCTGCGTGTGTGCATCTATACAATTTTTTCATGTGTAGCTTTCATGTATAACTATCACCATAGTCAAGGTACCATTGCCATGATCTCCCTTGGAGTACTCCTTTAATAGTTAAACATACATCATTCCCTTATTCCCTAACCCTTAGAAACCAATAATCTGTTCTCCATCTCCATATTATTTCATGAATGTGATACAAATAGAGTCATATGGTATGCATCTTTTTGAGAGTGGCTTTTTTTTTCACTCAGCATTCTTTCCTTGAGATTTATCCAAGTTCTTGCTTATATTAATGTTTTTTTTTTTCCTTTTTTGATGAGTAGCATTTTATGGTGTAGATATTACACAGTTTATTTTACCATTTAATCACTGAAGGATATTTGGGTAGTTTCCAGATTTTGGCTATGAGAAATCAAGCTACCATGAACATTAGTGCACAAGTGTTGAGGTGAAAATAAGCTTTAATTTCTCTGACATATATGTCTAAAAATGCAATTGCTGAGTAATATGGTATGACGATTAGCTTTATGTATAAATTTGGCTAGCCATGGTACCCAGTTATTTAATTGAACACTGATCTAGTGTTGCTGCGAAGGTTGTTAACATCTACATTCAACTGATTTTAAGTAAAGGAGATTGATCTCAATTAATGTAGATTGCCTCATTAAATTAGCTTGAAGGCCTTAAATCTAAATTCTGAGGTTTTCAGAGATAAAGAAATTCTATATCAAGACTGCAATATCAACTGCTGCCAATATATCCTATTGTTTGTTTCTCTAGAGAACTCTGACTAATACATATGGAAGTTTATTTGTGGTTTTAAAAGAACTGCCAGAGTGTCTTTACCCTTTTACTTTCCCATCAGCAATATAGTGATCCAGTTTTTCCACATCCTCATCAGCATTTGTAATCATCATTTTAAATTTAATTTAATTTAGTCTTTCTGATAGGTGTACAGTGATATCTCATTGTGGTATTAATTTCTATTTCCATAATCATGAATACTGTTGAACATATTATCATATGTTTACTTGCCAACCGCGTATCTTCTTTGCCTAAATGTATGTATATGTCTATGGTCCCATTTCCCATTGGATTGCTTATTTTGTATTATTGAGATTTGAGTTCTTCGTCTATTTCAGGTACAAGTTTTATGTCTGATATGTGGTTTGAAAATATTATCTTCTAGCCTTCAATTTTTCTTTTTATATTTTTAACACTGTCTTTTGTAGACAAAAAGTTTGAATTTTGATGAAATCTAAATGATCAATTTGTTCTTTTATAAACCATGCTTTGGCATTAATTCTAAGAGCTCTTTGCATAGTCCTAAGTGAAGAAGATTTTCCTGTGTCTTATTCCTGGTTATTTTATATATTTGTATTTTACAAATAAGCTAGGGTTCTATTTTGAGTTAACTTTTTTTTATAAGATGTAAGTTTATATAAAGGTTTAGTTTTGTGTCAAATTACTTCAACACCATATATCAAAAAGTCCTTTTGAATACATTTTCCATTAGATTGCTTTTTCTTGTCAAAATTTAATAGGGCATATGTGTGTGTGTATATTTCTGGGTTGTCTATTCTGTTTCATCACTCTTTTCTTCTGAAAGTAGCACATTATTGTGATTATGTAGCTATATGGAAATCCGTAACAGTGGGAAGTTTGATTGTTCCCACTTTATACTTCTCTTTCATGATTACTTTTGCTCTTATAGAAACTATAGAATAAGTTTGCCTATGTCTACAAAAAAAAACTTTTCTGAGAATTTGATAGGAATTGAATTAAACCTATCAATCATTTTGAGAAAATTGCTTTCTATACTGTTGATTCTTCTAGTCAACGAACATGGTATTTCTCTCCATTGCAGGTCTTCATTAATTTTGTTTATTGCATTTTGTAATTTTCATCATACAGATATTGTCCATGTTCAATTAGAATTCTATGTATTTCCTTTTATTTGGGGCAATTGTAAGTGGCATCACACTTTTTTTTTTAATTTAGATTTTTACTTGTTTGTTTTCATTATATAGAAATGCAACTAATTTTT
>NW_012147189.1:40655-41513 GCF_000956105.1 Propithecus coquereli | reverse complement strand
TGCACATTAGAAGCACATTTATTTATTTATTTATTTCACAATATTATGGGGATACAAACGTTTTGGTTACATGTATTGCTTTTGTTCAGTTTGAATCAATGTTATAAGTGTGCCCTGTAGACTGAAGCTCCACCCTTACGATCTTACTAAACCTTTATTATCTCTACATAGGACCTATCTCCAAGTACAGTCATATAGAGGATTAGGGCTTCCACATATGAATTTTGGGGGAACACAATTCAGTTCATACAAGGTATCTGACCGATGTAGATCCAAAGAATATTTCTTAGTTATTCAAGCCATTAGATGATTTTAAAACCTTGTTTAAAAGACATCCATGAGCAGGTTAAAAAAAGTGGGAGAGGAAGATAAAATATTGGTATGTATGCTGATGAAATTTAGTATGTAAATCAAATAATATATGTATACATGTGCATTTTTGAATCTCATTATATGCTAAACTAATATGTAGTTTTATGTCATTTCTTTAAGTGAAAGCTCAGTTCTTCCCAACTTTTCCTAATTCATCTTGAGAATCACTTTTTCTCACCATCATGAACACTTGGGAAACACCAGTAATGATTAATCTTCAGCTTTAGTAGATATTAGTTTGGAATATTATGCATCTAAGTAGTAATTCTACTGATATATTCCACTAAAATCACTGCAGTTCGTGTGTGGAGTTCAAATGTTTTTCACTTTGTCCCTAGCATATAAGTCTACTAATGGATATTCTAAGGGAATCATTTCAGATTTAACATAGGCAATTGCAGTGTGAAAAGAATATCATTTCATTTAGTTTCTTGAATGCTAGAGTTATGCATTTAGTAGATATTAGTTTGGAATATTATGCATCTA
>NW_012147189.1:39204-40605 GCF_000956105.1 Propithecus coquereli | reverse complement strand
CTCCCATTCTAGGGCCTCCATCAGCATTGTCCACCACATGGTGTTTTCTCAAAGAGGAAGCTTCGGTATTTGTCTTTTAAATGAGAAAAGAGAATTACAAGGAAATTGTGTAATCACCTTAGAAAGCAGCTAAAAGAGAGCTGACCTTTGATTAGACACAGGAAAGTCTGATTCCAAAGCCCTGTTCTCTGACTCACTCTTCTAGATTTCACTAGACTGTGTACATACTGCTTGCTTCTACATAGATGACCCATGATTCTAGATTACTCAAAGATAAAAGGTTCACGTGTGTATTCCTTTCTTCTCCTCTTCAAATTCCAAAACTTGTTTTTTTTTTTTCATCATAATTTTTTCCTTCTGGTAAAGGGCATCATAATATATCCAGGTGCCCAAAGCCACAGACCTGAGAATATATTCCACTCTGTTTCTGTCTTGGTCCATTTATAGTAACTCACCAAATCTTTTTGATCTAACAACTTATAAGTCTCTCAAATCTGACCCCTCTTCACATTTTGTCTTATATCATAAAAATATCACTTTAAAAAATTTCTTTATGACTTTCCCATATCTTTTCACTGCCTCTATTCTTTCTCTAACTCAATCTTGATATCATATATCAACCATCATAGCAAGAGTGCTAATTTTAAATTGTAATGTATAATTCCATACCTAAAATAATTCCATGATACGCTCTTATTCTTAGGATAAAATCTAAAATTTAACACAGGAATTGCTAAGATTTTCTCTGCTTGCTTCTACAGATTCACTCTAGGCATAAGTTCTTTTATTATCTCCTCTTTCCTTCTGAGTTATTATTGTGTTTAATCCTTCCAACATCTGGGATTTTGCATATGTTCTTCTCATTCTATTGATAGAAATACCCTCTTTCTTCCTTCTTTCTTCTGCTAATTTCTACTTTGCCATCAGATATTAGTGTACCCTTAGTTGTAAATGTGCATGAGCGCCCTGTGCTTCTGAAATGTTTGATTCTTTGATACAATGTCTGCTTTACTCACAGTTGGAACCCCAGTGCCTGGCATGGTGTTTGTGAAATAGTAACCTACTACATGTTCAATGAATGTCTAAACTGTTTATAGATTTTCTCTTCTCTTTGTTTTGTTTTGTTGATATTTTCAAGTATAATGTAATAAGGACATTTGTACACTAGGCATTTGGATCTCAAGAGGCAACGTATTTACCTTTTCAGTGCCTGATTTTTCTCTTGGAAACTAAGATCGTGATCATTAAAATATCTTGTATTAAAGGCGCAATTTTAATCAGCACTAGCTCCTCAATTTTTCTGTTCTCATTTACACTCTTTCAAGTGGAATCAGGAGATATTTGCTTTACAATAAAATGTGTAAAATTCACTATCTTAAAAGCCAAATGTATTTTATTAAT
>NW_012147189.1:37411-39154 GCF_000956105.1 Propithecus coquereli | reverse complement strand
AAACATAGGAAATTCATAGAAGTATGTGAAATGTCTTCAGTCCCAAATAATTTGTTTAGTCATAACTTACTTTTTTTTGTCTTTAATCCAGACCCTTAGTGAATTCTTTCTACAAAATAAGTAATGATGTTGAAAATCAGTTAAGAATCAAGGTCAACAGACATTTTTCATGCTGGCTCACTGATAAAGTTTGAGAGATGAATCACGATAGCATCCAAAGATGACTTATTGATTTGCTCATCTAATTAAGTTAGTTTTTAAATTTCACTAAAATACTAAATTGAGACCACACCGAAAGACTGAACATTTTATGATCTTTCTGATTGCCTATTCTATCTGTAAATGTGCATATTACTATATTGCTTTTACAGAATAGATGCATGTGTAAATGTCTATAGCCCTGCATATATATTATCCATATTTAAATATCAGATTATTTAGAGAGATTGATAACGCTGTATGTATGCCAGAAATAAACACAACAGCATTTGCCTCTCTGTAAAGACATTAAGATTTGTTCAGATGTAAAACTTCAGTCACTATTTTCAGAATCTGTTGTTCTCTGCTATTTTCTTAGATTTAGAGTTGTCCTAAAGTTTTTGTCCTTGTAAATGTTTGTCAGACTGGTCTATCAGCTGCTGCTATTGCACATTTGTCTATAGCTGTGTTTCAGTACATTCTTAAAACGCTTCTCTCCTCTCGCTGTTTTCGACTGCACCACATTGGTATTTGATGGAAAGGAATTTCTTTTTGGTTTTTGTGGCTAGAGAATTTTTTACTTTCTATGAACACTCATAACTTTATTCCAAACATACCTTGCATTGTGTCTATTTTTGCATATATCTCATGTCTCATAAATTTATTGAGCTTATTGATGGCAGGAACTTATCTATCATATATATCCGTCCCTTTCCCCAGAAGACTGCCCATAGAGAATGTCCAACACAGTATTTTGCACACACATAAATGAAGTTTTAAAAACATTTGTCAATTAAAGGACTATTTATGTCTACATTCTCCTTTGATTTCAAATGATAGTTTATAGATACAATGTAAAATGCTAGAATGGGGAACTCTGGGATGTGGCATAGGCAGAGGTGTTCATGATTTTAGTGGAAAAAGTGGATTCCACAGCTAGAAATCACATAAAAGGTTCTAAGTTGAAGCAATGGCTTCAAAGCAAAGTAGTTGATCATAATCTTATTTACAGATTAAAGGACCCAACAGATAACAAGGTTTACAAAAATAAGCAATGAAAATTTAAGATAAATGTCTTAAATGTCAGGAACGAGGAGTCAGGGCATATAAAAACAAAGTGACAAGAAATCTAATCAACAGATTAGTAGAGTGACAGAAATTGGGAGCTATAAAAAAGATAAATTAGAATCTTTGTTGCTTTCTTCTTTTAACTTCCAAACTTATTTGGAAATAAGATATCTCCTGTTAAAGTTGGAAGCATTTTATTTCATGTCTTTTTTAGGTCTCAAATATTGAAGTAGGTAATTGATAGTTAAAAAGCATATGAAAACAGAAAAATGCCTTTGGGTAGACAGAAAAAAAGCATGAGAAATAAAGAAAAATTACACATTTAAGTTTTGCAGAATTAAAATTCTATATACTACAAAAGGCAACATAAACATTTAAAAATCAACTATGGCTTAGGAAAGTTTTTCCCTCATATACAAATTATAAAGAAACATATCAGGGATATAAACAGAATAGCCACAAATAAATAATAAAAAT
>NW_012147189.1:33131-36806 GCF_000956105.1 Propithecus coquereli | reverse complement strand
TCAGACAAAGGAGAGGGGAGAGGGGATGCAGTTCAGGTGTAGGTCAGAGAGAAGTTCCAGAGCCTACCAGGAACCCCACAGAGGAAAACTGCAAAAAAAAAAAAAAAAAAAAAAAAAAAAGATATCCATGGCATGACAATCAAAACCAGAGAGGCTCAGAGCCCAGTGAAGGGGTAAGGGAGAATCCCTTTCTTCTTCCCACACTCCTTCAGTGATCAGCAGGCTACCAAGTTACTTGGAAGTTTTGCTACTAACTAAAAGTAGCCTCACGAGCCCAAGCCCTGCAGCAAACACAGACTTGTGGGGAGAACTTGTGTGATCAGAGAGATTGGACATTCCTGTGTGGTTCCCCCACAAGGAGAGTGACCCAAGAGACCAGAGAGCCACCTTTCTCCCAGTCAGACTCTCATCCTTCCCTGCCCCTCTCCCACCCACTGCAATCAGGAGAGCAGTTTGAACCAAGAATTTGGGAGTGGACACCTCTCCCCAGCTGCCACGCCCTCCAGCCTGAGGTTTTGACAAAGAGTGGGGCCTACACCTTTCCCCTTGAGAACCTGCAGTGGACCTGGGATGCCCGATCTGGGAGCTCTCTGCCCGCTGACATTTCTCGGAGTCGCACTCCAGCGGGTCAGACACCGGCTGGATTCCGTGCTCCCAGGACTCAAGCAGGTTGCTGGGAGACACAAGCGGGAGGTTTGGGAGCTGAATACAGGAAGGAAAGGAGGCCATGTGGGCAGAAGTGATGGGAGAATACTGTGGGGGTCAGAGATGTGGTAACCTGGGTGAGCACCCATCCCCGCCCCCGCCCAGGAAAGCTGCACTGTTGGACTAGGGCGGTCCTCCAGCTAGGAAGATCCCAGCCCACAGCACCATAGCAACCAAGCAGGGCATGTTCAGGCACCCGTCCTATTGGAGAATTGCGTCCTCTCTGTATTCAATAAATAGTGCTGGGAAAATTTGATAGCAACATACAGAAGAATGAAACAGGACCGCTACCTCTCACCACTCGCAAAAATTAATTCAAGATGAATAAAGATTTAGACCCAAGGCATGAAACCATAACAATTCCAGAGGAAAATGTAGGAAAAACTCTTGTAGATATCAACCTAGGCAAAGAATTTATGATTAAGATCCCAATGGCAATCATGTCAAAAACAAAAATAAATAAATGGGATTTGATTAAACAAAAGTTTGTGTACAGCTAAGGAAACGATCAACAGAGCAAATAAACAACCTACAGAATGGGAGAAAATATTCACAAGCTACACATCCAATAAAGGACTAATAACCAGAATTTACAAAGAACTCAAGCAAATGAGCAAGAATAAAACAAACAACCTATTAAAAAGTGGGAAAAAGACATGAACAGAAGCTTCTCAAAAAAACAAAGACAAACCACTAATAAACATATGAAAAAATGCTTAATGTCACTACTTATCAGGGAAATGCAAATTAAAACCACAATGAGATATCACCTTACCCCAGTTAGAATGGCTTTTATTAGAATGTCCAAAACAATAGATGCTGTCCTGGATGCAGAGAAAAAGGAACACTTTATACACTGTTGGTGAGACTGCAAATTAGTACAACCTCTATGGAAAATAGTTTGGAGATTCTTTGAAGAACTAAAAGTAGCCTTACCATTTGATCCAGCAATCCCATTATTGGGTATTTACCCAAAGGAAAAGAAGATTTTTTATGAAAAAGATATCTGCACTTGAGTGTTCATTGAAGCACAATTCACAATTGCAAAGATGTGGAATCATCCCAAGTTCCTATCTATTCATAATTAGATTAATAAAATGTGGCATATGTATGCCATGGAGTACTACTCAGCCATAAAATAGGTGGATTAATACCTTTTTGCAACAATCTGGGTGAAACTGGAGATTATCTTCCTAATGAACTATCTCAAAAATGGAAAAACAAACACCACATGTACTCACTGTGAAATTGGAACTAGCTGATGAGCACACGTACATAGAGGGAAATAAAAATCAGTGGAAATCAGCCAGGGGGTGGGGGGAGAAGGGGAGGGGATAAACCAACTTAATGAGTACTATGAACACTATTTGGGTTATGGACACACCTATCACTAGGACTAAAACATTACAAAAATGATTCATGTAACCTAAAACATTTGTACCCCTTAACATTTTGAAATTAAAAAAAAAGTTTCCTACTGCTGTAATAATAAGAATAACCCTCTCTTTTAATATTAACTTTTAGCAGCATTTGGTTCTATAAATCATTGCTTTTTCAATGTCCTTTTTTGGACTCCATGTTCTCTCACACTACTTCAAGAATGTCACTACTGTTAATATATTTTACTGTTTTTCCAAAGACTCCCTTCTGAGTTAACTTTCTTAATCTCATGTTATTATAAAAAATATATTCCTTGCAGTTTGTGAAAATCCTTCTATTAATACAAACCTCATTCTCTGCTTTTTCTATGATGCCTTCCCTTCCCATAGCTTACATAACATCATTCTGCTCTTAATATTAAAACTTTTCTTCCAGTTTCATAATCTCATCATAGAGTTCTTAAACCCTATAAAATGACTACTATTTCTTGTGTGACACATTGTGCTCAACATTATATTTATATCTCAGTTAATTTCCCAACAACTTTATAAAGTAATTCTTATTATTTCACTATTTTATTTATTTATTTTTTTCTTAATCCATTTTATTTTTTCTTGTGTAAAAACATTATGTGGTGGCTCCAGCTAGAAGCTTAGTCCTCTGGCCTGGAGTCTCTGGTGTGGGTCTTTACAATAGTGAATTCATGATAGGGAGACATGGTGAACATAGTCTCTTTCCAGAGGTTGGCTGAAAGATAGCTGTAGGTCTTGGAGACGGCATCAAAGGTAGCCTTGGCGAAGTTGTTCAAGGTGATAGTGAAGCTCCTTGCTGCCATCCATGCTGGCCATCAGCAGCAGCTTCTGGGTACAGGGGCTGAGATGATGCCACTGCCCTGGAGACTGGGATGGGATGTACCAGAACAGAGGCATAGCAGCTGGTCACCTTGCAAGGAATGATGTGGGACTTGCTGACCCTGTTCTTCCACGAGCCTCACCACAAGGGGATGAGGGAGATAATCCCCATGGATGAGGATGGCTACCTCCTTGGAGCATCTAGCACCCAAACTAGCATGGCCATTGTTAGTCTCTAAGGCAACGAATGTCTTGATTCTGGTATGCTGGCCAGTGAGAATGATTTTGCAGGACATACTCTTCAGTCCTTAAGGGATACCACCAGGAAAAAGTCAATGGCCTCAGACTCCTTGATGGGCAGAGAAGAGATAGATCTCCTCCAAGGACACACAATTCATGTCCTTGACCAGGCCATCCCACTATGGTAACCAAGAGTCATTCCTTGTTCTTGGCATTGTCTCTGCCCAAATCAGACCACACCACTGTGACCCCCAGCCCCAGACTCTGAAACCAAAGCTATGGCAGAAGCCACCCTGAGCTCCCATTCTAGGGCCTCCATCAGCATTGTCCACCACATGGTGTTTTCTCAAAGAGGAAGCTTCGGTATTTGTCTTTTAAATGAGAAAAGAGAATTACAAGGAAATTGTGTAATCACCTTAGAAAGCAGCTAAAAGAGAGCTGACCTTTGATTAGACACAGGAAAGTCTGATTCCAAAGCCCTGTTCTCTGACTCACTCTT
>NW_012147189.1:29015-31546 GCF_000956105.1 Propithecus coquereli | reverse complement strand
ACTTTGGGTAAAGACACATATTTTCAGAGCTAATAGAGAACAAACTTTCTCCTTAACAGAGGCTTCTTTCTATAACATAACATTATAATTATGAAATAAAAATAAACCAAGATTATGCTAATAGAAACAAGTTAGTTTTCATCAAAAGAACATAAAAAAATTTCTCAACTACTTCTTTCACTTTGGGTAAAGACACATATTTTCAGAGCTAATAAATAAATCTAACATTATAACAGAGCTGACACCATTTATTGTTTAAGTAAGACAAGTACTCATGTTTTTTAAACATGGCATCAGTAACATGGCATGTGGTAACCAATGACTAAAAACTTTTAAAAATCACAATGATAACACTAATATCTCCTTATCAGTAGTATAAGTATTTAGAATTGCTCTTGTTAGAACAATACTTTTCACATTCTTCCTTGCTTTGCTATTATCTTTTAATCCTGCTCTTTAATACTATATCAGATTATGTGATACTTTGCAGCATTTAGAATTGCTCTTGTTAGAAAAATACTTTTCACATTCTTCCTTGCTTTGCTATTATCTTTTAATCCTGCTCTTTAATACTATATCGGATTATGTGATACTTTGCAGCATGTATCCTTACCGTCTCCTTAATGCCTTGTAAATAACTGGTATTTAGGAAGTGATTACTTGAATGAATGAACACATTATGGCTCTTCTTCATGATCAGTGACATATATATCAATATATACCCTTAGAAATTTGGAAGAGTTTATGTCCATAGTTGAGAAAGCAGCTTAATCAGCCGTATGCTGATTAAGACTGTGCTCTTGTTTTCAGAAACCTATAATTTAATGAACCTACCAGCATACATACACTTCTGTGAACTTGAAAGCAGATGATTGTCTTTTAATGGAAAAAATTTGTGGATGATTATTTCAGCAAAACAAAACAATGCTGACTCTGTAGGAGGATATATTAACTCTGTGAATTATAGAATAAATTCTGTCAGTGTTATTATTTGTATAAGTATGTATTGGTCAGCTTAGGCTGCCGTATCAAAATAACACAGACTAGGTGGCTTAAAAAACAAAAATTTATTTTCTCACAATTATGGAGGATAGAAGTTCAAGATCAAGGTGCTGTCAAATTTCTATAATGGTTCTCTTCCATCTTGCCATGTCCACGTGGCCTCTTCTATGTATGCATGTGGAGAGATAGAGATCTCTGGTGACTTTTCTTTCCCTTTTTTTTTTCCTTTCGTGCACATTAGAAGCACATTTATTTATTTATTTATTTCACAATATTATGGGGATACAAACGTTTTGGTTACATGTATTGCTTTTGTTCAGTTTGAATCAATGTTATAAGTGTGCCCTGTAGACTGAAGCTCCACCCTTACGATCTTACTAAACCTTTATTATCTCTACATAGGACCTATCTCCAAGTACAGTCATATAGAGGATTAGGGCTTCCACATATGAATTTTGGGGGAACACAATTCAGTTCATACAAGGTATCTGACCGATGTAGATCCAAAGAATATTTCTTAGTTATTCAAGCCATTAGATGATTTTAAAACCTTGTTTAAAAGACATCCATGAGCAGGTTAAAAAAAGTGGGAGAGGAAGATAAAATATTGGTATGTATGCTGATGAAATTTAGTATGTAAATCAAATAATATATGTATACATGTGCATTTTTGAATCTCATTATATGCTAAACTAATATGTAGTTTTATGTCATTTCTTTAAGTGAAAGCTCAGTTCTTCCCAACTTTTCCTAATTCATCTTGAGAATCACTTTTTCTCACCATCATGAACACTTGGGAAACACCAGTAATGATTAATCTTCAGCTTTAGTAGATATTAGTTTGGAATATTATGCATCTAAGTAGTAATTCTACTGATATATTCCACTAAAATCACTGCAGTTCGTGTGTGGAGTTCAAATGTTTTTCACTTTGTCCCTACCATATAAGTCTACTAATGGATATTCTAAGGGAATCATTTCAGATTTAACATAGGCAATTGCAGTGTGAAAAGAATATCATTTCATTTAGTTTCTTGAATGCTAGAGTTATGCATATAAAATATATGTGAAGCAAAATTAATATCAAGGCATATTAAACCTCAAAAAAGCTAACTTATTTATTAAAATGCTAATAACTCATTTTTAATTAAATATTTAACACTAAATAAATTGAATTTTGTAACAGATAGAATTTAATCTAATGATGACAAACTGCCTTTGTTGATGATGTACAGAACTGGTGTTGAAAATTATCTCTACCTTGTAAATTTGAGAAAGTTACTTAATGGGCCATCATTTTCCCTTCTCTAAATTGTGTATAATAATACTCAGGTCAAAGATATGTTATGAAAACACACTGAGTTAATGCATGCATGCTGTCTTTCATAATTCTGGATAAGATTATAGTTGGAGAGTGCGTTCTGGTAGATCTTGTTTGTTTATTAGTTTGTTTTTGTGTTTCAGAGATTATATTCTATTAATAAAAGAGGTAATCAATTTCATTGAAAGCCAGTTGTCCAAAATATATA
>NW_012147189.1:27282-27894 GCF_000956105.1 Propithecus coquereli | reverse complement strand
TCAACAATATCCCTAAATAATTTCTCAACATACATTATATTCATTGGCTAATAATTGCACAAATAGAAATTTTTTTGTAAATCAGTTTCAGAAAACTTTTAACTTTTAAAAATTGGGTAGTGAGATCCTCAAATAAAGGGAATCAGGATGGCTAAATAGGTCTTCCTAAGAGATGCAAAGGGAAGATAAACTTGAACCCAAAAATGATTCTTTAATAGTTCTGGCTAGGCTGTAAATATATTGTGAAATATTTTACTGGTGGTATAGGGAAATTAAAGGGGGGATAATATTTCAGGTACAAATAAATCAAAAATTGAATATTAGAAATAAATTTTATTAAAAGTCTTTAGACATTTTATAAAATAGTTACGATTCATCTCCCTAGAATCCACAATTTCATTTTTCATAGACTATAACTTATTCTTTCTTCAGAAATTCAGTAATATCCAGTCTACTCTGCAAAGTGATTTAACTCTCAACACTCACACTCTTTTTATGTTCCAGGATTGTATGTGAATGTGCACTGATTCATTAATGCATTAGACTGGAAAATAGGCCATGTTCTCTATGTCCTACATGTGGAGGTTTATAAAGAAAAATAGTTTTAATATC
>NW_012147189.1:24057-25028 GCF_000956105.1 Propithecus coquereli | reverse complement strand
AAGGGAATGGATCTTCTGGGAACTCAACTGAAATTTTGAGGTGTTTTCCCATGCCCATCCTCATTGGCGAAGCATTAACTATGGACTACCCCGCCGTGCATGACACAGCTGCTGAAATCTCTGCCAAGAATGTAAGTTTCCTCTTTTTGACTGCTGCTGAACTTCTTATCTTCCTCTGGGCTTGTGAGCATAGAAGCTGACCAATATTCGAAATGATTTTATATTCAAAGTTTTGAGCTCCTTCTGTGAAATTCTTCCTCTCTGGGATTTTACTTTTTACATCCAAGCCACTTAGACCAACCCAAATCTGATCTCTGCCTGTTGAGCAGTATGACCACTGCTTCTTGCATAGATTTTACCCCTAAGTGAATTTGGAAAGTTTACTTGCAGAAAAAAACGATTTGAAAAACTCCTTCAGGGAAAAATACACCTCTATGCTTTCCTTCTTTTAAGAACTAGAGTCCTTCAAAGCTCATTGATTTATCTCCAGTGTCTTCCAGCTTTTATAATTGCTCACTGTAAGATGGTTAGTAAAATACAAACTATTTTACCATGGTCAGGAGCATTAAATTGTATTTGTATTATTAATTAACAACTCATGCAACAACAACAGCAACAACAACGAAATTACTTTTCTGATTTGAAATGGAAGAAGCAAGTTTTCAGAACAGAATAGAATATCTGGTACAACTTGGGTGAAAATGGCAACAAGTTTTTTGATAACCTTCCCATTGAGAGATGGTGTCTATATTCCCTCCCTCTTGAATGTGGGCTGGCCCATGATTACTTTGACAAATAGAGAATGGCGTGAATGATAGTAAGGTAGATTCATATCTAGTATTTAGAAGGACTATTAGTTTCTGCCTAAATCACTTGGAGCCTTAAGTTTTGAGGAAGAAGTCTGAATTTTCTGCCAGGAGGTCATGTAAAGCGTTTTGAGACTAAGTAGAGAAAGATAAAATGGTTTAGCT
>NW_012147189.1:23186-24007 GCF_000956105.1 Propithecus coquereli | reverse complement strand
AGGTTTTTAAAGAATTTAGAAAATATAAATGAGCCAGGACTTACTACACTTAAAAATAAAACTCTTACAAAGTATATCTCTCCCAGCAAAATAATCTTGTAGAGAAACATCCTTTTTAAGACCACAAAGAGATGATAGAACCTGTAGCTGTACCAGAAGTTGGCAAATTATGCTTCATGGTATGGCCATGCATTTTTATAAATAATTTTAATAGGACATAGCCATGTCCATTTGTTTACATATTACTTTGGCTGCTGTTGTGCTACAACAGTCAAGTTGAATAGCTGTATCGGAGAACATATGGCTTACAAGCCTAAAATTTTTACTATCTGGGCCTTTAAGAAAAAGTTTGCCTACTCTTTAGCTAGAAAATAAACCTTCACAGATTTCAAGAGTGAGTCACATGTCCTCTGAGAGTCTAAGAAGCTTAAGGATGTAGTTGAATAAGAGTCTCCCCAAAGAATCAATAGAAAGAAGGGTGGTCGTAAAGAGATTTGTAGTTGTAGCTTTTCTCTAAGTAATTAAACCTTGATATAATTCACAAGAAACCCACAGCACTTTTTAAGTAATTATATTGATACAAGCACCACCAGTTTGGACTAAAGGAGGGACAATAAAAAATGAAAAGAAAACATGTATGGACAGGGGTCAGGCCAAAAATTTAGAGAAAATATAAATATCAGGTCTGGCTAGGTCCAAAAACAAGTCTCTTTTGCCTTCCCAGTTCCTTCCAGAAAAATAACCTCTGAAAGAAACATTGTTTTTGTTTTTAAGACATCAAAAAAGACAATAGATATCTCTGTTGTAAACATGAGCTGTTA
>NW_012147189.1:22417-23136 GCF_000956105.1 Propithecus coquereli | reverse complement strand
GTTTTATATTCAATTTTTGTATTCTCTATATTATCTTACTATCTCATGTTATACCAATATCGCCTCTTTAGTATTTTATTTTCTCATTTGAAAACCACTGGGCAAGAGCTTATTGAGAGAAATGAAGACAGAAGTTAACTTCAAATTCAGAAGCATTAACTTTTGACAGATTCAAATCATTGTCACTCAATATTAAATCATTCTTTGTATGAATATGTATGCTACTTTAATTACACATGTGATATTTGAATACTAAATATCCTCACACATGTTTTAAAAATATTTAGCACAACACATTGCTTTATCACATGTGTGAGTAGAGAGGAAAAATACCATCGTTTTAATATAACTCTTCCAAATCATAGCTAGATTGATTAACTGATATTAATATAGATATATACACTTTTTTAAAAAAATCGGCTCACATTTAGCATCTGTTAATTGGTGGAAAAGATAGTAATCATTGGTTTTAAAACATAGTACATTTATTATAAAGACTTCTAATTTAGATTGTCTATCTTTGGAGAAATAAAATGCCTTTAAGGTGTTAATATATTCACCATATGAACTTAAAAAATCCAGAAATTAATTGAAAACATGTTAGTGCAATTTAATTTTAAAGTAAATATTTATTACCTACTGGTTGGTTTTTAAAAGAATGTAATATTGAGCTTTACAGACTCTGTTTCTTCAGCTCTTTTCTTACTGGATTTGAAAAT
>NW_012147189.1:20874-21253 GCF_000956105.1 Propithecus coquereli | reverse complement strand
AACTATTTTACCATGGTCAGGAGCATTAAATTGTATTTGTATTATTAATTAACAACTCATGCAACAACAACAGCAACAACAACGAAATTACTTTTCTGATTTGAAATGGAAGAAGCAAGTTTTCAGAACAGAATAGAATATCTGGTACAACTCCAGATACAAATCATTTAATTTATTATGATACATGCCTCTACATTAATATTTCAAGAATATTCAAATACTGGTATTGCATCAACTGAATAACAGTTTAAAAATAATTCATGGCACACAGCAACATATATTCTAAAGGTGTTAAATGTTAATAAACAAAGAGAATAACACAGTACTGGAAAAAGATATAAGTGAGAGATAAATATTGAAAGATTTTTTACAAGTACAT
>NW_012147189.1:18765-19069 GCF_000956105.1 Propithecus coquereli | reverse complement strand
TGACCACTGCTTCTTGCATAGATTTTACCCCTAAGTGAATTTGGAAAGTTTACTTGCAGAAAAAAACGATTTGAAAAACTCCTTCAGGGAAAAATACACCTCTATGCTTTCCTTCTTTTAAGAACTAGAGTCCTTCAAAGCTCATTGATTTATCTCCAGTGTCTTCCAGCTTTTATAATTGCTCACTGTAAGATGGTTAGTAAAATACAAACTATTTTACCATGGTCAGGAGCATTAAATTGTATTTGTATTATTAATTAACAACTCATGCAACAACAACAGCAACAACAACGAAATTACTTTT
>NW_012147189.1:17917-18715 GCF_000956105.1 Propithecus coquereli | reverse complement strand
TTTTCAAGTAAACCTTTAGTTAATTTAGAAATTTTATTCACATTCTTATTTTTTGTTAGTGCAGAGAGTAGATAGCTTACTAATAGGCCTCCATTATAGCACAAAAGTCTGTAGAAAGGGCAAAAGTACATTACTCAAACTGAAAATTATCAACAGACATGTCTGGTGATTGGCTAGAAGAGCTAATAGAATACTAGTATCTATTAATATTTCAGGTTTATTCCCTTCTTTAGTGGAGAAAGTAATATGATTCCTATTTCCAAGAAGAGGAAGTTGGGACAACTATTTTTGTTGGACTAATCCACCTTGTAATAGGAACTGATAGAATTCTAATATGAAGAAGCTCAAAAATGTCAGTTAATTTATGGTAGATTCTCTTATCGTGCAGAAATTATCTGATTCTCATTTAATCTTTTTATCTTATTCTGACCAAAAGTTGGACTGAGATCTTGTTTTTAGTTGTTATTTTTATTTTTCAATAACCTCAAAGGCCTGATGGACAACTGAAGACACAAAAGATAGAAAATGTGTTTAGACTTCTTGGTTTTATAAATTTTTACAACTCTCTATACTCATTCCCTGGGAATACTACTTTAGAATGGGCATTTGCCCTGGTTTCCTGATAGTAAATTCATAAATCATCCATTTATTAAAAAAAACCCTGAAGTACCAGTATTATTGTCAAAACCTTTCCTGCTATTAATAAAACAGAATTTATATAGGTTGCCTCTCTGTTGCTCCTCCAAACATAGTATCTGACTCATTCTAATGGGTGTAAATTGTTTTATATAACATATG
>NW_012147189.1:14507-15026 GCF_000956105.1 Propithecus coquereli | reverse complement strand
GAGATCTTCTCTGTCATTTTCTCACTGTGTTAGAATCTGAAAACAGTTTACCCTCTAAGCAATTTACAACAGTGTGGATGAGCAATTTCTGATCTGACAGCCTTGTTGTATATTATACCTATTTATTTGCAAAGAGGCATGAGTGGTTCATTATCCATGAAATCATAATAAAAATATATTTATGATGTGTCACACTGTACCTCATACTGAAGTATTCACTCCCTGAAAAGCACTATATTCTATGTTTCTTCCTGTTAGAAGCTTATGATCTAAAACAATTCTTCAAGCCACAAGGGAGAACTAAGCTCAAACTTTATATAAAGGATGTGCACTACATAAAAAGTGACAAAAAAAAAAAAATGCCAAGCTGTCAACACTCACTCAGTTTACAAGAAGCTCAGGCTTATGTGTGATGTGGATGATTGCCTGGGAGGTCCAGAGTCAGTATTATGTGAATTAGGAATCGTGTTGTATTTGATTAAAATAAACTCTAATTTCTACTAAAGTAAATGTGGTAGG
>NW_012147189.1:13984-14373 GCF_000956105.1 Propithecus coquereli | reverse complement strand
GACCTCAAAATATACCAGGATATGAGCTGGTGATTCCATAGTCATATGTGCTTAGCTGGAAGAATACTGCTGGGTCCAGGTGTTTGTCAGTATGGTTCACCTCTAGATATTGCCAAATGAAAAGGTGATGCTTCCTTAAGTATACAGTCTAAGAGCTCCAGCTTTGCTAACTATTTGGCTCTGCTTCAGAAAGGAATGGACAATAAAAAAAATTCCATACCTGCTTCTGCTACTTTCTTCATACTTCAGCAGATCTAATCTGTATTTGTCAGGCCATTGGCCTTTGGTTGACTATATCCTGTTTTTATTTTCAATTTCTCATGAGCATATAAAATACAATAAAAATGAATTATTAGGAAAATGCATACAACAAAATATTTTTATTATTA
>NW_012147189.1:11835-12359 GCF_000956105.1 Propithecus coquereli | reverse complement strand
TCTTAGCAAATTTCCAGTATACTATAGAATATTACAGTAATCCATTGGTATCTGCAGGGGGCTGCCTGCAGGACATTCCTCAGATTCCAAAATCTTCTGATGCTCAAGTCCCTCTCAAAAGTGGTATAGCATTTGCATATAACCTACATACATCCCCCATATACTTTATCTTCAGATTACTTATTATACCTAATAAAATGCCTACACACGACTTCCTTTGTGTGGATTCAATGTAGTATTCAATGCAGCAGCAAATTCAAGTTTTGCTTTTTGGAACTTTGGATTTTTTTTCCCTGAAGATTTTTGATCCACAATTGATTGAATCAATGGATGTGGAATCCACGAATACAGATGGCTGACTGTGTTAACTATAGTCCTCATGCTGTATATTTGATATCTAGCCTTATTCATTCATCCTATATAACTGCAACTTTGTACTCTTTAACTTATATCTTCCCATTATAGCCATCTCTCTGGTAACCACTTTTCTGCTCCCTTTTTCTAAGTTTTTACTTTTTTTTTTT
>NW_012147189.1:10476-10969 GCF_000956105.1 Propithecus coquereli | reverse complement strand
TAGGATTCATTAAATTGATATGAAGATGAATGCATGTAGATTTTTGTCCATTATAGTGTGGATTCTAATGTACAGTATTTTGTATTGGGATTTGGATAAATAAACCAACCATATAATATTTTCACTACAAATTGTATTGCCATATCATTAAAAAATATGGAAGTTAGAAAAAATTAGCAAGGTGTGGTGGTACATACCTGTAGTCCCAGCTACTCGGGAGACTTAACACTGCCCTTGTGGAGTTAGCATTCTACTGTGGAAGACAGTAATAAATAAGTTAGTTAAATATGTTGAATGTTACATAGTGATTCTTGTTACTAAGAATAAAAAATAAGTTAGAAAGTAGAAGTTTAAAATGTTGAGAAATGGGGTTGGTAATTTTGATAAGGCAATCGGGAAAAGAAGTTCCTCTCTGAGAGGAAACCATATGGAAAAGATCCACTCTTACCTTTCTGTATCTGGTCAGAGACCCCGCATTTGTAAATATTACCAG
>NW_012147189.1:9115-10426 GCF_000956105.1 Propithecus coquereli | reverse complement strand
AAGCTGAGCTTCATTTCATGAATGCCCCAACTTTTCATGAAGAAATGCTAAACACTGATCGAAAAAGGTAAAAATACTGCTTTGTACTAGTCCCTGCTGCTGTGTGAATTAGAGTAGGTGGGTCAGTGCCAACAGGAAAAGGGAACAACTAACTCTCACTCTCCTTCAGAGACTGAACTATGAGGAGCGGAAACAACCCAGATGTTCATCAGTGATTTTTGTAAAATGATATAACCATATAATGTAATGCTACTTATCAACTACAAGCAATACCTTTTGATACATGTGACATGGATGAATCTCAACCTGCTAATGCTGATTGAAAGAAGCTAGAACAATGATAACAAAACATAGAACATACGGTGAAATTCCATTAGTATAAAAATTTGGATCATGTGAATTATTCTGGAATGACAAAAAGCAGATCTGTGGTTTCTGAAAATGGGTAGATACAAGGAGAGGTTGGAAGGTGGGACTATGAATGGCATAACAGACTTTTGGAGTTGATGTGTATGTTAGTTATTTTAATTGTGATGGTGGCTTCAGGGATATATACATCCATGAAAACTTAATAAATTGTGCACTCCAAACATCTGCAGTTTATTGTCTGTCAATTATACCTCCATAAATCTGTTATATAAAAGCGATTGCAAAAATATTCTGTTTTTTTATTCATAGTGCTGTATATCCATGCTCATTAGCCAATTGAATTGTATGATGCAGATATAAGACTTTTCCTTCATCACAGAAAGTTTTATTGGACGGTACAGCTGTAGATGTTGTTGCTATCAAGAAGCCCCATTATGATCTCACTTCCAAGTGTATGATCAACATTTTCAATTTTTCCTGCTTATTCTCTCTAGTTTCCTTGATTGTGCATCTACTTGACCATACGAAAGCCTCTAACATATTGACTTGGTGACACTCACACTTTCTTTGATACTCCTATTTCACTCTTCTTTCTCCTACTCTGTCTTGAATTCTATGCTCCATCATTATAATTACTGAGTTGCAAAAATCATTAACCCTTACTGTTGTTTTATGTTATTAGCCCAGGAAATTATCAACACTTGTTAGATCCATCTTTCTTCCCATATATACATCTGAGGATCTCAAAAGAGGTTAGAAACACACACACATATGCACATATACAAATGTAATGACTGTTTTCATTTTAAATTCATGAACACTTAAATTAGTGGATCCTTAGGACTGATCTGCAATCCTACTACTTTTTCTGTATCAGGCCAATCTCACATCCTCATACATAATTATTTTATCTCTTCTTTTTTCTCCTAGACTTTCCAATAC
>NW_012147189.1:8562-9065 GCF_000956105.1 Propithecus coquereli | reverse complement strand
GAAGGCAGTACAGTCCTGCTAACACCTTGATTTTAGCTTCACAAGATTTATTTTTGGCTTCTGGCCTTGTGACAGAGCAAATCTCTGTTGCTTTAAGCCACCAAGTTTTTGGTAATTTTTTGCAACAGCTGTAAGAAACTAATAGAGTAGATATGCACTGAAGCATCAAAGTTGAAATCAATATTTTAAATAAATTAGCTGTAATAATCTCATCATATTTTAATTAAGACATGAACTGGCATACATCCACATGAAACTTTCTCCTTTAAAATTCTCTTTACATTTGCATAGGCACAGTTTAATGTAATTGTTTTATAATTATTAGAAGGCAAGTAATTTGTTTGCATAAGGAAAAAAAAAGAAACGAAACTCCACAAAAGATAAGTATGTTATGCTAGTATGTAAATTTTTCATACCTTGAGCATTCATAAGATAATAAATTGAAATTTTTCCCCTTTGGATTAAGGACTCAGTACATTAATAATTTTATAAACCATATTTTG
>NW_012147189.1:5265-5790 GCF_000956105.1 Propithecus coquereli | reverse complement strand
TTTCTCTTCAAATAGTAAATTTTCATCTTATTCATATATTTCATCAAGAACCAAAGCCAAATACATAAGACGTGTACATAACTTTAGATTTTGTTTTTAAGCTGCTACAGACATGATTGACTTATATGTTGTTGAAAACCACATGTACATCCTTTATAAATTTCACATTCTGGTCTCATGAGGAGTAGATGTTTCATTAATAATGTGAAGCTGATTTGCTGCTACAAATTGAAATTATAAACCAAAAATATTTTTCCAGTTAACCCTGAGAAATGCAAATAATAAAAGCATTTCAGAGCTCTGAAATAGAAAAATGTATATTCATTTTAATAAATAATGTATTGACTTTTATTTGGCAATGAGAGTTTTTCTATTTGCTTTAATGCTAGGAAACACAGTAACTCTCCTTTAGTTTTTCTGATTTAAACTTTCCCATCTATTTCATGATTAACTTTTTTTCTTCTTAACCTCTTTCTAAATTATTATACTATTGTATTGTCTTTTATCTATTTTCCTTCAACATTT
>NW_012147189.1:1631-4844 GCF_000956105.1 Propithecus coquereli | reverse complement strand
TAATATTACCATTGTAATACAATTTTTGTATCTACCATGGGAGTCTAAAAGTATCTCTACTAAAATTTTTTAAAAAGTCAATTTGGGACTCTGTGCAGTGGCTCATGCCTATAATCCTAGCACTTTGGGAGGCCGAGGCAGGAGGACTGCTTGAGGCCAGGAGTTTGAGACCAGCCTGAGCAAGAGTGAGACCTTGTCTCTACAAAAAAGAAAAAAAAAAGACAAGAAAAACTTTCCAGGCATGGTGACTGGCACCTGTAGTGCCAGGAAATTCACTTAAGCCCAGGAGCTTTAGGTTATAGTGAACTATGGTGACACCACTGCCCTGTAGCCCAGGTGACAGAATGAGACCCTATTTCAAAATAAATAAATAAAATAAAAATAAATTTGGAAAGGCTTTTGAAATAAATACCTGTAACTGTTCACTATTAATAACTATGAAGAAGTAGGCATGACTCTGAAGCTAAAATCCAATGTTACTGGTAAATGGTGACGCTAATATCTAAGCTAAGGGACACAGTCACAGGTGCAATTTCAGGGACATGAAAGTGTGATTTGATTTTGAAACGCTGATATTGTCTGCATAATGAAAATCTATTGTTCTAAACTGGCCAGTATTGTGCCTCCACTTTTGGGTAACAAATTTGGGATATTATCCCTTTCCCATTTGGGATAATTTTGTTGAAGCTTTGTGTTGCCTTGCTCTGCCTTCCACTTATAAATTAGTCTGTGGCCTAAGATAACTAATGAACCACTCTGGTTTGGAAATTTTACTCTCATGTTGGAGAGGCAAGAACAACAAAAAAAGAGTTGAAACTGATCCACTGCAATGTAGAAACATTTAAGATGTTATCCATTAATTCCTGCTATCAACTGCCTGAAATTGCTTTGACTTCTGTACTTTAAAAAGTCTGTTTCTTTAGATTTTGCTCCAATTCTTTTTTTCTTTTACTTTTGATATATTTTGTCAAATTCAGTTTCTGTGTCTTATTGACAAAGATTAGAACTGTTACAAGGTATCAATTGTATGTCTTTGTGGAAATACTTAAAACACAGATGGAAACAAGACCCAGAAAATGCACTTTGTGTGGAGATATAGATTTGAGAATCATATCAAGGGAGTGGGTGAGATTTATGATAAAGGAAAAATAACATAAAATATAATTTTCAATAATGCCCAAGGCAAAGTGATTGATAAATTATTATAATCAAACAACACATAGCAAAAGTGTATAACGTTCTATTAATGTATGTTAACAGCAGAATTTACCTTCTATTTCCTTTAGACTGAACAGTCTTCTGGAATCATAGAATTTCTATATCTTCTTGTGACTGAATAGACATACACATAGCCTAACTAAACACAAGTGATAGAAAAACCTGATCTTGAACATATACAACATCTGATTCTCCAAACCTTAGAGACTATGTGTACATATTTTTTATTTTGTCCCTAATTTTTAAACAAGTGGCATATGTTATATGTAGATGTGCAATATGCTCTCTTGGTACTATATATTTGAACACTCTTTTATTTTTTTTTATGTCTTAGTAAAACAAAACAAACATAATAACTACACAAGAAAAACTGAAGTATCCCAGAAAAGGTAATTGCAGAAACAGATAATATTGTCAATACATAAGTTAATTTTCAATTGTAATTTGTGGCATCAATTTCTTTGCTAACTCTGTCCTCTCTGTTCTTCTCCTTCAAAATTTTGCTTTTTATTTTGCTTCAATAAAATTAAATCAATCTAGACAAGACATCAGAGCCTTCTCAATTTTGAAAATGCAATTTAAATCCCATTACTTTTGTGGCAGACTACTAAAATGCCATGATACAAAGAATCCTAGTAATTACTTAAGATTGCCAGATTGTATTTTATCAACATTCTGTGAAACACAGTCTGTATCAAACAAATCTATTGATTTTTTTGTAGTTCTTATTACTTTTAATAAGATTTTGACACTGAATCATTTTCATTTTTTTCCATGCCCCAGTGTGTTGAAAAATATCTCTTCCCTTATTTGTTCCCACTGTTGTTGACATAGTTTCACATGTTGCCACTACTATTTGCCGTCAGTGACAGTTACCTTAATCACTTTCAATTATATTTAATATGATATGATTCTATATTGTAGAGTTCTTGAAGTGCTTAATATGGCATTATTCAGCTAACTTAAATACCCTAAGGTAACATTAATTATTTGATTTAAACCTGCAGAGCAAAGGCAGTCTGATGAAGTTTACAGTAAGAGTTCTAGTTCTGCTATTTACTTATGTCTTTAAAGGGGAGCAGGCAGAGGAAGGCATTGAGAGAGGGAGGGAGAGAGAGAGAGAATGAAAATATGATAGAGAAAGGAGAAAATATAAAGGTATCAGCACAAGGACATCTTGTGCCATAAAGAGCAAAGAGCTTACCTGTGTTTTCCATTACTCTGGAATTACTTTGATTTTATTATTTTAAGACAGACTGTTAATGAATATGAATGTTTAGCATTTATATAGCCTTTCTATTTTCCAAGTACTTAGCTAATTAATCTTTAAAATACCCTTGTGAAAAGGGTAAGTATTATTATACCTATTTGACACATAAAGGAACAGATTCACACAGAGAGGTTAAGTGTTACAGATTCTATTTAGCAAGCAATGAAATGGCAGCATAAGAATGAGAAATCCCAGATACAATGAGATCACACTTATATTACTTGGCAAGAATGCTTTCATATTTCATATTAAGTCAACCACTACTTATCCTATACTAACATAGCAAGAATGGTACTGGTCATAGACAGTTAAAAACAGCTCTTGCTTGGAGTGATGAAATAAAGAAGATGGCTTGATATAATAATAAGAGTAGAGTCATTTAAACATTAGGAATAATTCCAAAGTCAGGACCTTTTTTCCTCTTCCCTCTCTCCTGTACCAGTTGAAGAGAATTCAGTACCATTTTTCTAGAACTGAAGTCTCTCATCTATGTTTTTGTTCCCATTACCTCCAGACATCTCCATAATTTTGTCCTACCATGAACACTCTTGAGTCTTTATTTTCTTGATTTAATTATTCATTCTCCAAATTCACGATCCTTATAGCTGTTCAGGTGACAGAAGATCACAATGCATTTACAAATCATTACAATCTATTTATTGTCATTTTAATTTCATCTTCAAACTTGAAACTGTTTTACTTAAAGAAAATTCAATGTTTTATGT
>NW_012147189.1:0-798 GCF_000956105.1 Propithecus coquereli | reverse complement strand
TGTTGTGTTGGGTTTAGTATTATACGTCCTTCCTTCTTAGTTTGTTACCATCTACCACAATTACAAACCAGAAATATTTACACTCACTCACTATAATTTTGACTTTACTATCCTCATGTACCCACGTACTTTTTTCTTGATTTCACTTGTGTCAGATTGCCCTTTCCTCTATTTCTACAGCTCAAAAAAAATTAATTATTTTCTGGAATGCAGATAAGAATGTTACCTTCTCTGTCAAATTTGTACTGGACCCAGCCAGAATTTGTTTCTCCACTGACGGTATTTCCTTAGTACTTTTCTGTTACTCCTATTTTTTTTCACCCCGTCTAATTAGGAGTTAAGCCTTTGAGGGCATATAAATTGTTTACTAAATTTACATTCTCTATGGTGTTTTCTAATCAATACCAGCCACATAGTAGGTGATCAATTTTTGATATATTAATTAAAACTGCATACTTCTTTGTACTATAGGAGTTATAAACAAGCTAACATTAGCTCATTAATGGATATTTTTCAGCGCACTGAATTGACATATTGAAGGTTAACAGTAAAAAAAGTTTTAAAAAAGGAAGGATATTATGCTTTCTTTTACTTCTCTGTTTTTCCATATTTATAATGCTTTGAGTCACATCATAAATGAGAGTAATACTATATTTTGGTAGTTTTTACTGGGCACTTAAAAATTATAGCTTATTTTTCTATTATTGGCAAATTGAGAAAATAAAAGTAACATTTGATTCTACATAAAGTTATCAGTATATGAATAAAAATGGCTGAGGAGCATATAAGTATTGTTCC
>NW_012147188.1:0-1164 GCF_000956105.1 Propithecus coquereli | reverse complement strand
TAGTGATTTTAGATTAGTTTGTTGTACTTCTAGGGCTTCACAGTTCTATTATCTTTTCAGTCAATGTTATTAACAAAGTTTTGATAGCCTTTTCATTAGGAGGCACGACTGCAGTTCTGTCACATGGATATATGGTGTAGTTAGTAGTGACGTCCTAGCTTTCTGCGTAACCATCAGCTGATTAGTATATGTAGTACCCACTAGGTAATTTCTCATCCCACACTCCTCTCCCATCCTCTGCCCTTCCAAGTCTCCAGTGTCTGTTGAACCACTCTTTATCAACTTGTCTGGAATGAAATGAAATGAAATAGGGCAATAGGACAACCTATTTCCTAGCTTTTTTTTTTTTTCTTTTTTTTTTTGAGACAGAGTCTCGCTTTGTCACCCAAGCTGGAGGGCAGTAGTGGAATCATATCTCTCTGCAGCCCTGAGCTCCTGGTCTCAGGTGACTCCCGTCTCAGCCTCCCGAGTAGCTGGGACTACAGGTGCATGCCACCACACCTGGCTAATTTTTTTTACTTTTTGTAGAGATGAGGTCTTGCTGTGTTGCCCAGGCTGGTCTTGAACTCCAGACCTCAAGTGATACTCCCTCCTCAGCCTCCCAGAGTGCTAGGATTACAGGCGTGAGCCACCGCACCCGGCCTAAATAGTTGTTTTAAGAACTCTTTTGTTGCTGGTTATTGTTCTTATTTAACGCTCCTATTTTAATTTACAGGTTTAGGTCACCTCACTTTGCCAGAACCCTGGGTCTTCATTAAATAAGAGGTGGTTTTTTGTTTTGTTTTGTCTTCGGTTTGGGTCCTCTTTAGGTAGAAATTACTGTTCTGGCAGCCATTTACCTCACTATAACATATTCCACTCTCTCTTCTGGATATTGGTGCTCAGCCCTTTTTTGTTTTAATTGAACTACAAACCTTAGTAATAGCACTTTTCATTTTTTTCAACATTCCTCTCTTTTCTTTCCCTCTTCTGACTTTATGTGGAGGCTTTTATCTAATGGGTTGAATCACTCTTTTATTTTTCTTTTTTCTTATTATTTTTATAGAATTAGGAGGCACGACTGCAGTTTTGTCACATGGATATATGGTGTAGTTAGTAGTGACGTCCTAGCTTTCTGCGTAACCATCAGCTGATTAGTATATGTAGTACCCACTAGGTAATTTC
>NW_012147187.1:0-677 GCF_000956105.1 Propithecus coquereli | reverse complement strand
TGTCATTTCCCCACATCCCCACCGACCCTGGGTAGTAACAGACATTTTAGTTTATGCCCATCTGCTGTAATGTCCAGTGGCATTTCACTGATGCTTTAATTTACATTTTTCTGTTTATAATGTGCCTGGGCACTTTTTCACTAGTTCATAGACAACTTGGATTTCTCTTACTGAAGTGCCTATTCAAATCACTTCCTCATGTAAAAAAAAGTTACTTTTATCTTATTGAATTGTGAAAATCCATATTTTTTATGATTTCCTTGTCAACAATATGTGTGCAAATTTGTTCTTAATTTCTGGGTCTTTTCTTACCATCTTCTTGTTGTCTCTAGTCTCAAAGTGTGAGCAAGTTTTCTCTTCTTACGTCAGTACTTCCATGTAATCTTTGTATCTACACCATTTTTATCTTCTCAATAAAGTTTTCTCTTGAAGTTACCCATTGTCTCATGCATAATCCTTCTTCCCCTTTTTAACTAGATCATTTCTTCAGTTTTCACACACGCTTTAGTATCAAGATCTTCTCTGCTCTTCTGTTGAACAAAGCAAAATATGTGGCCGTGTTGCTTTTGAGATGATTTCTGTCAGTTTAGGTAGAAGTTAGATTGTGCTTAAAGCACCTCTCTGTTGTTCTCATTTCTGAACTATTTAGATATATTTTGGTCATTTTTGTTGTTGGC
>NW_012147186.1:0-1420 GCF_000956105.1 Propithecus coquereli | reverse complement strand
GCAACATAGATAAGCCATAACATGATACAGATATGTAATATGGAGGAAGAGCTGTTACTAAAAGATACAGGGAAACAAGCACAAATTTATATATTTCTTTCTCATAACTTACCTTTACATTGACACATCATATTTCAAAAAGCATATAGAGAACATTAAATGTCATTGTGTATTAAAGATAATATAATTGATTCCCAAGGCTCACCAAAAAAAAGTGATAAAAGAGTAAGATCCAGAGCACAGAATTCCTTTTGTGGTTTTTTTCTTGCTGCCTTTATAGTTCCCAACATTCTTGCATTTTATAATTTCTGAGGCTAGTTCTTAGCCAAATTGTGTAGAAAGAGAAGGGTATCGTCATTTCCCTAAATGTCTTTTCCTGATGTACATTTTCCCTTTCAGAAGTGGCTCCCGACCACCTGCAACTCCCAGTGCTCTCCTTGCCCTCATAGTATGACATTAACGTTCTGTCATTTTTTTCCACATTCTTGTTTAGATCACTATATTCATGCTACCACATATGCAAAAACACACATGCTCACATTTACTTGGCAAACTCCTTTCTGCTTAGTCTTCCAGATTTGAAGCCCTATCCACTAGAAATCTCCTCTGATTAACCAAATGTGGAGTAAGTATGTTGTTTTCTTTTGTAAGTTCCCTATAGTTTCACTGACATTGTACTTACCATAGGGTGCTAGCAGTTTGTTTTCTTATCCATTTGCTAGCTAGACTATGAATTCCATGAGAGCTGAGGCCTAATCTGTCTTTTTCATTGTTTTCCTAGACATGCTGTCTAGGGCAGCATGACAAATATGCAAGCAAACATGAAAGCAAATGGAAGAAATTTTATCAAATGCAGAGAGAAGGAAATGAAATGGTAACAAGAAAAACTAAGACTACACATTTAAGGACTGGTGAAAACCCAGTGAGGAGACCAATAAGAGACACCTGGTCAGAGTCCAAAGTTTAAAAATGTATAAACTTCCAAGTAACTATTCCAAATTGTTCATGCATTATTATTTATATTCTTTCCCAAGATCACAAATGATGAGAGAGATATTAAAAGCAATAATAAGCCATGCACAGAAAGACAAAGATCACATGATCTCACTTACATGTGGAATCTAAAAAGTGAAAGCCATAGAAGCAGACAGTAGAATGGTGGGCTTGGGACAGGCGGCAGAGGAGAGGGTCAAAGGATACAAGATTTCAATTAGAAAGGTAAAACAAGTTCAGGAGATTCAGGAGATATATCATACAACATAGTGATTATATTAATAGTTAATAACAATGTAATGTATACTTAAAAATTGCTAAGGGAATAGATTTTCAAATGTTCTCACTGCAAAAAAAAATAAGTACGTAAAGTAATGGATATGTTAATTAGCTTGATTTAGTCATTCCACAATCTATGCATATATCG
>NW_012147185.1:0-2077 GCF_000956105.1 Propithecus coquereli | reverse complement strand
GCATACTCAGCCCATGACGCCCACACACAGCCCGTGCACCCCAACGCATCCTCAGCTCTGCTCCCTGAGTGTGGGCTGTGCTCCTCTCGGCAGGCTGGTGCCAGGCACGGGCCAACCCACAGGCGCACAGTCAGTAGCTCCCGCATGCGTGTGGGAGAGTCTGTCCCTGCCATTGACATCTGCATCTTGTGCGACCCCTGGTCTGTGGCGCCCTCCTCCTCGCAGGCTGGGCGGCGGCGGCGAGGCCCCTAGCCCTGGCAGCAGCCAGCACGTTGGTCCTGCACCTCCCCGGGTGCTGGCGGGCAGTGTGGCCCGTCCACACCTGTTTATGGGTTGCTCGTCCTACTGCCCTTTCCAGCACGGGGAGCCCGACAACCTCGCTGTCCAGCAGAAGAGCGTCCCCAGTGCCAGGGTGAGCTGGGGTCTCGCCTGCCGGCGCTGGAGCCAGGGCCTCTGCCAGCCCCTCCCCGGGCGAGGAAATCACCATGAAGCACAGGTGAGCTGGCTCCTGCGCCCTGCCAAGGTCGCGCAGCATGCGGTGGCACCCCCGGGGTGGCCCCGCTCCAGCTGGCGCTCCCCACCCACCGGCTGTCCTGTGACAGCACAGACGTCCCCGGCGGAGGCCCCCCCAGGCTGACTGGCGCCTTCGTCCTTGTTCTGAGAGGCGGATCCAGCCGCTGACACTCTGGGGAGCGCGTCTGAGAACAAGCACTGACAGCCGAGTCTGAGCCCAGAAACGCCAGGCACCTCACATGATTCCTGGCACGGGGAGCCTTCCTCACCGTCATCCCGCAGGGGCGGCGGGGTGGGGGTGGCTCTGTCCCAGCACCTGCCAGGGCCCCACCTGGCACCGCCCACACCCCCAGGGCGGCTCTCGCCCCTGCCGTGGAGACACACCCGGTGTCTCCTGCCTGCACCACAGCACTGCATGTCTGGGACCACGTCTGTGCCGCCCGGGGGGCTTGCACTGCTCATCCGCCCGCGCTCCCTCTGCCGTGACACACAGAAGCAGGCACCCCGTTTGCTCTCTGGGGGGCATTGGAGATATTAGAGGGGCTTCTCGAAACACAATCATGATGTCAGGGTGGATGGAGCTCGGAGACCGTCCCCCAATCCCCTTGTCACGCCCAGCTTGAGTCACTGCTGACAGCCACCGCTGCCGCCGCAGGGGACCAGCATGTCACAGCCAGTCCTGTGCTGGTAATAGGACTGCGTCTGTGTGAGGGCTTCGTGGCCCCAAGGGCGAAGCTGCCATGTTATCTGCAGAAAGGGATTGCGAAGGGGCCGCCTCCCGGTCACTGCCTTCAGGTGGCCGCTCCAGAGGGAGGTGCCGACTCCCCGGCAGGTGCGGCCCCTTCTTCCTTCCTGGCATCTTGTCACTTTAACCCTGTGATGGCCCCACACAGACACGCTTGCTCTCCTCTGCGTAAGAGCGTGTGTCTGGGCCACCGTGAGAAGGTCCAGTCACGTCTCCTGTCAGCGGGGAACGGCCTTCTGCGCTTGGTCTCGCCTGCGGTCACGACCCACTAAACTGCCCACAGAGCCGCCCGTCAGCACGGACGCCCGCGTGACTGCGGTGTGGCCTCTCCCGACCGGCTCTTCCCTGGGGTCTCGGCCTCCCCACCCTCCCCGCCTTGCATGGCCACAGGCTGTCGCGGGACGACGTGTCCAGACCAGGCGTGTGAAAGGGCCTGCGTGGGCTTGGCAGGTAGCTCTGCTCCGTGTCCCCTGACCCCTGAGCCAGCGTTGGCCATTATGGGGTGCAGTGTGTCCCCAGAAAGGATGTGTGGAAGCCCTAACCCTAGGACCCGGACGCAGGACCAGCATAGAAACAGGGTCTCTGCAGGTGTGAGGTCACTGGGGTGGGTCCTCACCCCAAACCGCTGGTGTCCTTGAGAGAGGAGGGACGTGCAGGAGGCAGGCACCGGGGCACGGGGGAGGATGCGCCCCTGGACGAGGGTGGCCTGCCCCCCTGGACTGCAGACGAGGCCACCAGCCGCCGTGCGGCTCCCAGACACAGGCGGGGCCCACGGAGCGGCCTGAAGACGGAGCCTCCGTCCCCGACACCGGGCAAGGC
>NW_012147184.1:0-1462 GCF_000956105.1 Propithecus coquereli | reverse complement strand
CATGAACTCATAAACATGCCTGAATACACATGTGGACCTGTTACATATTCCAAACTTAAATTCCTTCCAAAATTCAAAGTCTGAAACACTCAGAGTACCTGGGCAATAAGGATCTAGATTGAGAGAGGGACATGAACATATAGGGTACATCCTATATGGGTGCACATATTTTAATGTGTAAAGGACCAGCATGGGGCCAATAGACAGTATTGATAAATAAAGTGGTGATGGGAGGTTTTCATAATAAACATTAAATGTCCTTTTTAATATGATTTTAATTCTAGTGGAGTAAAATTTAATTAAACATACTATTAGACTAAATGGGATATGTATTATAACGTAACTCCTTTCTTGATCTTATGAAATGGGTTCTATAAAGGATAAGAATCGTGATTTTACCACTAATGAATCATTTGCCAATCATTGTGTATAATGTGCCATATATGAGGTTATGTGAATCATCTCATTGAAAACCCACAAAAATAACATGAAGTAGAAATAATTATCTCCATTTTGAGGGTGATTTTGCCAAGGATTAGCATGTTTACATAGTTTCCTCATGGCCATAAGAGCTAATGAGAAATAGAGATAGGTTACACATAAAAGTCTAACTGTAAATCCCATGTTCTTAACTGCTAGGAAATATTAATATATTTAGATATCAAGGGTTTACAATAATGAAGTAAATTTGAACAATATCATACTTATTTCTTAAGCTGTACATATTTTTTTAAAATGAATTCTGGAATTTTCACTTAACATAATATAAAAAAAAGTTCCATATGATTAAAAATCTTTGTAAGTATAGTTTAATTGATGCCTGTATTAATTTTGCTGTTTTAACAAATTGCCACAAATTCAGTGGCTTAAAAACGCAAAACTTTATTATGTTACAGTTTCGAGAGTCAGAAGTCCAACCTGGTGTTACTGGGATAAAGTGAGGCTGCTGGCGGCAGGGTTTCACTTCTTTCTGGATGCTGGAAGGCAGAATGCATTCCCTTGACTATTGCATCTTCTAGAGGCTACCTGCATTCCTTGCCTCATGATCACTTCCTCCATCTTCAAATCCAGCAGCAGTAGCCTAAGTCCTCCTCAGACTGTTTTACTGTGATCTACATTTCTGTCTTCTTCTTCCACTTTTAAAAACTCCTATGAATACCTGGAGATTATCCAGGATCATTCCCCTCTTTAGGGTCAACTGGTTAGCAACCATTATTCTGCCTGCAAACTTAATTCCCCTTTGCCATGTACCCTCACATATTCATAGATTCTGGCGATTAGGAGGTGTATACTTTTACACCTTTAGAGAGGGGGATATTATGCTACCTACCACAATGTCTAATATTATATTTTAGCATTCTATCTTAATGATTTACACTGCCATAATCCATCTCTAAATTTTATTGAGATTGTTGCCTCAGGATATGTACCTTAAAATAGTAGAAAACTTTGAACATATACA
>NW_012147183.1:0-932 GCF_000956105.1 Propithecus coquereli | reverse complement strand
AAGTTCTCCTGTAATAGTGTTTGACTCTAGAAGTTAATCTTAGACTGGTATTATTTTAAATAGTACCCCTTTATCTTGGTATCTTATATAAAGTACTTACAATGTTCTATTTCTAAATACTAGGTTGCTTACAACTAAAATACAGTTAAAAGCTTTCACCTGGTCCTGAGTGAAATTTTTTTTTTTTAGTTTTTTTTCTCCAACTTATTCCTATCAGTCTTTGCTAGTTTGAACCATGTAACCTAAAAACTCTCTTTCAGGAAAGCTAGAAAATAATAAAAAAGCAAGAGAAAATAAAGTTCCATGGGAGCTCATTGTGTCCTTTGAAATAATGGGTCAGAAAATAGATATTGATAAGAGACTTAAGTATTCCTCTGGCACTGTTCCCTTGCCAAGAAAAGAGAAGTAGTTCATCTCAAGCCAAGCTACTCATTAATTTCAGGAAGTAATTTGGGTTCCCTATCTCTTAAGATTTCTATTACACTCCAGTGCAATTTCAGAATGAGTATTGGATTGGCTTTGTCTCCTTAATATATAGGACCCCTTAAGATGACAATCAGGAATAAAACTGATTATGTATCTGAAAGTGCTTTAAAAAATGGAGAGAGAAAGAGAAAGAACGAGAGAGATATGGAGAATATAATATGGTTATGTTATAAAGGGCTTTGAAATTGCTGGCTGCTTAAGAGTATCTTCTTGCAGTTAGCACTGCAAATCTGCCCAAGAGAAACGAAAGCCCAAAGCTCATGAATTCATCCCACGAGAGAAAACCCAAAGATCACTATATTGCCCATGTCTATTTTCCATGTTGCAGATGAACAATAATTTGCCGGCCCTACAGGAAAGCCAAGTGGCAAAGAGGTCACAGTGAATTAAAGAATGATGGATAAGACTGTGTACAGAAAGAGGAGTTGGAAAACTTTTTTCTTTAA
>NW_012147182.1:0-1153 GCF_000956105.1 Propithecus coquereli | reverse complement strand
GTTCACAGCAACCTCAAACTCCTGGGATCAAGCAATCCTCCTGCCTCAGTCTCCTGAGTAACTGGGACTACAGGCTCGCACCACAACGCCTGGCTAATTTTTTCTATTTTTAGTAGAGATGGGGTCTCCCTCTTGTTCAGGCTGGTCTCAAACTCCTGGCCTGAAGCAATCCTCCCGCCTCGGCCTCCCAGAGTGCCGGGATTACAGGCGTGAGCCACTTCACCTGGCCTATACTTTTTTTAATAAAGGCTTCTTAAAGTATTCAATACATACAGTATTACTTCTTATAACCTGATAGTAATATAAATTATTTGAAGGTTTTTTAAAAACAATTAAATGGATTATTCACTGGCAATGTAAATATCTGCAGTACAAAGAGAAACAGGACCTTCATAAATGATTCATTTTTATAGTATTTTATCCATCATTAGCTTTGATTTCCAGCCTACTAAAGAAGCAATACTTATAGTAAATCATTATTTCCAATCCTTTCAGACACCAAGAGAAAGATTTGTAAATGAACAAATTAACAATACCAAAGAAAGGGAAAATATTGTTGATAAACATGTAGTAAGCCCAGCATAATCACCGGTAGCAGAAGCGTGCCAGAAGAAAGTGACTGATCACCTACTCTCTCAGCTGGTGGTTTCTTGCTTTGCTCATTTCCTGGCTTAGATCTTGAACATCCATCTTCTACATGTACTCTCTTTGGTTGGTTCTGCTTCAGCTTTTGTGCCCATGACGTTATAGATTTACTATTTAAGAAGAAAAATCAAATTTAAAAATGCTGTCATTCACATATAAAGCTAAATACCAACAGATACTGTATCAGGAGAAAATGGTTTGAGTTTTTTTTTAGTGAAAATATGATGGATTTTTATTATTAAATAATTCACTTTCTTTTTTCAATTTCTTACTATCAAAGGTGAAGTAAACAAAAAGACTATTCAGGACCAACCTAGGCAACATAGCGAGACCCCATCTCTACAAAAAATTTTTGAAAATGAGCCCGGTGTCTGTAGCCCGAGCTACTGGGGGGCTCAAGCGATCGCTTGAGCTCAGTTCAAGGCTGCAGCAAGCTGTGATCGTACCACTGCACTCCAGCCTGGGTGACACAGGAGACTCTGTCTCTAAAAAATAAAAAAAATGAAAA
>NW_012147181.1:0-2457 GCF_000956105.1 Propithecus coquereli | reverse complement strand
ATATATATGTTTCTCAACTTTTATAGTTTTGTTGCTAATGTGAATGGTCTTTTTTCTCCCACTGCATTCTCTAATTGGTTACTGATGGTGTTTGCAAAGGATATTGACTAGTGTGATTTTTTTTTATGGTTTAATTTTTTTTATTTCAGCATATTATGGGGGTACAGATGTTTAGGTTATGTATGCTGCCCTTGCCTCCCCCCAAGTCCGAGTTTCAAATACGTCCATCCTTCGGGTGGTGCGCATTGCACTCTTTGTGTATGCATATACCCGTCCCTTCCTCCCTCCTCCCCCCTCCCCCTGCCCAACATCCAATAGATGTTATTCTTATATGTGCACTTATGTGTTGATCAGTTAATACTTCTTTAGATGTTCTTTCTGCTCCTTTCTCTCTTCTCCTCCTGCTCTTGAACTCTCATTATGCAAATGTCCTACAGGTCTCTTAAGTTTTATTATTACTATTTTTTATCATTTTAGCCATTTTAAAATGTACACTTCAGTGACATTCAGTACATTCACATTGTTGTGCAACGATCACCACTATCTTGTTCCAGAACATTTTACCACTCCAATAGGAAACCTCATATCTATTAAGCAGTTACTACCCATTCCAAACTTTCCCAACCCCCTGACAGCCATTAATCTGCTTTCTGCCTCTGTCGATTGACCTATTCTGGATATTTCATAAAAATGGGATCATACAACATATGGCCTTTTGTGTCTGGTTTATTTTACTTAACATAATGTTTTCTAGGTTTATTCATGTTGTAGAATGTATCAATACTTCCTTTCTTTTAATGGCTTGATAATATTACATTGTATGGATATGCCACATTTTGTTTATCCATTCATCTGTTGATGGATATTTGTGTTGTTTACATTTTTGTCTGTGTGAATAGTGCTGCTCTCAACATTCATGTACAATTTTTTGTTTGAACATCTGTTTTGAATTAGTTTGGGTATATACTCAGTAGCAGAATTACTGAATCATATATTAATTCTATGTTTTACTTATTAAGGACTCACCAAACTGTTTTCAAATAGTGGTTGAACCATTTTACATTTCCTCTAGCAATATATAAAAGTTCTAATGTTTCCGTATCCTTACCAACACTTGTTTTAATCTTTTTTTTTAATATCACCATCCTAGTGGGTATGAAGCTGTATCTTATTATGATTTGTATTGGCATTTCCCTAATGACTAATGGCATTGAGCATCTTTTAATGTACTTTTTGGACATTTATATATCTTCTTTGGAGAAATACCTATTCAAGTCCTTAGCCCATTTTTTTAAATAATTTGGTAAGAAGTGGGGAACCTTTATGTGATCCTTTCTTGAAAAAAAAACCCAGCTTTATTGAGATGTAATTCACATGCCATAAAATTTACCTTTTGCCCATCTATTAAGTGAGTGGTTGTCTTTTTGTTGTTCAGTTATGTTTTTTTATATATTGAGACTACTAGACCCTTATCAGATATAAGATTAGAAAGTATTTTCTCCCACTTGTAGGTTGTCTTTTCAGTCTCTTGATTCTGTCATTTGATGCACAAAAGTTTTCAGTTTTGATGGAGTTCAATTTATCTATATTTTCTTTTTTTCCTTATGCTTTTGATGTCGTGTCTAAGAAACCATTGCATAATCCATGTTTGTGAAGACTTACTTCTATTTTTTTCACCTAAGAATTTTATGGTTTTAGCTATTAGATGTGGATATTTGGCCATTTTGCATAAATTTTTGCATATGGTAAGTGGAAAGGATCCGAATCCTTCTTTTGAATGCGGGTATAGCATTTTTCTTTGTTATTTTTTTCTTTTTTCTTTTCAGACCGGGTAATCTCAGTTGAACTATTTGCAAGTTTAATGGTTATTTTTTCTGTGGCTCAAATCTACTATTGAATCTCTCTAATAAATTTTCATCCCAGTCATTGTATTTTTCAATTTCAGAATTTTTATTTGGTTCTCTTTTATAATTTCTATTTCTTTATTGATATTTTCTATTTGGTGAGACGTTGTTTTCTTGGTTTTCTTTAGTTCTTTGTTAATGGTCTCTTTTAGCTCTTTGAGTATATTTAAAACAATTTCTTTAAAGTCTCTGGTAGGTTCAGTGGCTGGGCCTTGTCAAGGGACAGTTTCTACTAATTTCCTTTTTTCTCATGAATGAGATATATTTTCTTGTATCCTTGTGTGGCTTGTAATTTTGTCTTTGTAAAGTGGTCATTTTGAATATTATACTGTGTTTACTCTGGAAAACAAATTCTCTCTCCTCTCCAGGATTTTTTGTTGTTGCTTTTTTGTGAGTTATAGTTTTTTGTTCGTTTGATGACTTTTCCAAGCTATCTTTTATAGACTGTATTCTTTGTCCTTTGTGGTCACTGAAGTTTGTGTTTTCTTAGCTTAATGGTCAGCTAGTGATTTGAAATAAAGTTTCTTAGACATTGAGAACCATAATAATATTA
>NW_012147180.1:0-7188 GCF_000956105.1 Propithecus coquereli | reverse complement strand
CTACTTACTTTATTACTGGAAAAAATGGCCAACAGCCAAAGAAGAGAATCCCCCATTGCAGAATTTCAGGCGTAAGCCAGCTATTAGGCAGGCTGATTTTTATTTTACATTTATTTGTTGAGTAGTGGGGAGTCAAGCAGGCTGCTTCTCTGCCAGTCCTATATGCCCTGCTCCCTACTCTCAGACACAGCTCTGATTTCCTTCCCTTTGTTCTGAGAAAGCTGCAAAATGAGCATGAATTTCAGGGGGTGCAGGGGGGTGACAGAAATCACTTAGTTCTTTGGCCTGTGTTGCCCATTTCTTCTGGATCAAAGAGCAGTTTGTTAACGATGGGTAGTTGTGAAAAGAGGCATCTGTTGCCTTTTATAGAGAACCTCTTGATTTCACAGCACCTGAATGAAACTCACGGGCTGGGTTTAAGGAGGAAGGATTGTGAGCCAAGGCCATCGGAGAACGATGGTGGGCGCGGTGTCGGGGTGGCGGCTGAGAGCTGTCCACTTTGATGTGGCGTATGTGCCATGGCTGAGTCCTGCCAGCGTGCTGCCTCTTCCATTTATTTATTTCTCCCTCTATTTATAAAGTATTTATTGAGGGCCTCCTGGGTGCCAGGCCCTGTGCCTGATGCTGGCAGTAAAGAGGATGGCACTCCCTCGCGCAGCCCAGCGGAATAGAGAAAACGTGAAGATCCGCGGCGTTGCTGTGAGTGATAAGTGCTGTAACAGAAATACTGACCCGGTCTCAGAGTAGCGTCCTGAGCAGAGCAGTGTGTCTGGGGCAGAGAGGTCCGAGGTGGGGAGGAATGCAAAAGGAGAGAGGGCCAGGGAAGTTTTGAGCTGGTGAGCAGACAGTTGCCAGGAAGGGCATTTTGGAGAGAATAGTGTGTGCAGACAACACTGCTTTGGGGTCAAAGTGGGGAAGTATCAGTAGGTGAAACGGAGAAGCTGGCAAGAATCAGATCGCAAAGGACCTTGTAAATCTTGGAAATGAATTTAGACTTTACATATAGGCCTTTGGGAACCATTAAAGTGCTTTTAGACAGGGAAGTAACATGATACTGTTTGTGTTTTGGAAAGATCATTCTGATGGCTTTGTAGAGAATGCACCAGAAATCTAGGAGAGCAGAAACCGGCTAAGAGTAGATTCTAGATCAATGAAGGGATAGCATCAATAGGATGTACTGACACATTCAAAAGAGAGGATGATGGAGAGAGAGCGATCTAGGATGACTCCCAGGCTTAAGACTCGAGTGACTGAATAGGATAGGAAAGATACCAATAACACTAATGACAGTAGTTGTAATTATTGGATTCTTCCCAGGTGCAAGGGGTTTGGCTACATGCTTTACATAGGAAGTTATCCCACTGAGTCATTGTGATGATATTAGTGCTATTATTATACTCATTTTAGGCAGGAAAACTTGAGAGTCCGAGAGGTTAGGTAACACGTCCAAGTTCACATGGCTAGTAAGCAGCGGTGCTTGGCTTTGAATCTAGGCACTCTGAGCTCTGAGCCTGTGCTCTGCAGGGAATTTAGCAGGAGGAGAAGTGAAGGCAAATTATCTTAAGTTCAGTGTTACACTACTGAGTCTAAACTACCTGTATTTTACTGAGATGAAAATATCTAGTGGAGAGTAAGATGGCTGGATGTGGAGCTGAGGAATGTGGTCTGTGCTGGACGTGTGGATTTGGTCTGTAGTGAATTGGTGGCAGTGAAGAAGGTAGGTGAGTGACGTCAGTGAGTGACTCCCGAGAGACCCAGGTGGAACCATGAAGAACCACATCCAAGGGGTGGGCGTGTTAGGACGAATTTGGGCAGGTTCCTGAAAAGGATTAGCTAGACAGCTGGGGGGAACTCAGAAAGCCGGAGGTGGCGTTTCAAGATTTGATGAAGCGGCCAAGATGATTAAGTGCCTCAGGGAGATGAAGGAAGATTTAAAATGAGAATGGCCTTGGATTTGGCAATTAGGTGGTTGATAGGAAGGAGTTAAAGTTAGGCTAACATGGGCTAAAAATGTAAGGAAAAGTGAGAAAGTGGAGACAATGGATTCAGACTTCTCTTCAAAGAAGCCTGGCTGGAAAAGGAAGTGGGAGAGGGAGATATAAAGGCAGCTTCTGGGTCTGGGGACTGCTATTTGTTTATGATGGGGACCACTTGAGGTGCTTGTGTGGTGAGGGGAAGGAACCAGCAAGACAGGATTACACCAGGATATTCATCTGAGCAGGTAGGGGGAGTAGGAGTCCCTTCAGTCCTTGGGAGGAGATCGTGGACTGTTAGAGCAAAAAGGGTTTCTACAATTTTAATTTACCCCCCCCAATACACCTTTTTCACATGAAGAAACTCAGCCCAGAGAGGTAAATTGACTTGTCTATGGTCACACAGCAAGTTTGTGGCCCCAGATCTCCTGGTGCCTGATCTCTTTCCTCTCTTGCTGCCAGTGTCAGTGGGGGAAAGAGAATCCCTGATTTGTTCCTCGTGGTATCGAGTCCCCAGTCCTCCAGAGTAGCCCTTCCCTGCTCCTTCAGCATGTACATCCTCCCAGATTCTGACGTGTCAGCAGGGCTTCAGCTGTGTGGAAGGTGAGTCAGAGAGCCGCTTTGTCATTGCCTCAGCATGCCGTGGGGCAAAGTTTTAGGTAGTTAATTATAAAGTGTCCTTAACCTAACAGTGCTGGAAGCCTCTTCCTCTAACCTGGGAACCCCCATTCCCAGAGGGAGGGAGGGTCTCAGAGTCAAGAACCTTTCAGCAATTTCTTTCTGGCCCAGAATAAGAGAGGATGTAACTATTTGTTCCTACATAGCACCTGATCCCCAAGCCTGTGTGCAGGAGAGGAGTGGGTGGGATGGTGTGGGGTAGCCATAGAGATTCCTTAAATGGAAGAGCCGATGCTCCTCCAAGACACCCCATCAGCCAAGAGTTACTTGGTGAGCCTGGATGCGGTGGCTACCCACGCTGTTCAGAAGAGCCCAGAGTACCTGTCCCAACTCTACTTCGGGGTCTTCTGGAATTTGTGTGTATCTACTGATGGTTCCTAGTCCCGTCTTCTCACCACACATGAGAGGTGAAAGAAGGGCTTGCAGTTCAGTGTGTATTACCTTACTATACAGCAAAGGTGATGCTGCCAGCCTAGTTATCATGCCATTCCCATTAAATACTGATGGTGATCACTGATTAAAATCCAAATCCCTACACAGAACACACTGCTTAGAATGTAGGCATATGGATGCTGCATAAACCTAAACCTCTCTTTTGTAATTGCCCTTCAATTACAACCTTTCTGTCTTGGTAGGCTCCAAGGGGTAGCAAATAATTTGCTTCTCTTTGTTCTCCTTCAGTCTGCTTAAATCCATTGCTCCTTTTTCATTTAGTTATGTGGGGCTGTCATGACCCATAGACGGTGGATCTGTCATTCCTGTGACTCCAGGTGCATCATCCTCATCTACTACAATGTGATCAGTGCCACCTGGAGTGTCATACAATCCAGAGACAGCTGTGCCCCTTATGCCACAGATCTAGTTCCACCTGCTCTTCTTCCTTTAGTTCATAGCATTCTCAACTAAAAATGTCAGTGCTGTTTGGGACTAGAACCCCGGTGCCCATCCTTCCTGGGTATGCTGCCCTCTGTAGTTTATTTCATAGTATTATATAAATCTGAATCAGGCAGGATTCAGCAGGGCTATGGTGATTGAGGCCACATGGTTAGTTCTTTTGTTTATTCCTTCATTTACAGTCTGTTCACAGTTGTTGCAGGTATTGACAATTGTGAGACGTACTCAACCCAAGGTACTGAGAAAAATCTTCCCTAGGCTCTGAGAAATGAGGAGTACTTAACTAGGCCAAGGATGGGAGGCAAGAAGGACCATCTAGAGGGAAAGTAGGAGCAAGGTTTGCTAGGTGGCATGACACATTGCAGGGCCAAAAACAGAGCCAGGCGGAAGCGGCAGAAGAAAAGAGGGATAGAGGCTCAGGGTAAGATCGGGAAGGGAGGCAGGACTCAGAACATGAAGAGCTCTAAAAGTCACATGAAAAAGATTTGGGCTTTTATCCTAAGAGTAATAGAAAGTTTCCTGAGGATTATGAAAGTCCATGATCATGTTTATATTCTGAAAAGATGATTCTTGTTGCATCCAGAAAGTGAACGGGATACAAACAAGGGGCAGACAGTGAGGTGGGCAAACTGTCAGAAGAACGTGGTGTAAGAGAAAGCAAGGAAAGGCAGGGTTTGGAAAAGCTGTGAATGATCAACCGTCTAAAGCTACTGAGCACTCAGATGAAACAGGACTGGAAAGTACCTCATCTAGGTACCTGGAGGTCATCAGTGTCTACCAGGAGAGGAGCTAGAACACAGGAAGGAGAAGAATGAGCAGGAGGTGAGGAAATGAGGACACTGAAAATGCAAAACTTCTTTCCATGAGTGTGAAGAGAAGGGAAGAGACAGATGATGGCTAGAGGAGGATTTGGGGCCACAGGAAATTGTTTTCTTTTCTTTTCTTTTTTTTTTTTTTTTGTGAGGTGAGAGAGACATGGACAAATTTCATTGTTGATGGACAATATTTAATCAATTAAAAATTACAGAATATACCAGAGAGAAATATAATCAATATCTTTCTTTTCAAGAAAAGAGTGAAGGGATTGGGTTGAAAGCACAAGGGGAGGAGTCGATGTATTTGATAAAGAGAAAAGGGAAGATTGAGGAAGCTCCTTTCGTTTGGCTTTTATTTTCTATGTGAAGTAGCTGGGAGGCAGAAAGGTAGCAGAGTGTGAAGAGAAAGCAGATCAGGGCCTTGAGGAAAGTGGGAGAAGCTTAAACTTACTGATTTGGGGAGTGGGCAATATTACTAGAGAAACACAGGCTCTCCATGGAGTTTTATAGTGCTATTCGCAGTTGATGGCAAGAATCCTATTATATCACTACCAAATTGCCCCATGAAGTGGTTGTCGTCACTAGTGCTCAAGCTGCTCTGGGGCAGGTCCAGGAGGCGAATGGCTGAGTTTATCCAAAATAAGGACTTTGTAAGAAAGTCTGACAAGGGCATCAAGGATGGGGGAGTCAGGAGCATAGGCAGAAGTGGTATGGAAATGACTGACCATTGACTATTATATCTAAGATGGAGAAAGAGTTATGTAGACATCAGAGAAGGCTAATGATTAGAAGAAATGAGAGCAGTTAGTGAACTGAAGGCCCTGATGAGAAGAAAGAGCAGTCGTGATGAAAGTGGTCAGACACACACACTGGAAGGACAGGAGATGAGGATCAGAGCACATGGTGATTGACTTTATGATTTTTGAGGTGAAGTCCCATATGGAACCCTGGGATGGGATTACTAATCTTTGAAGGGCTGGAGAAAATGACTGGGAAGTATTGGGCAAAAGAGAGGAGGCAGGGCATAACCTCAAGCAAAGACTTTTCATGGAGGCTCAAGGTCTGGAAGAGTCATTGGGAAGCTAGAAGGAAACAACTCTGCTTTCAGGTCCTGAGGTAGGTGGTGTCTGAGAGTCTGCATAGATCCTCTTTGAGAAGTGGAATCTCCAAAGAGAGCCAGGGGAGGTCTTTCAAATCAACATGGTATCTGTCTGAGTTCTTTGAGCTAGGGATAAAGTAGGTCTTCCCATGTCTGCATTCTCATTTCCTTTGAATTAATGTAGCTTTCAGAGAGACAAAAACTATATAAACTATAAAAACAATTTTTTTTATCTAGGATTCATTAATTTCAAACTTGGCCACTATTTTGTAACCATAAAAAGAACTTGCATTAACTTTCCCTGTAAATTCTCCCGCCTAAAGAACTCCCTTTTAGTATTTCTTTTAGTTTGGGTCTGCTAACTGAAAATCTCTTGAGTTTTTGTTTAACACATCTTTATTTTGCCTTTATTTTTAATGGATATTTTTACTGGTTATAGAACTCTTGGCTCAAAATTTATTTTCTTTCAGCACTTTAAAAGTGCTATTCTACGGTCTACTGACTTCCATTGTTTCTATTGATAAGTCAGCTGTCAGTATTAGCCTTGATCCTTTGAAGGTAATATATCTTTCAGCTTTTAACATTTTAAACATTTATCTTTGCTTGACACACTTTTGATTATGATGTGTCTGCATGTGATTCTCTTTGTAATTAGAAGTTCTTACATCTCTTTAATATGTGGCTTATGATTTTTTGTCAGTTTTGAACAAGAAGGCAGCCATTATCTTATCAAATATTGCTTCTGTACATTTCTTTCCAATATGTTAGATCTTTTCACAAGGTCCTATATGTCTCTTATTCTCTTGTTGGTTTTTTCCCAGTCTTTTTGCTCCCCATATTTCTGTCTGATAACTTTCATTAACCTATCTTTCTGTTCACTAATCTTTTCTTCAGCTCTGACAAATATGTCGCTAAACACATCTGTTAAGAAAAGTTAGTTATTGTGCTTTTCAGTTGTAGAATTTTCATTTAATTCTTTTTTAGAGATTCTAGTTCCCTGGTGAAATTCTCCACCTTGTTGTCTTTTTTCTTAGACAAAATAAGCACAGTTACTTTTAAAACATATGTCAGATAACTCTAATATCTGGGTTACTTATGGGCCTAATTCGATTGTTTTTTCTCTCTCTCTCTCTCTCTCTCTCTCTCTCCCTCCCTCTCAATCCCTCCCTCCCTCTCTCTCAGTTGTAGTTGTTGGAATGTCTGATAATTGCTGCTTGAATATTGGGTATTATGTGTAAAAAACTATAGTCTCTGGATGATATCTTTTTCTAGAGAGATTTTGCCTTATTTTTTCTGGCAAGTAGCTAGAGTGAGAGATTACATCCATCCAGTCCAGTAATAAGCTTATTGGAGATCAGGTTGGAATTTTTTAAAGTTTCATCTGCCTCATGTTTTTCTCTTCTTCTAGGGTATAGCTTTTCAGAGGTTCAAGTGAGAGGTTTTGGTTACTGACTAGTACTTCTCCTTCTTGGTGGATCCTAAACTTGAGACTGCCAAAAAGTTGACTCTTCCTTATAACACACTCTTATTTTTATGGAGCTTGAGAATTAGCAAATCCTCTAAGGTAAAATCAAGTGCTGAGTGTGGAGTTTGGTTCTTTTTACCTTCTTCCTTCTCTCCAGGATCCTGCTGCCCAAGCCCTGGCTGTCTTGGCAGCTCTGAACTGCTTTTAAGAGCTTTCCTCATTATATATAGAATTTAACATCAGGAATGTATGGGAGAACCCCAT
>NW_012147179.1:0-2881 GCF_000956105.1 Propithecus coquereli | reverse complement strand
ATATATATATAAAGCTCTTAATCAGTATCTAACACATAATAAGCAATATGTAAGTGTATCCATTATTGTTGTTAAATGAATAGCAGCATTCTTTGACAGATGTACATATGAGCAAAAAATCTTATTGATTAATTAAATCATAGTATAGCATACTCATTAAATTAAATATGCAGTCACTAAAAAGATGCTGTATATCTGTTGGCACAAAAAAGTATTCACAACATATAAAGTCACAAACTGCTATAATCTGGCCAGGCTCAGCGGCTCATGTCTATAATCCTAGCACTCTGGGAGGCTGAGGCAGGAGGATCACTTGGGCTCAGGAGTTCAAGACCAGCCTGAGCAAGAGTGAGACCCATCTCTACTAAAAATAGAAAAAATTAGGCAGGCGAGGTGATATGTGCATGTAGTCCCAGATACTCAGGAGGCTGAAGCAGGAGGATCGCTTGAGCCCAGGAATTTGAGATTGCTGTGAGCTATGATGATGCCACTGCACTCTAACCCAGACAATAGAGCCGGAACCCGTCTCAAAAATAGTAATAATAACAATAAGGAAGTTTGAAATATCAGGAGAATTACCAAAATGTGACACAGAGATACAAATAAAAACATACATCTGCATACATACATACACAGCCTCTATGTATGTATGCAGATGTTTTTTAAACCTAAATTTAGAAAGTTCATGTTAATTCTCTTAAAATTTTATCTTTTTCATTTAAGCCCAACACTTGGATTTAGCAATATCTTTTTAAAATTTATGTTGCCATCAACATAAGCTAGTCCACTAGCTTTATGTCATTCACAATTAAGTCAAAATGCCTTCTACAACTAGACCACCTGAGAAACAAGATTGATCAGGTTAAGCATCAAGCACAATACCTCTGGAAATCTTCAACCAGGCTGATAATCAAACTTAGTTTTTGAGGCCGGGCGCAGTGGCTCACGCCTATAATCCTAGCACTCTGGGAGGCCGAGGGGAGGATCGCTCAAGGTCAGGAGTTCCAGACCTAAACTATATTAAGCACAGGACTACATATAGCACTGTGCTAGGCCCAATCACATTAAAAGGTTTTACTTTAATCTCCTCAATTCTCTTGGTCACATTTGGAGGAAGATAAAACAACTCATTTGAAAACTAGTAAGGACAAAAAGATTCAAGTATTTATCCTGTCTTTGCTATATGAACTGTACATAAGGATAACTGAATAACTGATATGGGAAAGTTGTTTTCAGACAAATTTCAGCTAAAAAAATATAGAAGGAATGATGGGTGTAGAATCTAGCTACTTTGCCACCCCTAATCAATGTTGGATTTAGGCAATGAGTGATTATCAATAGCTGCTATAATCAGTAGGTGAAAACCTAAGGAAGGAGGGATGAATGAATGAATCAGCTGACAACATACAAACCCACTGATGAGTCTTAATATAATAAAAGACAATCAGCATTGTGTACCTCCTAATATGATGCAATAAGAAGTACACATCACCTATGAAGTAGTCTGGCAAAAAAATAAAACAAAGAAACAACTAACCTAAAATCTAATTAAGCTTCTAGATATAATTACTGGTTTATAGGAAATACAGGGAAAACAGGAGCATGTTAAATGACATCACAGGGTTGTAATCAGAAAAGTCCAGAAAATGAAAAAAAAATATTCTTAATTAAATTGTACATGAAAAAAAGGGGAGAAAGGTAGAAGGTAGAACTTGACAAATCAACCAAATGCAATGTTCAGCTCCCAATTTGAACAAATAAACTATAAAATAAAACATAAGACAATTGGAACATAAAAGCTATGTGGTATTAAGAAATTATTGCTCTCTTTTTTTCCTGTTGTGGCAAGGGGTCCAGTCATCATCTGTTGAGTATGTATCTTGCTCTCTAAACCTACATCTTGCTCTTGCCCTGTAATCCTATTATAATCCTATCTTTCTCTCCTCAATAAATTTCACCTCATGCTTGCCTTAAAAAAATATATATATTGTTAATGGCTATAGATGTGATAATGATGGTATTGTTGTTACGCTTTTAAAGTCACCCTTATCTTTGTATACATCCTGAAATGATATATTGTGATTTGCTTGAAAAAGAATCAGGTGCAACTCTGGTGAGTGGGTGTTGATAACTGTTGACTGGATGAGGGTTCATTATATTATTCTACTTTTGTATATGTTTGAAATTTTTCCATAATAAAAATCATCATAAAAGTATTTAAACCAAGAAAAAAGAAACAATGACTGGAAAGGAGGAAATACTAGGTTAAGTATCTACTTTTTACACATAAGAGAAATTGGAGAACTGAACCATCTTCAAGATAATTATGAAACATAAAATACTTAGTTCTCTCATTAAGAAGAATAAATTCTGGAGCTAAAATGCCTAGGTCAAATCCTGGTTCTGTTATTTGCCAGGTATATATAACCTTGGGCAATCAATAGTGTTTTTGGCCAGGCTTGTTATCCAAACATTTTGGGAGGCCAAGGCAGGAGGACTGCTTGAGGCCAGGAATTCAAGCCCAGCCTGGACAACATAGCAAGACCCCATCTCTATAAAAAATAAGAAATATTAGCCGAGTGTGGTGGCATGCACCTTTAGTCCCAGTTACCTGGGAGGCTGAGGCAGACTTAAGCCCAGGAGTTTGAGGTTACAGTCAGTTGACTGCACCACTGCATTCCAGCCTGGGTGACAGAGTGAGACCCCATCTCTAAAAAAATAGTAATATAATAATAATAATAATGATGATGATGTTTCTGGGCCTCAGTTTCCACATCTGTAAAACAGAGTAATTTAAGGATATAAAAAATAAGTTTACCATATATATATAAAGCTCTTAATCAGTATCTAACACATAATAAGCAATATGTAAGTGTATCCA
>NW_012147178.1:14791-15107 GCF_000956105.1 Propithecus coquereli | reverse complement strand
CTTTTCTTACTGTTAAGGTGTTTATTTTATTTTTATGATGCCTTTGACTTAATTGTGATCTTATATATTCTCTTAAGGACATTAACCCTTTCACTTTAGTATGTTTTGCAAATATTTCACCAACTTATCATTTCCCTTTTACTTCTGTGTATGAGGTGATTAGATTACCATTAGTTTAACATTTTTATTTGTAAATATTTGGCTTTACAAAATGCACCACTTCAAAATGTTTTTGTCTCTAATCTAAAGCTAAAGAAACAAACACCGATGTAGATCCACTGAAAACATTATGTCTTTCCCCTTTCTAAATTTTAAT
>NW_012147178.1:12200-12667 GCF_000956105.1 Propithecus coquereli | reverse complement strand
GTATTGCCCACTGCACAGAGAAGAGCCAATGTACTGAGACAGTCAATGTTGCAATGGAGAAAGAGTTTAATCTGCATAGTGCTAAGCGGGGAGACAGGAGAAAGTTTCTTAAGTCTGCCTCTCCAAGAATTTGGGAGACAGGGTTTTTAAGGATAGTTTGGCAGGCAAGGGATTAGCCAATTAAGTTTGTTAACTGGGGCAAAATTTTAGCGAGGTAGAAATCATCTTCCTGCGTTGCTTTAGTCCCTGGGGTGACAATTCCAATTGAGTCCGTTTCTTGGTATGGGCCACTGGTCTGGGTGGGTCAACCAATCCACTGGAATGTGGGGCCTGGAAGATATCTTAAAAACTACCTTTAGGTTTCAAAGGTAGTTATCTAAGAATCTTTAAGGACAGTTAAGAATCTTTATGGACACCAACTATGGGGAGAAAGTTAAGAATCTTTATGACCATGAGCTGCATGGCTC
>NW_012147178.1:8858-9152 GCF_000956105.1 Propithecus coquereli | reverse complement strand
ATGTTTGTATGTTCTGTTAAAGAAATATTGCAAAAAATATCTGCTGACATGAATATATATATATTTAGTAACAATATTTTAGTCAAAAATATAATTCACTGTTTTTGTAAATTATATAGGTATGTGTTTCTGCATGTCTTTAACCATAGAATGATTTTAGATTTTTACTGAAGACGTCAATGTTATCTCTAGGGGAGAGTACTGTACAAAATATCTATTTTAAAATTTTCAAGTTGTACATATTGAATATGTATTACTTGAAATGAACAGCTCAATGCCACAAAAGTGAAAGAA
>NW_012147178.1:6290-6828 GCF_000956105.1 Propithecus coquereli | reverse complement strand
GTGCTGCTGAATTCTATTTGCTAAAATTTTGTTGAGGATTTTTGCATCTATATTCATGAGGGATATTGGTCTGTAGTTTTCTTTTTTTGTTGTGTTCTGGCTTTGGTATCACGGTGATATTAGCTTCACAGAATGAATTAGGAAGGATGCCATCTTTCTCGATATTGTGGAATAATGATGGATTTTTTCTTAATTCACTTGAAAGAAACAAAACACACATAGATGAGAAAAACCTAACCAAATGTTAAAGAGGAATTTACAGATAAAAAATTATCCAAAAAAAACCCAGAATTGATTTCATCAATATATTAATAGAATAGTACAACATTCAAATGCAGGATTCATTCTGGGAGTGAAAATAAAGTTCCATATTAGGTGTATATAAATATAATTTGCCACATTAATAGTTCATGCAAGAACAAATCATTTGGCGATTCCTATTAAAGCACAAAGTAATTTTAAAAACTTCAATATCAACTCTTGGTAACTTCTTAGAAGCTATAAATAGTATAAATTTCCTCTAAAAATGATAAATAAA
>NW_012147178.1:5542-6240 GCF_000956105.1 Propithecus coquereli | reverse complement strand
GCTTAGATTCTGCCCTTGATTTGTGATCTGTGAATTACCTTAGCCCTCAAGCTATAGCCCTACTAGAGAAGGAGGGTGAGTGTATTTTTTTCCTGGGGGACATTTAGTAATATTTGCAGACATTTTGGGTTGTCATAACGGGTCATAGTTAGTAGACACCAGGGATGCTGCTAAATATCCGATAATGCACAGAAGGGCCCTCATGAAAAGAATCATCTGGTCCAAAATGCCAATAGTGCCCATGTGGAGAAAACTTACACTAAAGTATTAATTTCCACATGACAAATATAACCTCAAACACTGAATCCAATATTTCCTTTGGAAGCAGCTTCAGCTGCTTTGACGTCGCTGGTAAGGGCTATTTCAAGGAATCGTGTTTAGTTTAAGTGTTTCATTTAGTGAAGTCATTTATTAAGTTAACAAGTCAATCAACCACAAGTCACAAATCAATAATAAAATAAGCTTCATTAGTTTCAACATTTTCTGCAAGGAACAGTTTCTTAAATCATAGCAAGAGAAATAATGTTCTATTTGTACAGGTATTAGAGGCAAAAACAGATATTGACAATATGGAATTTTGTTATGTGATGAAAATATTAAACATATTGTTTCTTTATTACTCAAGAACTCTTTAATTCTGAAATTTAACCAGGGGTTTTACATATTGGTTATGTCAACTAAAACCAGCTATTAAATAT
>NW_012147178.1:3545-3927 GCF_000956105.1 Propithecus coquereli | reverse complement strand
ACTTGGGCTATATACAGATATGAAAACTGAAGCTGTAAATTGTTAAATAAGTAGGCTGAAGTCATACTCATAGCTGGTATGTGGCAAGCACTAGAACTCTAGAATTGCACCGCACTCTGCAATTTTAACTCCGTCTGTTAATTTCTAGTAATATCAAGGTTAATTTGGAAGTTTTTCATTAAAGCAATGGCCAATTATAGAAAAGTTAGGTTAACAATTTTTATTGAAAAAAAGTTTTAAAAACCACTATATTTCCATAGGCAGTAACTTATAAGTAAAAAGTTGCGTAAGACAATCCAATATATTTGTATGTGTGCATGTGTTTGAGTGTGCATGCGTACACATGTACATACAAGAAATCAGTATTTTTAGTACAGAAGTA
>NW_012147178.1:0-738 GCF_000956105.1 Propithecus coquereli | reverse complement strand
TTTAGAAGAAACAGTCTTTCATTCTCTATGGATTTTAGAAGAAAGTATTTAATTATTTTTGCAGCTGTAATTTTATTTATTTCAGGATATTATAGAGGTACAAATGTTTTGGTTACATGTTATGACTTTGCCACACCCAAACCATGATTTGAGGCGCGCCTTTCCCCCCCTACAATGCTCACCACCTCAATCCCCTAATCCCTGGAGAATATTGCTAGCATGTGAGCACCATAGGGTTGATCGGTTAGTGCCAATTTGATGACGAGTACATGTGGAGTCTATTTTTCCATTCTTGTGATACCTCACTTCGGAGGATGGGCTCAAGCTCTATCCAGGAAAATATAAGAGGTGCTAGATCACCGCCGTTTCTTATAATTGAGTAAAACTCCATTGTACACATATACCAAATTTTATTAATCCACTCATGAATTGATGAACACTTGAGTTGTTTCCACATCCTTGCAATAGTGAATTGTGCTGCCGTAAACATTCGGGTGCAGATGTCTTTATTAATAATCTATAGAGTTATTGACTACAGTTTTGTTCATAAGTTTAGAACTTTTATTTTATAGTTATTACAGATTTCACTTCACTGCTGAAATTCCCTATTTTGTGATCTATTTTTTTTAGCATAATACTAACAGTTTTTATATTTGTGTCTTAGAACTCCAATACTGAGTCATCTGTGAGCCTATTTCTATTATCTGGGTTTTTTCTCTCTTACTTGGTTTTCTTTTG
>NW_012147177.1:0-514 GCF_000956105.1 Propithecus coquereli | reverse complement strand
CTTAAACATTAGATGAGTAACTGTTCAGATTTATTTGTTCCTGACGCAGTATGCCAACCCTTGTAGTTGAAAATTAAATGATAATATACTTCCCCTTCTGTTCCACAAAGCAATAGCTGTTTCCCCAGTGGATAATCAGAGGCCAAAGGGTGGTAAGTTATCACAAAAGAGAAATGGGAGTATTGCCAAGAGTAACAAAGGGGCAGTGATAGCCCCAGTCCTGCTGCATGGCACTGGTTTAATTAAGGTAAGGCTAATAAACTTTACCTTGACTCCCAACAGTACAGGTCAAGTTTAGTCTTCTTTAAGCCAAGGTGGCCAGCTAGATCACAGAAAATAGGTAGGAAGTAATAGATACCATGTTAATCACCTTTTTTATGGCCAAGAGTTATATTCCTAGGAATCAAAAGACTACTGTGTTATAATCTATTTGGTTTCTTTAAAGATCTGTGATATTTTATACAGTCATGCTAATTTATAATCGATAGGCTGTACTAACAGGAACTAAAAGAAA
>NW_012147176.1:0-1296 GCF_000956105.1 Propithecus coquereli | reverse complement strand
CTTTTGGTGTCAAGTCTAAGAACTCTTTACCTAATCATAGGTTCCATTTTTTTTCCCCTGTTTTAGAAAAATATAGTCTTATGTTTTTCATTTAAGTCCATGATCTACTTTGAGTTAATTTTTGTATAAAGTGTGACATTTAAGTTGAAGTTAATTCTTTTACCTAGGACTATCCAATTGCTCTAGCACCATTTATTCATGGAAGAAGCGGTCTCTTCTTCATTGTATTGTTTCTGTCCTTTTATTAAAGGTTAATTGGAAATATTTTTGTGGGGTAACATCATCAATTTCTTTCATCAGAGTTTTATAATTTTCATTGCATAGATCTTTCACCACCTTGGTTAAATTTATTCCTAGGTTTTTTTTGTGGCTATTTTAAAAGAGATTGCTTTCTCGATTTATTTTTCAACTGGTTCATTATTGGTGTATAGAAATGCTACTGATTTTTGTATGTTGATTTTGTATCCTGTGACTTTACTGAATTTGTTTATCAGCTTTAAGAGTTTTTGGTGGAGTCTTTAGGTTTTCCTACATATAAGATCGTGTCACCTGCAAACAGGGACAATGAGAAGTTTTCCTTTACAATTTAGCTGCCCTTTCTTTCTTTCTCTTGCCTTATTGCTCTGGCTGGGATTTCTAGTCCTATGTTGAATAAGAGTGGTGAGAGTGGGCATCCTTTTCTTGATCCAGTTCTCAGAGGGAAAGCTTTCAGCTTTCCCCTCTTCAGTATGATGTTAGCTGTGGGTTTGTCACATGTGGGCTTTATTGTTTTGAAGTATGTTCCTCCTATACTTAATTTGTTGAGAATTTTTATCATGAAGCATTGTTAAATTTTACCAAATGCTTTTTCTGCATCTACTGAAGGGATCATATGGTTTTTGTTCTTCATTCTGTTGATTAATCATATTTATTGATTTGCATATGTCAAACTATCCTTACATTGCTGGATAAATTCCACTTGATCATAGTGTATCTTTTTGATGTGCTGCTGGATTTGGGTTGCTAGTATTTCATTGAGGATTTTTGCATCCATGTTCATCATATTATACTGTAGTTTTCTTTTTTGTTGTGTCCTTGTGTGGTTTTGGTATTTGGGTAATGTTGGCCTCATAGAACGAGTGCAGAAAAATTCCCTCCTCTTCAATTTTTTGGAATAGTTTGAGAAAAATTGATGTCAGTTCTTCTTTAAATGTTTGGTAGAATTCAACAATAAAGCCATCTGTTTCTGCATTTTTCTTTCTTGGGAGATTTTCTTATTAATGCTTCAATCTTGTTAGTTGATTTCGGCTTATTCAG
>NW_012147175.1:0-1943 GCF_000956105.1 Propithecus coquereli | reverse complement strand
TTGAGCCCAGGAGTTTGAGGTTGCTGTGAGCTAGGCTGACGCCACGGCACTCACTCTAGCCAGAGCAACAGAGTGAGACTCTGTCTCAAAAAAAATAAAAAAAGAAAAACAATGGTTTCTTAATCTTTAGCCAGAGTGCCCCATCTTTCGACGAGGCCGAGGTCATAACTTCCAGCTCGAGCGATTGTTACTAGGTAGCTAGGAGTTTCCGCGGGAGACTTTTCTGTTTTGCGTTGTTTTTATTTCACCAGCGCCAAAGGCCAGGGCATCCTCTGTCTAACTGGGACGGCTGTCCGTGTTCTGCTTTGCCCGTTTCAGTCACCGAAGCCCTCCTGCGGAGGGTCGCGGACTCACAGGCATTTTTGCCGGTTCTCCCAGTCCGCTCAGGGGCGGCGCTGTCCGGCCCCCGCTCGGGTCCGCCACACGCAGCCTCCTGAACACCAGACAAGGCAGATGCTCCGGAGAGAGCCCATCTCCACTTGAAATTACCTGTGTGTTTTTTTGCTTTCTTGCCTTACCGAGCCTTTGTATATTCCCTTGGTTTTGCTATCTTCTCAGTCGTGCTTTAAAATGGATTAAAGAAATTTTATATTCATAATTAATTTATGCTAATGTGTTCTGTGCTAGGTCACTCTCACCATGCAGCTCACCATTTTTCAAGACATAGAATTCAATTCTATTGTCTTCAAATCCTTTTGGCTACTGTTACTGGTCTTTCTCACTGACCCTGCAACACGAGGCTTCCATCATCATCTTAGAATGTCCTCCCTACCCTCTGTCTTTTTTATTTCCTAGCCTCCCTGGGTTGCCAGAGCAAACTCGTTTCCTTGACTCATGACTCATCTGACTCATGCAGAGCAGTGGGTCAGTCTTACTTAAAGACCAGTTCCAGCCAGGCCCCTAGGATCATTCGTTACACTCCAATGGCTTAGGTCTTTCCTTACACCCCACCGAACCAAACCAAACCAAACCAAACCACTCTCCAAGCTAATAGTAGAGCCACCTGTTAAAATAATAAAATTTAACTTCCCATATCCATATCTGACACATAATTACCAATCATCATATGTTCTGTGAAGGAAAATAAGAGATTTTCATAACAGAAAATAATAAGAGTATATTATTTGGTTTGGTGGATCATGGAAAAATAATTGAACCAGTATTCTGAATCTTCTGGAAAACCTAAAATTTATAAAATACCTCTTCTGTATATAGACATTCAAGTATCTGAAGTCAGTTTCTCATAGTTTTATCCTTTCCTCTCTCTGGAAGGCCTTCAATGCAGCTCAAATCAACAGAAGGATAGCTTTAGAAGTGAAAGATGGCGTCTGCACTAACATTGTCTGATAGTCACCCGACCTCAGATTGACAGTGATAGATTGTTACTAGGGTGTGCAGAGTTCACTGCAAAGAATTATGTGTCCCTTCTGTCCTTGGCAGTGAAGTTAGGCAACCTACGCAGAATTCAACTTCCTGTTAGTTTTCAGAACATCATTTAAAAACATAGCTTAAGCTATAATACAACATCTAGAATATTATTCTTGCCTTTTATTCAATTTTTCAGTTTACAAGGTAAATTTAAAAATCATTAAAATGGTAAAAATTCAAATAAAGGTTTTCTATTTATACTAAAGAAAAAAAAAACTTGTGCTCATAGTAAAATTCATTGCATTATACTACCCAGAGCAGAACAAGTGCAAACTGGTTAAAATGACCTAATCCCAATTCTGTTCATTTCCCAATCGAATGTATCCGTTTGCTTTAGTATAGTTATTCTTTACACAAAGCCACAACCATATATTGTCATAGTTTTAACAGATGAAAAGCATACAAGCAGTACTTGAACATAAAACATTAATATACTATTATTTAAATGATAAAAAATCAAATTATTGCATTTCAAGTATTGAAATTCTAGTGCTTGACAGATACTTTGGATATAT
>NW_012147174.1:0-1078 GCF_000956105.1 Propithecus coquereli | reverse complement strand
ATAAAATAATTTCATCTAAAAAGTTTAGCATTTAATTTTTCCTAAAAAAGTTAACTTCAGCAGATTGCTTTGATCTCTTTAAAACTGGAGTCTTCTGGAGGCTGAGTCAGGAGGATCGCTTGAGCCCAGGAGTTTGAGGTTGCTGTGAGCCAGGATGACGCCATGGCACTCTAGCCCGGGCAACACAGTGAGACTCTGTCTCAAAAAAAAAAAAAAAAACTAGAGTCTTTATTTCATGTCTGTTTTGCCAGAGCCATAAAAAAAGTATCATTACTTTTTGTAATTGGTTAATTACTATAAATGAACTTAAATTTTAGACCACATCATAGGCATTAAGTGCTTACTAATTTTGGTTAAACTTAGCACATGTTTACACATAGTTGGAAAGAACATAAAGTTCTTGTGTTAGGACTTTGAAACAAATCTATCCATATAATGATTTACATGTCTGATATTTGATCCAAAAAAGTGTGAAATATTACAAAATTTTATCTCATTTATTGATTTATACATTTAAATTTTCATTGTTTTGGGTTTTATTAGTTCAAATAATCTATAATTATACTGATTTTATCATCCACTTAGTAGTTTTTGTTCTCTGGAGGCATCTCCTTTACAGTCATTTTGTAATGAGTTATGCTTTTATTCCACAATAGATGATGTTTCTGTATTTTCCATTTGTCAGTAATACTTGTAAATTTCTTGTTTAATGAAATATTTAGAGAAGTTAAACTCAAATAGCTTAAATTAAGTCAGTTTCAATTACAGCTATTGATTGTTCCAAGCCTTTCAGCCATTACCTAACAGAAGTCAGGTAGCTCAGTGCTTCTCAGAGTGTGGGCCAGAGACTAGTGCCTGTCTGTGAGCTGGCGAAATATATAGAAATGGAGAGTGTTTAGAAGCTCTTTTATTAGCGATTTGACAGTGCTACAACATCTAAGCCCTTTTTAAAGCAGCTTTATTGAGGTATAATTGAAATACCATAAAATTCACCCGTTATAACTATATAATTTGATTATTTTTAGTAAATTTATGCACCATCACCACAATCCTGTTTTAAAATATGTTCCTTATCCCT
>NW_012147173.1:0-1934 GCF_000956105.1 Propithecus coquereli | reverse complement strand
CTGCTTGACATGTTCAGGAGCTTCGTCTATTCCCATTCATTTGCTTTGTATTAAGGAACATTGTATTAAGGAATAAGGAAAAACGTCCTTCTGGTGGTAGGCTGAAAAGAGAAGGGGAGATTCAATTAGAAAAATGTTTGGGGGAAACATAAGAATTGATGTTTGCTCTGGTTTTAGTTCTAATTTAAAAATAAAACAAAACAAAACAAAACAAAACATTGCTGCTGGGTGTGGTGGCTCATACCTGTAATCCCAGCACTTTGGGAGGCTGAGGCAGGAGGATTGTTTGAGGCCAGGAGTTCCAGACCAGCCTGGGCAAGAGCAAGACCCTGTCTCTACAAAAAATAGAAAAATTAGCTGGGCATGGTGGTGCATGCCTGCAGTTGGGAGGCTGAGGCAGGAGGATTGCTTGAGCCCAGGAGTTTGAGGTTGCAGTGAACTATGATGACGCCACTGCACCCTAGCCTGGGCAACATAGAGAAACCCTGTCTCAAAACAAACAGACAAAACATTGCATGAGAATACTATGCCCCCAAGCGCTCCGGGAGGCCGAGGCAGGAGGATCGCTTGAGGTGAGGAGTTCCAGACCAGCCTGAGCTAGAGTGAGACTCCATCTCTCCTAACAATAGAAAAAATTAGCTGGGAATGGTGGTGTGTGCCTGTAGTCCCAGCTACTTAGGAAGCTGAGGCAGGAGGATCATTTGAGCCCAGGAGTCTGAGGTTGCTGTGAGCTAGGCTGACGTCACAGCACTCTAGCCTGGGCAACACAGTGAGACTCTGTCTCAAAAAAAAAAAAAAAAGAATACTATGCCTTTAAAGGGTTGAGTCTTAAAGGTGAGAATCATTTTAACAGAGAAGAGAAAATTATTTAAAATTGTAACTGAAACATTAGCTAGTGAGAGTCTCTTGGTTCTAATAAAGTCTGGGAAATATGTTTTCTAAGTTAAGTTAAGAGAATGCTTAGGTTCTCCTTACATATACCTGAAGTCCCTTTGGTGGTCTCAGCTATTCCGAATGGGTGCAAGGGGGTAGGAATTTAATCAATGCAGAAAACTAGTAACTCAAGCCAATTTTTGAACACTCCAAGGGGGCAGGAACTCTTCTGTCCCTGGCCCCCGAGTTTTCTTTCTCGTGGCAACGGCAGTGGAGTGGAACGGATGAGGCACGCAGAGTTGGCAGATATTTACGTTATTTACACTGACTACTGCAACTTAGTCAGTCAATGAGGCGCTGCAGAACTTCAGAAGTTCTCAGGCTTATGGGTTTAGATACAATTCCTGTTCTTTATGATCCAAGATGATCTCCTCATGATCCCATCTTTTGCCCTACACATCCCCTCCCAAACCTTTTCCAAGACCCTTTCCTTAGGTGAAACTAAGTAAGCCAAATGTTGCCTTTATGTTCAGTTTCCTTCATTTTCCTGTGTTTTTTTTTTTTTTAAATGATAGTATCATACACTGGGGAGGGGGCCTTGTTACCAAGGAAACCGGACTTGTGGCTTGTGTTCTTTCAGTGTCCACTGGACCCTCTGCTCAGTTTGCTCGATCCTTTGTGGGGGGCTGTTTCTATGCTGCACGACCCTTTTTAAGTTTTAAATGATCTAGAACATGACACACCTTATCCTTATGCCCAGGATGATTAGTCACTGGGAGCCCAAGGACAAAGAGGTCTGAAAAAACCAGATTTGAGCAAGTTCTATTGCCGCTATGGAGTGGGGAAAATGCACCTTGGGATCATGTGTGCTTGTATCAAGCATCATGCCTCTGCCCCAGCAGCACGGGTTCCTGAGGTTCCCTGTATGACCAAATCTTTCCTCAGCTGGCATCTCCCTCTTGCCCTGGGTCCCAGAAGTTTCACATGTCCTATTTGCTCCATTTGGACAATTGCTATCAGTTCATTGAGGTCATGGGGCTGCATTTTACTCATATTTGTCA
>NW_012147172.1:0-1104 GCF_000956105.1 Propithecus coquereli | reverse complement strand
TTATTTAGTATTGCAAATAATATTTCTGAAAATGATGTATCATAGGGTACATTCCTATATATGTATGTGTGTGTGTACCCATGTATATAATGCACAGTGAAAAAAGTAGGGCAAAAATTATATGTGCCGTTTGTTTACAATTATAAAATATGTGATCTGTCACCAAAATTCATAGCGACTGTGTTGAGAGTAGATTTATGAGCATTTTTTTTGTTCTTTTCTTTAATCCTCAAATTTGATGAATGTTCTTTATTCTTCTATATAAAAATACAATTACAAATTAATTTCATTTTATTTATTTATCTTTTTAGAGATGGGTTCTCACTCTGTTGCCCAAGCTGGAGTGCAGTGGTATAGTCATAGCTCATTATAACCTCAAACTCCTGGGCTCAAGCGATCCTCCTGCCTCAGCCTCCCGAGCAGCTGGGACTACAGGCATGCGCCCCCATGTCCGACTAATTTTTTCTGTATATTTTTAGTTGTCTATCTAATTTCTTTCTATTTTTAGTAGAGACGGGGTCTCGCTCTTGCTCAGGCTGGTCTTGAACTCCTGAGCTCAAAGGATCCACCCGCCTCGCACTCCCAAAGTGCTAGGATTACAGGCGTGAGCCTTCGATTTTTATAATAGCATTTACTAAATCATTAAGGCACAAATAATAAAATTCTTTGCAAACTAGAAACTACTAACTAGTTTTTGCGAAGTGACATTTTTATAGAAATGTACAAAAACTGGGAGTTTTGTTGCTAACCCTTAAACTGTAAGATAGGTGTAATAATAGTGTTTGTGCCCCAAGGAATAATTAGTTTGTGGCTTGAATGGACTTACTTTGGCTTTCTCTTATTTTTTAGTTGCATGGAAATTTAATCAGTCTACTCCACTTGCTCCGTAGTAGATAGCGACCTTAAAATTCTCAGGTTGCTGGTTGTTGCCTGTGGTTCCTTCAGTTTTCTTCTACATGTGGAAATTGTGAGTTAATTGCCAAGAAGTTCTTGCTGATAGAAACCCTTGCAGAGGAATAAGGACAGTAGTGCTGACAAGAACATCATGGGAAGGGGAGTCCTTTCCAGTAAGAAAACTCCTAAATTGGCTAGTTTAGTGTCTCT
>NW_012147171.1:0-1050 GCF_000956105.1 Propithecus coquereli | reverse complement strand
TGGCTCATAAGTAGTGGAGCTGGAATTCCCATGGGGGTCTGCTTGACTCAACAGCCTACATTGTTAAGGTTTTCTTTTAAATTTTTATTCTTAGGGGACAGGTCATCTTAGAGGGAAGGGTATCTTTCCAAAACTTGGCAAGCTGTGAAGAATTCTGAGCCGTATGTGTTGACTTCTAAAAGCTGTCGTTTCACCATTGATTTCTAATTTTATTGCCTTGTAGTTAGAGAATTCAGTGCTTGGTATTGATTGCTTGGTTGAAGCTTCTTTTATGGTCCAGAACATTGTCAATTTTTGTGAATTATCCACATGTACTTGAAAAGAATGTTTACTCTATTTGTAGGGTGTGTCTGTTGGATCAATATTGTTTATTTTGTTGTTCGAATCTTTTATTGCCTTACTTTTTTTCCCTGCTTGATCTATCAGTTTGTGAGAGAAATGTGCTAAAATATCCCATAGTGATGCTGGATCAATTTATCCTCTCAATTCTACTAATTTTTCATATACATTTTGAGACAGTGTGGTTGCATTTATACTGGGTCAGGATTGTTATATCTCCTTGGTGAATTTTTTCTTTCATCATTAAGTAAGCCCCTATTTTATCCCTAAAGACACATTTTGCCTTGGTATAATTCGATATTGTCATATTGCCTTTCTGTTACTATTTTCTTTCTTTATCAAACTTAACTAATAATATAAAAAGCAGATTTGTGTGTGTCTCTGTGTGTGGGGAGTATACTTTGCTTCGTTTTGGGAATTAAGTTAATTTTAATTAAATTCTGTTTTGCACAGAACAGCAAAAGGCTAATGATAGCCAAAACTTCCCAAAGGAAGAAATATGGTGGAAGGGATTGGTCTAGAAGACTTCAAGATTTCTTTTAAAGTTAAAGGAAGTAAGTAGTGAGGTATTAGTTTATGGATAGAAAAATAGGCCAATGGATCTAAATGAAAGTAGATTTCATACACATGGAAGCTTAATTTCAGACAAAGTTGGCATTGCAGATCAGTGGGAGAAAGGTGGGCTTTTCAATAAATAAATGGCACTGGATC
>NW_012147170.1:0-1239 GCF_000956105.1 Propithecus coquereli | reverse complement strand
AGAATATTTACAGATTTCCCCCTTTGGATATAAGAATAAGAAAGGAAAGTTTCAATGTGGAGATAATTTTTTTCATTTTCAACAAAATTATTATTATTATTATTGTTGTTGTTGTTGTTGTTGAGACAGAGTCTCACTCTGTTGCCCAGGCTAGAGTGCAGTGGCTTCATCATAGCTCACTGCAGCCTCAAACTCTTGGGCTCAAAGATCCTCCCACCTCATCCTCCTGAGAAGCTGGGACTGCAGGCCTGCGCCACCATGCCCACCTAAGTTTTCTATTTTTTGTAGAGATGGGGTCTCACTATATTGCTCAGGCTGATCTCGAACTCATGGCTTCAAGCCATCCTCCTGCTTGCAGGAGGATTGCAGGTGTGAGCCACCATGCCCAGCCTCTATTCTTTTCTTAAGTAAATAAATAAAAATGGGAGTAGAACATCCAGGATTTAAAAATTTAGCACAAATAATCTAGTAAGCAATTTTTTTTGTAAATCTATTTTTAATTTCAACTACAATTTTATGTTTAGGATTGAGTGAATTATATGTGAATAATGTGGTATTCACTCTTCTTTGAAAAACAACATATTTTCTGAGTTATATGAAGTTAACTTTCATAAAACTTTGATATTTTTGAATTATATGCAATAAATTTTGCCATCTCATGATACTCTGGGCAGATGACTATGATTTAGGAAACCATTGAACTCAGAACTCTAAAGTAAAATAAGAAATTATTCGACATGCTTGTTTACTGAGGACACTTCGGTAATTGCTTCCATTGCCCCTCCATTCACCCCAGTCCTTTAGTTTGGACACACCTAGAGGTCAGATACTTCTCTCACGGCAGGAATATGTGGGTTAAATATGGTCCAGCACTACCTCAGCTAGTTGCTCTGGCTTGAAATGAACCCACTAAACTTACATCTAAAAACTAAAGAGGTGAATCTAGAACCAAATAATTTACCGTACTATTTATCTGTTTGCCTTCCCTGCCACCTTAACATATCTCCTTTTTTTAAGATGCTCTTTAGGTATTGGCCATTAGAGGATTTGCTTTCTTTGGCAGTATTCATATTTACCAACGATTTTTTATATTTGATACTTCATAAAAATAAGGAAAGAACACTAGCTAAAGATCCTCCTCTACAGAGAAGGGTATCCTAGTCTTCCTTTAGAAGTTTCTCTGACTTCTACTCAAATCTGCTTAAAATCTTTCATACAATAAAATGATAAGGTATTTAA
>NW_012147169.1:0-1201 GCF_000956105.1 Propithecus coquereli | reverse complement strand
TAACATTTTAAAACCATGCACAACATTATTATTTGTGGATATTATATGATTTAAGGTGATTTAAGGACACATACACACTCAGCAAAAATGCAAACATGGATGAAGGGCTATGTGCTCACTCCAGGATAATGATTCATTTCTAGTGTGGTGGGCAGAGATGGGATCAAGAACTGGGATGTATGTTTTTCTAAAAATGTAGTTCTAAAGCAAATATGGCAAAATGTTAAGATTTATTAAAGTTGGGTATTTTACCAATCATTGTGCTTTTTTCCTAAATTTATAATATTCCATAATAAAATGTATTTAAAAAAAAAAATCACACCTGACAGATTTTATCAAAATCCCACATAAGTGTTGGGCTCTGTTGATTCAATCTAATCTACATATTTTAGATACCATCTCCTATGTTAAAGTCAGAACAGATGTTCAGAACATTGACCCAGAAAACAGATGAATATCACCATAACAATAACAAGCATTTTTTTGAGCACCTATAATATTCCAGGTATGTTACATATATCTTTTATAATCAACCTGAAAAATAATTACTATTTTCTGTACCTTCATGTTAAATAACAGATCTGAGATTCTTATCTAGTTCTTTTCTTTTTTATTTCCTTTCTTTAATTTAAAACATTTGATTAAATTATTAACATTAATGTTGAAATTGTTAAGTTACCTGGAATGTACACTTAGCCTGGTTATCTGGATCACATTGTTACCATCTCCCTAAGCAACAGTGTTGCTAATCGCAGATTTCCCATTTGGAAGGTAAGCTTGCAGAAATACCACAAGACCCTTTTCCTCTTTACAAACATAGTCACTATTCTGACTTCTCATTCTTTCAACATTTCTGACAATTACATTTTCCTCACTGAATAACGAGTAGTCAATGTCTTAACTAGAAAAACACTATGCATTTAAATACATTTCAGATACACATATAATTTTTATGATGGAAAAATACGAAATATAGGATATGTTTCAATTTTCTAAATTTCTATTTATCTATAGTGGACATGACCTTTTCCTGTTGAAAATGCTGCCATTTCACTCATACCATCAAATTAATTTACTGCCTTCATTTCTCGCACATAATATGCAAGTCATGAGAGGTGAACACTGATACCCCTAAACCTCAGCTGTGTGAAGGAGCTTTCCAGGCTAGATCTCTTTCTCTTTTTAGCTTATATATGATTAT
>NW_012147168.1:0-1218 GCF_000956105.1 Propithecus coquereli | reverse complement strand
TATATATATAGATATGTGTAGTATATATATATTTAACAGACATGCTTCCATACCCATATTTCCAATTACAATCCAACCCTCCAGCATTTATTATAGTCTTTCTCCTTTTAATATTTGTAGCTGCCTTTTCTGTATTTGTAAAGCTGTTCTTCCAAAATAAGAAACTGACTCTGTTGATCTTTTTCCCAAGAAAATTAACACAAGAAAATAATGAAAGCTGGGAGATTCCCTAAGAACTAATAGCACATAAAACTACAGAGAATAAACTAGATTTCAATACTTGTTTCCCTTCTAGTTTGAGAGTAAACTTTACATAGAATTAAGTGCACTAATATTAAGTGTACAGATTGCTGGATCTTAATTACATATATTCAATACAATATTAAATAAAGTTGAGTAATTGTGTGTGTGTGTGTGTGGTGGTATATTTCATTAACTTATTTAGTTTTGGTTACAAATTTTCCTGTTGCATATAATTTCAAGTATTTAGATAAGCATTCCTGACTTTCTTCCTAATTTTTATCAACTAATTTTCAGTTGAATTTAATTTTTACTTTTTTGGGGGAGGTTTATTTTTAGTTAATTAGAGATTAATTTTTGATTTTATCACCTATTTTTTTCTTATATTTGTTCAATTCTACTAAGAATACCTGTGTGATGGTTTAAAATTCTGGCTACTGTTCATAGAATAACAAATAAATGATCATTTAATGGCATTTAAACCTTTTTTTTTAATTTTCCTGTTCTAAATCCAATGCAATCTTGTTAAACACCATTACTACTTCCTTGTTTAATTTTGCCACAGCAAAAAGGATGATATTCTACTTCTCTTTTTCCTTAAAGTTATAAACATATCATCTAAAGGACTTCAAGCATTGTATTTGAAAAATTTCAATCTTAATTTTTTTTCTTTCTGGTTTAATTCAATATACTGTGACATTATAAGTTATAAATGTATTCAGGTCCATATAGGAAAATTCTGAGCATCTGATTGTGCATCTGCATTTTTATCAAATTTGGGAAATAGACTAAATTTGACCAGCTTTAAAGACACATGTCTACGTGGTCTCTCAATGTATTTTACCATATCCCATCACCATGTCTTCTATATCTAGTATGTCTAGCTATATCTATAGCTAGATAGTAATGGTACATATTTAAAAGGTAACACAAAATATTTCTTATAAAAATGGAATATTTATCATTTTAATAAATAAG
>NW_012147167.1:18341-18787 GCF_000956105.1 Propithecus coquereli | reverse complement strand
TTATTACAATTGATTTAGATCATATCTCCCTATTTCTCCGTCCAAGATGTAGCCTTCTAACTTCCTCTCTTCCTCTAAAAATACCTCCAGCTTCTGTCAGTTATTCTTTTATTTTTACGTTACCATGTTGACAATATTTATATTGTCTGTAGCTATACTGTTTTTATGCTTTATATATAGCTTAATTTTTAAAGTGAAACACCAATACAATACCATATCAATGACTGTGAATACATGGATGTTACTGTCTTCAGATATAAGTTGAGTGAGTGGGAAAACATACAAACTGTCTTTCCTCTGCTCTCACGCCACAGCAATCAACACAGAAGACTTCTGTGACCAGACGTGCATGGGTTTCTTCCCACACAAGCAGCAAGCAATCAGTTCCGTAGTGGACACCAGGTGGGTGTCCTCCAATTCAATTCTGACACTATCTACCTGGAGGT
>NW_012147167.1:11288-13256 GCF_000956105.1 Propithecus coquereli | reverse complement strand
TGAAGAAACCAGAGGAAGGTGTCAACTACTAAAAGATGAGTGTGATTAGAAAGGTCTATAAAATCAGTTTTTCAGGGGTTAAAGTAGGTTAAGAGTTGTGAATAACACCTGGGCCACCTTAGCAGGGAGCTTATATAGGGCCATCTTCATATGGCAGGGTGGCCCTATTTGTGACTAAGGAGAATTACAATGTCAAACCTTCTCCCAAGTTTTTGAATGACACGACAGTACCCCATGACCCAGCAATGACAACTCAATGATAGTACTCTGTGGAAGTAACAGGAAATGCATAGAAAAGTATGATTCATGATCATAGAATACTGAAAATAAGTAAAATGCCAGTGGTAGATGGGTAAATAAATTCTGGTTCATAATTATGATGGAATAATGTGCAGGTATTAAATACATTGCAGAAGAGAAAATGTTTAACGTTTTATTGCTGGAGAAAAACTAGCACCCAAGTGCTGCTGATCTCTGTGCTCTGAGGGAAGGTCCAAGCCGCCTGCTGCCACCAGAGCAGCCCCTCAGGCTGTAGTAAGCACTAGTAATGTCTTTCATCTTTGAATGACGCCATTTTTGAATGACATCAGCTGTGTGCTCCAGTGCCCAGGTCTCCACAGGAAATCTGGAAAACTCGTATTCTTGGGTTTGGACAATGCTGGCTAAACCACTCTTCTTCACATTCTAAAAGATGACAGATTGGGCCAACACGTTCCAACACTGCATCTGACACCAGCAGAACTGACAATTGCTGGAATGACTTTCACAAGTTTTGATATTGGTGGGCATGAGTAAGCGTGTCGCGTTCAGAAAATTGACTCCCAGCAATTCATGGGATTGTCTTTCTGGTGGACTGTGGGATCATTCTCACTTCATAGAATCCAAAATTGAGCTTAATGCTTTAACAACTGATGAAACAAAATCCAGTGTACCAATCCTTGTCTTGGGTAACAAAATTGACAGAACAGGTGCAATCAGTGAAGAAAAGCTCTGTGAGATATTTGGCCTTTACGGACAGAGCACGGGAAGGGGAATGTGACCCCAAAGGAGCCAAATGCCTGCCCCATGGAAGTGTTCATGCGCAGTGTGCTCAAGAGGCAAGGAAGGCTATGGCGAGGGCTTCCACTGGCTCTCCCAGGATATTGATGGATGTTTGCACAGTGAAAATAAGAGTTTTACTTCCTTGGACTGATTCTATTTACATCTTCTTCATGAACTTTTCTAATAGAACCAGGAAAGTTCTCCAACCAAGTCTGGTGCTGAGAGGTCAAGAGTTTTTGTCAACTGTCTCATCGCCCAGTGACATGTGCTCTCCACACTGTTGAGAGGTAACGCTGCCCCATATGCAGGTGCAGGTCAGGATCCCGGGACTCGGGAGATGGAAGGATTTGCCGGGTACAGCTGTGTGCCCTCACGGGGCACCTGAAAAGGAGAACACATCTCACCGCTGTGGTTGATTTCAAAAGAAAGTGATTCTGTTTTTTAAAGAAAGTGTTGTTAATGTAGTTGGTATCCCTCCTAACTTTTTGAGTTCACAATTTACTTGTCCAGAGTTTTCTTTTCTTCTTCTTTTTTTTTTTTAACTAACTAATGGCATTTAGGTACTTCATAAAATTATGATCAGATACTCATTGGCGGCCACGGCTCAGGTGGGTGAGTTAGCAGGCGGGGGAGAGACACCCCCCTGAGCTCACCTGTCTCTGTAACTGCCTTGTAGTAGGTGGGATCACCTTGTGCACAGAGAACTAGGAAAGGGGCAGAGCTCGGGCCTTGCAGGCGTGGCAGGTTTCCACTGTGGTAAGCTCATCGCAGAATGTGTGGTACATTGTTCACTGTGGAGGAGTTGCTATAATTACAGCATGGGTTATTGTTATCACTGGTTTTGCTTATAAAGCTACAAATTTCAGCCAGTCTTTGCTTTTATACTGTTGTGAAATTTCATTTCTTCTGTAGCACCTTCCTTTTTCA
>NW_012147167.1:9779-10103 GCF_000956105.1 Propithecus coquereli | reverse complement strand
GCTTTTTTTTTTTTTTTTTTTTGGTATGACATTGCTTTTTTCCATTCCAGTAATAAGTTGGGGAAAACATTGACTCAAAGCTTTCTGTAGAGCTGTTCCTTTAGCAGCGGCATCATTTATTGTCAGTGAATACCCAGTTTGAAAGCATTGGCATCCCCGCTAGGGTGATGAGGATTATTTTATAGTGTTCCATTTTCTTAGTGCCACATATGAAATTGGATTTTCATGATCTTAATCTATATTCTACTCTTGCAATAAAAGATGAAAGGATAGGAGATGGCCTTAGGATGAGAGGATATCTTTATTCATTTTTCCTTTAATAAA
>NW_012147167.1:6662-7460 GCF_000956105.1 Propithecus coquereli | reverse complement strand
TAATTATATATAAAGCTATATGTGGTCATATATCTGCATATGATTAGATCCTTCATGTAAGGATCTAATATTAGATCCTTCATGTAATGTCATGAGTCTATAACAAGAGAGGTAGAAAAATTTGAGTGTCATATCCTTTCCATTTTTTTTCTCAGATTATGGAGACCTACATTTTCCGTTACTTCCAGTCTTTAAGTTAAAACTTTGACTATCGCTAGAGAACATTATGTCAGCATGTTCTGGGGTCAGCTTACCTTCATTGTTTTTCTGGATTCACATACAGTATCTGGATTCTGGCTCATGTAAGGAAAATGGCAAGTGAGTCTTGGTGTTCTCGTCAATGCCGGGATTTATAATGCCTATGTGCTCACCAGGCATCGGCCAATGCTGGAGGTGCCAACAGTGATCAATCAAGGTAGTTACTCTCTCAGGTCTCTCTACCATGTAATTTGCTATTCTAAATATACAAGTCAGTAGTTTCTAGCTATTAAATTCTTATCATCATGTAGGATCCTGTTTACGTATCATCTTAGCTATGTGTTGAACTGATTTTAAAAATCACACGGGTCCTAGCTTTGAAATTAAATCATCAGATGCAACACATAGAAAACATTCCAATTATGTTGCTTATGAAACAGATGGCCCAGTGCCTGGATAATAGTAGGCACCCAATAAATATTTGTTAAGTGAATAAATGAAGGGAATAATATGCTGAGAAAACAATACTTTTAAAAAATATTTTTCAGGACTTATTGCCTATCTTTTATTTTCTGTAAGGATGTAGGGGGATTCTTTTTA
>NW_012147167.1:6223-6612 GCF_000956105.1 Propithecus coquereli | reverse complement strand
AGATTTCTTGGCAAATTACCTAATTTGAAGGGTGGGGCAGAAATCAAAATGAGAAATGATAAATGGAAAGAAGTTAAAGAATGAAACAACTATTTCGATGTAGAAGCAACTGGACTTGGTGAATGATGTAGGAATCAGCAAGAGAGAGATATGAGGGGAGTTGTTGAATGTTTTTATCATGAACAGATACTGAATTTTGTCAAATGCTTTTTCTGCATCTATTGAGATGATCATAAAATTTTTATCCTTCAATCTTTAATGTGGCGTATCACGTTGATTGATTCGTGTATATTGAACCATCCTTGAATTCCAGGGATAAATCCCACATGATCATGGTGTTTGATCCCTTTAGTGTGCTGTTGAATTTGGTTTAACAATATTTTGTTCCG
>NW_012147167.1:2707-3936 GCF_000956105.1 Propithecus coquereli | reverse complement strand
CTTTTAGCTCTTTGAGGACTCTCCATACTGTTTTCCATAAAGGTCGAACTAATTTGCAGTCCCACCAATAGTATATAAGCATTCTTTTCTGCATCTACACCAGCATCTATTGTTTTTGGACTTTTTAATAAAAGTCATTCTAACTGGAGTAAGGTGATATCTCATTGTGGTTCTTATTTGCAGTTCCCTGATGATTAGTGATGTTGAGTCTTTTTCATATATTTCTTGGCTATTTGTCTATCTTCTTTTGAGAAGCATCTGTTCATGTCTTTTGCCCACTTTGTAATGGGTTGTTTGGGTGTTTTCTTGCTGATTTGCTTGAGTTCTTTGTAGATTCTGGTTATTAGCCCTTTATCACATGTATAGATTGTGAATATTTTTTCTCATTCTGTAGGTTGTCTATTTGCTCTGTTGATTATTCCCTTAGATGTGCAGAAGCTTTTTAATTTAATCAAGTCTCATTTATTTATTTTTGTTGTTTTCATCAGATTTACAAAGAAGAGCTATTACCTAAAGAAATAACTTAATAACATAGAGAAGGAAGGAATCCTTCCCAACTCATTCTATGAAGCCAATATCATCTTGATACCAAATGCAGGAAAGGACACAACAGAAAAGAAACTAAAGACCAATATCCTTTATGGATCTGATAAAATTTGGCTGTGAATTCATCTCATCTGGGGCTTTTTGTTGTTTGAAGCTTTTTTTTATTACTGCTTCAATCTCATTGCTCATTATTGGTCTGTTCAGGAGTTCTATTTTTTCCTGATTGAGTCTTGGGAGGTAGTGTGTTTCCAGGAATTTGTCCATTTCCTCTATGTTTTCAAGTTTATGTGCATAGAGATTTTCATAGTATTCACAGATGATATTTTGTATTTCTGTGCTATCAGTTGTAATATCTTCTTTTTCCTTTCTGATTGAGGTTATTTGGGCACTTTCTCTTTTATTCTTGGTTAGTCTAACAAGAGGTCTATCAATTTTGCTTATCTTTTCAAAGAACCAACTTTTTGTTTCATTGATCCTTTGCATTTTTTTTTGTTTTCCATTTCATTTAGTTCTGCTCTTACCTTAGTTATTTTTTTTCTTCTGCTGGCTTTGGGTTTGGTTTGCTCTTCCTTTTCCAGTTCCTTGAGATATGTCATTAGATTGTTGATTTGTGATCTTTCTGTCTTTTTGATGTAGACATTTAACACTATGAATTTTCCCCTTAGGACTACTTTTGCTGAATC
>NW_012147167.1:0-599 GCF_000956105.1 Propithecus coquereli | reverse complement strand
AGGGTGTACATTTATTCAATGTCCAAATATGGTTTGCATATATGCAATGTCCAAATATAGCATCATTTTCCCAGGTGGATGCTATAATAATGGGCAGCAGACTATACTAAGAAGTGCTCTATTGTCCTAAAATTGAAAGTGAAAAACTCAACTGCTGTCAATTCAACATTTAGTGCCATATAGTTTATATTTCTTTGGTATCTAAGTCTATTCTAAGTATTCACTTCTTGAATCTATAGCTCAGCAAAATTGATTTTTCTTTGTACTCCATGAGAAATAGAGCCATCAATGTCGAAGACTTCCCTGTAGTTTATTTTTAAAGCAAAACAAGCTAATTAAATCTATTTCATTGATTTAAACTTGATGCAAAATGCTGGAAAAGGCCATGGCTGACCATGTTGATTTATTTTTAAAGTCCAGCAAGTGGCTGCTTTGTGTTCCAAAAAGAGATAGTAAAGGAAAATTAATTCATCCCACTCATTTGCAAAATTCTTGGGCTTGAGGTGAAAGTATCTCAGACAAGTTAAAAGATCTCTTCATGGATGTTTTTCTTCCCTTAAAAAAACATTGAATGTTCCAGAATTGTTAGAAACCTAAAG
>NW_012147166.1:0-1341 GCF_000956105.1 Propithecus coquereli | reverse complement strand
CGTCTCTACTAAAAATAGAAAGAAATTAATCGGACAACTAAAAATATATAGAAAAAATTAGCCGGGCATGGTGGCGCATGCTTGTAGTCCCAGCTCCTCAGGAGGCTGAGGCAGAAGGATCACTTGAGCCCAGGAGTTTGAGGTTGCCGTGAGCTAGGCTGACACCACGGCACTCACTCTAGCCCGGGCAAAAGAGTGAGACTCTGTCTCAAAAAAAAAAACAAAAAAAAAACATACAAACAACAATATGAGGGCTAACTAACATTTTAAGCAGCTACAGAAGAAATGATGTCAGTTGTTGCTTATCAAAATGAACAATACAATCAGTAAGAGTTAGAGAGGTTTCAAAGGTGGGTGAGAGCACTCAAGCTGAGAGGGCCACGAAGGGCCTTATGAGTTTACTGTTGGCTGGGTAAAATTTCAACCAGAAGAATTTCCAAAACAGTACAGAAAATGGAAAGAGGGATCATTCTGAGTAAATTTAATTTGTGTGAGAGTCATTGGTGAGTTCCTGAAGAGGAGGAGTTGGGGACAATGCTGAAAGGGCAGGCAGAATTGTGATTACAAAGCTCCCCCAAAGCCAGCAAAAGAACCACTCTTCAGGGCAGGGGAATCACCAACAGCATTTGAGCAGAAGTGCAGTGTCATCAAAGTCGTGATTTAGAAATTTAATCCAGCAGTCCCCATGTTTTGAGTGAATTAGAGAAAAGAGATAAAAATATCACAGCTAGACTCCTGCAAGGTCTCCTAATTGGCCCTCCTTCCCTTCAACAGCACCTCCAGATTTTCTTTAAAACAGTATTTTCCATACATCACACCTTCCCCAATTGTCTGCTCCTTCCTTATATCCTCACTTCTGCAGGATAAAGCCCAGATCCGCCATGCTGTGACCCTAGCCCAGCTGAACTTTTCAACTCACAGCTCTCCTACCGCCCCATTTGGAGTCCCACCCTTCATCACACGTTTGCCACAGCCCACCAGCTACCACTCTACAACCCCCAACAAACCTTCTCCAGTCACCTATGTACTCATCTGCCATGGGCCTTGGGGTCTGCCTGCTCCAGCTGCCTCTAATCTTACTCTGCACTGACTCACCCATGGGCCTATCCCCTTGGAGTTGATATGGGCTTCTTCATCATTTCAGGTCTGTTTTGTTTCCCTCATGACTCCATTTTTCAACCCATAGAATATGGCATCCTACTGACATTCTGAATATGGTAGGCAGTAAGCAATGGCGATGTTAATCACAAAGAGAAAGATGATTGTTATTCAGACCACTGCAGTGATCCAAGCACACAGGTAATGGTAAGAAGTAAGGTGGCATGAGGAGAACTCAAATTT
>NW_012147165.1:0-1301 GCF_000956105.1 Propithecus coquereli | reverse complement strand
CGCTCTTGCTCAGGCTGGTCTCGAACTCCTGACCTTGAGCGATCCACCCGCCTCGGCCTCCCAGAGTGCTAGGATTACAGGCGTGAGCTACGGCGCCCGGCCGAGAAGTCTTAAATAAAGGAATTTAACAAGAGAAGACACAGGAGGGTAGAAAGACACAACACAAGAAGCCACCTCAATTTCTGGAGGGGACTGGTGCCGTCTTAGATCTGTTAGCCTTTGAGGGACCCCAAGAGAGGGGACACCTACCTCTTGCAATCTTTCTGGGGAGCCAAGCTTGTGCCTTTGGCTTCCAGCTCCCACCTGCAAACACACAGGGCCACGGCCTCCAGAGAACAAAGCCCCCAGGGCAGCAGCCCCTTCCTTTCACCTCCCTCACCCAGAGAGGGAGAAGGGCTGTCACACTATCACAGCCCTGCACCAATGGTTTCCAAAGTGACTGCACCATTTTACATTCCCACCAGCCACGTGTGAAGGCTCCCACTTCCCCACCTCCTTGACGGCACTTGTCATCCTCTGTCGTTTTGATTACCCTTCTAGTGGGTGAGAGGTGGCATCTCACCATGGTTTTGATTGGCATTTGCCTACTGACTAAGGACATTGAGCATCTTTTCAATGCGCTTGTTGGGCATTCTTGTGTCTTCTTTGGAGAAATGTCTGTTCAAATCCTTTGTCCCTTCGGTGATTAGGGTCTCTTTTTATTGTTGAGCTGTGAGAGTTTTTTTTTCCTTCTTTACATATTCTGAATACTACACCCTGATCAGATACACAATTTGAAAATATTTTCTCCCTTCTAGAGGTTGTCCTTTCACTTTCTTTGTACTGTCCATTGAAACACAAAAGTTTTAAATTTTGATGAAGTCCGATTTCTTTAGTTGTTAAAATTAAGTTTAAATAAAATAAAATATATGCCAATAGATATGGAAACTTAGATAAAATGGACAAATTTCCAGAAAAATTTAATTTATCCACACAACCAGTGGTGTTCTGGTAAATATTTAACAACTGGCTTTCCAAATAAACCAACCATACACCCCACAAATAAAACCCTTATGTGTGGCGTTTACTAATTTCCGTGGTGTGGGTATTCCACACCATGGCCAGGTTCAAGCTACCAATGTGACCTGTGCACAATCGGGTCTCCAGAGCCAGCCTCCAGTGCCCTGCTGTGCTATCACGCGAAAAGTGGAGAGCACTAATAGTTCGATAATCACTAAATAAGCTGAGTCAATGGCCCGGCCCTTCGGTCCTGCACCCCATAAGCTTCAGGGCCTGCCACGGCTTTCTGCGAGAGGCCCAGC
>NW_012147164.1:0-1751 GCF_000956105.1 Propithecus coquereli | reverse complement strand
AAATGAACAAGTCCTGGATACACACAACCTCCCAATACTCAAACATGGATAAATAGAACTCCTGAATAGACCAATAACAAACAGTGAGATAAAAATTGCAATAAAACCTCTCAACAACAAGAGCAAAAAAGCCCTGGACCAGATAGATTCACAGCCACATTCTATCAGACCTACAAAAAAGACATGGTACCCATAATTCAGAAATTATTCCATAATATTGAGAAGAAGGTAATCCTCCCCAACTCATTCTATGAAGCCAGTGTCACCTTGAAACCAAAGCAAGGAAAGGACACAATAAAACAAGAAAACTAGAGACAAATACCCCTTACAAATATAGATGCAAAAGTCCTCTATAAAATCATAACAAACAGAATTCAACGGCACATCAAAAAAATAATCCACCAGGACCAAGTGGGCTTCATCCTAGGGATGCAAGGATTGTTCAACATACGTAAAGCAATAAATGTGATTTACCATAAAAACAAAGCAAAAACAAAGATCATATGATCATCTCAATAGATGCAGAAAAAAGCATTCAACGAAATTCAGCATCCTTTCATGATAAAAGCCCTCAACAAACTAGAAAAATCAGGATTATATCTCAGAATTATAAAAGCCATATATGAAAAACCAACAGCCAACATCATATTGAATAGGAGGAAGTTGAAACCATTCCCCCTAAGAACTGGAAAAAGGTAAGGATGACCACTGTCAATACTTTTATTAAACATAGTACTGGAAGTCCTAGCCAGAGCAAATAAGCAAGAAGTATATTAAGGGTATCCCAATGTGGAAAGAGGAAATCAAGCTATCATTTTTTGCAGATGATATGATCTTATGTCTAGAAAACCCCAACGATTCTACCAAGAAACTCCCAGAATTTATAAATAAATTGATCAAAGTCTCAGGTTACAAAATCAGTGTACACAAGTCAGTAGCATTTATGTATACTAATAACAGTCAAGCTAACAGTCAAATCAAAACCATAATATTATTCACAATAGGCACAAAGAAAATAAAATACCAAGGAAAATACTTAACCTAGTAGGTGAAATATCTCTACAAGGAGAACTATAGAACTCTGAGGAAAGAAATCACAGAGGATACAAATAAATGGAAAAACATACCATGCTCATGGATAGGCAGAATCAACATTGTTAAAATGTCCGTACTATTCAAAGTGATTTACAGATTCAACACAATCCCCATCAAAATATCAATTAATTCTCTGCTTTGTTTGGAACCAGAAAAGAGCCCAAATGGCATAAGCAATCTAAAGTAAAAATAACAAATCCGGAGGCATACTAAAGGGCTGTAGTAACCAAGACAGCATGGTATTGGTACAAAAATAGAGGCATAGACCAATTGATCAGGAGAGAACCCAGATATAAAACCATCTACCTACAACCAACTGAGCTTTGACAAACCAGACACAAACATACAGTAAGGAAAAGAAGTCCTATTCAAAAAATAGTGTTGGGAAAATTGGATAGCCTCATGCAGAATAATGAAACAGGATCCATAACTCTCACTACTCAAAAAAAATTAATTCAAGATGTATAAAAGACTTAGATCTAACACATGAAACAATAAAAATTCTAGAGAAAAATATAGGAAAAACTCTTCTAGATATCGACCTAGGCAAAGAATTTATGAGGAAAATTGGATAGCCTCATGCAGAATAATGAAACAGGATCCATAACTCTCACTACTCAAAAAAAATTAATTCAAGATGTATAAAAGACTTAGAT
>NW_012147163.1:0-1517 GCF_000956105.1 Propithecus coquereli | reverse complement strand
TTTTTTTTTACCAGATTTACCATGTAATCTTAAATCTCTGGAAAAACTTCAATTTAGCATGTCATCTAAAATACATTCCTTTATGATTTCAGAGTGCTGCAGCCAAAATGCCATGCATTTTGTGGTGCCTAGAAACTATAAAGATTTCTCTGTATTCAGGTGGGAGCATCCTTCTATATCTGTTTGTCTATTTTTTTTTTAACTCTACATGAAAAAACATGTGATAACATACTTTTAGCAAATTGGAAATTGTGTTGGACTATGTATATATAGTAAGCATGAGAATGTTCATGTTATTTTTTATAATTATGCATATCTCCTTTTATTTCTTACTATTTAAAATAAGGATTTTGACTTAAGTTCAGAGATGATTGCATTTTGACTTTTTTCCAATCAATTGGTTTAAACAGTCTTTGACTTGTATGATACTTAGAGAGTTTACACGCTATTCATGTCAGGTAATGCTATAATAGATTTTACAATATTGCTTAACTTTCTTCTAAGAATTGGACTTGAAATTCCATATCTCAAGATGTGAAACTGCTTATAGTATGAAATGAGATCTCCAGGGTAAAGAAATTTTAGAGTTATAAAATTATATTTCATTATACAATATCAAAATATATACAGAAAATAATCATAACAGTTAAGAATTCTGACCTTTAAATTAGTCACATCAAATTCTAGGCCTAGACATTAAAATTAGTTCATTGCAAAACTATTCCTGAAAAATATAAATACCATAGTCAAATTACAAAAGCTGCTAAATTATGAAGATCTTTAAAGAACTGGTTATTCACATAGTTATGTAGAAAATGATTCTAGAAAAAAATGAATTGTGAAGTTTTGAATTAAAGCTTGAAAATGTAATATCCTGGCTCTCCATTCTTGAATGTGGACACTATTATGACATTCTTTAAGTTGTTTTTCTAGTAGTGAAGTTAAACCTCCTATAGTCTCTTGCTTGGTTTGCCTTATCACCAGAAGGGATTTCAAAGTTGGTAGGCTAAGATTAAGAGTTCAATAACTGGCTAATGCAACATTAATAGACATATGAAAGAATTAACTTCGGCAGAAATTACAGATCTGACCGCGTTCTTCCTGTGCCTAAAAACCCTTCCGAATTTCCCCATTCCCTGCTTTCTGCAGTTTGAGTCAGGGAGAATACACAAAAGGATCTCCAGGAACTTGTTCCTACCCATTCATCTGGCCTCAGTACTCTTATCTGCCTCAATTTCCCACCTCACTCTTAACACTTTATTAATGCTAATTTTTATGTAACTCCATATATATATCATGTTGTTTCATGCCTCTCTGTTTTATTCCTCTTTTCCTGTTTGCTTGTAATGTTATTCCCAAAGAGTGACATTAGAACTCAGGAGTTGAGAGTTTGTACTTTGGAGTCAAGCACACGTATTAATTTTACATCTTAGCCAGGAGTGTTTGTAGTCCCAGCTACTCAGCTATTGTGGAGGCTGAGGCAGGAGAGTCACTCCTTGAGTCCAGAAACAGTAGTG
>NW_012147162.1:0-1050 GCF_000956105.1 Propithecus coquereli | reverse complement strand
AAAAATAGAAAGAAATTAATCAGACAACTAAAAATATATAGAAAAAAAATTATCCGGGCATGGTGGCGCATGCCTGTAATTCCAGCTACTTGGGAGGCTGAGGCAGAAGGATCACTTGAGCCCAGGAGTTTGAGGTTGCTGTGAGCTAGGCTGACGCCACGACACTCACTCTAGCCCGGGGAAAAAGAGTGAGACTCTGTCTCAAAAAGAAAAAAAAAAAACAGTCTTTAATGTATGGTCAATTAGTTCAGTGGAACTTATTCCCCTTTTTTCCATTTTGAGCCCCATTCTGAGGATGAACAAAACTATATGTTATTAATATCTATCTAGCCAGCAAATAATACAGGTGAATGAGACTTTGAGCTAAAGGCTAGGAGGGCCAAGCCCTCTTAAGCATGGTGCTGCAAATTAACTTTCTTCATGGTCTGTACCTTCAGAATGTACCTTGTTATGTGAAATCTTTGGTTGTCTGCTAAAGTGAGAATCTCTCTGCTTCCCACAACCCTGCATTGGGAAAGTGGGGAGAGGAAAGAGGACAAAAAGGCAGGCAGAGGCCACAACAATCTAGTTAATCCAATAAACCAGGCAGGAAGAATGAGGATTAGAAGAAACATTAATTGTCCAACATTACTACCAGCATGACATAGTCAAGAAATAGATAATCTGGAGCTGGTACTGTTGATAGGAGGCTGTGTCTCACACCTCAGGTGGAGACTGAAGGAGAACTAATTCTGGGTAAGTCATGAAAATCTTACAACTAAGACAGTTAATACATTAAATGACTATTATTTAAAGTTTTTAAAGACTCTGGATTTCCTACCTCAAACCGATGAACATTTTTATTTCTGATGGAGGAGGGAATGTTTAGTAAGACGTACTCAATCCTGATGATGCTGCCCTCTAATCTATAATATATTGCTGAGACTGTTCTATTTGTTATATGGGCCATTAATTTCTTGTATTTCTCAAGTTTATCAGTCTTGGCCCAATTCTAGCCCCTTTCTAGCTATTCACAATGATTCTACGGCTACTTACTTGCTGCCTACCCAG
>NW_012147161.1:0-1319 GCF_000956105.1 Propithecus coquereli | reverse complement strand
AGCTACAAAGGAAACAAAATACCTAAGATATACTTAACCAAGGTGAAAGATCTCTACAAGGAGGACTATGAAACTTTGAGGAAAGAAATCACAGAAGCTACAAAGTAAATAAAATACCTAAGATATACTTAACCAAGGTGAAAGATCTCTACAAGGAGGACTATGAAACTTTGAGGAAAGAAATCAGAGAGGATACAAACATATGGAAAAACAATATTGTGCTCGTGGATAGGTAGAATCAACATTGTTAAAATGTACATACTATCCAAAGTGATTTACAAATTTAATACAATCTGCATCATATTTCAAATGTCATATTTCACATATCTAGCAAAAATAATTTATGCTTTGTTTGGAACCAGAAAAGAGCCCAAGAGCCAAAGCAATCTTAAGCAAAAAGATCAAATCTGGAGGCATCACATTACCAGACTTCAAACTATACTACAAGGCTATAGTAAGCAAAACAACATGGTATTGGTACAAAAATAAAACAGACGAAAATGGAACAGATCAGAGAACCCAGATATATAACCATCTACCTACAATCAAGTGATCTTCAAGAAAGTACACAACAATGTACCTTGGGGAGAAGCCCTATTCAATAAATGATGCTGAAAAAATTGGATATCCACATGCATAAGAATGACACAGGACCCCTACATCTCGCTGCTTGCAAAAATCAATCAAGGTCGATAAAAGATTAGATCTAAGGCACGAAACCATAATAATTCTAGCAGAAAATTTAGGAATTTTGTTCTTTTGAATGGGCAATACTTTCCTGTTTCTTTGTATGCCTTGTGATATTTTTTATTGAACACTAGACATTGGGATATTATAGTGTCATAGTTAGGGAAGTCATCTTCTTCATCCTCCCCGAAGCTTATTATTATTATTTTTTATTGGGGAAGGCTATAGTCATCCACTTGTTTAGTAACTTTTAACACTCTTAGACTTCTATTACAAAGATGGTATTCCCTGTCATGTGGGGTCACTAATGTCTTTGTTCGTTTAGCTTGTTTTCGGTTAAAATTAGGGCAGAGATTTCATTTAATGTCAAGAATAAAAAACAAAACAGAAATCAAAACAAAAAAATAAAACTCAAAGGGTAGCAAGCAAGCAAAAAAACAAAAAACTAAACCAAAATGAAGAAGAAAATAAGTCAAAAACCCAAACAGTTCTCCGTATCGTTTCTGATCGACTGTGCTGGGGCACTTCTGCAATGCTTAGCTGGGCTTTCACAGACGAGGTATCAGCCAGATCTATAGGGCGAGGATTCTTTCAGGTCTTTTCTGATCATGCCTCTTTCTGTGAACATCTGT
>NW_012147160.1:0-1169 GCF_000956105.1 Propithecus coquereli | reverse complement strand
CTACCAGTCCTATTTCTACAAATTGCTTTAGTTGCAGGACTCATGTATAATAGAAGGGCCCATGTTGTAAAATAAATCAAAAGCAGTCTTGAATAATCTAAATCCTTCTGCCAGATTATCTAATGTGAATTTGTTTTCTGGCACTGCTATTTCTACATCCTCTTCCTCATCGTCTGGCACAGGTTTGGAAGCACTCATCTCCATCAATCACCCGTTAATGCCTCTGTTGTGATATCTATTACCTCTTGAATTTCTCCAAAATCCACAATCTTGAAGTCCTTCATTACTCACCTTTTTGGCCATATCTACAAGCTTTTTCATGATTTCCTTGATTGTCTCTGTTGTAAATCCTGTGAAGTCATGCACAACATCTGGACACAGTTTTTTTTTTTTTTCAACAGGAATTTATTGTTTCAGGCTTGATGGCTTTTTCCGTAACAATGATGGCATCTTCAGTAGTGTAATCCTTCCAGACTTTCATGATGTTCTTTCTTTTGGGGTTCTCCTCCATTACATTCACAATCCTTTCCATAGATTAGTCTGGGTAATGAGCCTTAAAGGTCCTTATAACCCCCTGTTATAGAGGCTAAATTAAAGACACCGTGTTTGGGGACAAATAGACAAATTTGACACCTTGGTTGTTGAACTCATGGGGTTCCTGGTGGCCAGGAGCATTGTCCAATATCAAAAGAACTTTAAAAGGCATTCCCACACTGGAAAGGTAGTTTCTGACTTCAGGGACAAAGCTTCTAGAACCGTGAGAGATTACTTTTTACTGTGATATTCAATTTACTGGAAAGAAGAACTGCTCATGTGGAGATGATTAGCATCCCACAGCGTTTTAGGCAGATATTCGTAACACTTGAACATACCACAATAGCAGGAGGAGGCAGCCATGAAATTATTATAGTAGCAGAGTATGTGTCATTGTTAATTTCATGCAGTTATATTTTAATACCACATCTTTACCTTTGTTTCCATTTCTCTTGACTGCAAATGAAGACATGCATGGTGTGTATTTGTGTGCATAATTCTTGATAGATTTTAACTTTTTATATTAGATTTGTTGCATATTTTATGGTAGTAAATGATAAAATAGACTAGTATATAAATATATAGTATACATTTGTGCATTCTTGACATACCCTTTCTTTTTAAAAAAATATATT
>NW_012147159.1:0-1033 GCF_000956105.1 Propithecus coquereli | reverse complement strand
CCTCCCAAAATGCTAGGATTACAGGCGTGAGCCACCGCGCCCGGCCGAGTTAGAAAAATTTTGTGGGCTTGCATGACTGAAAAATTATAAATTTTTACAGAGCTTCAACTTCAAGTGCTTTAGCAATATAAAAGGTATGATTTGGGAGTAGGTCACATGACTTACATACAGAGCCTAGAATCACCACATTTGTCTATTCTGAAGTTGGGTGATGACACAGAAAGCTCTGACAGTTGTCTCCCTTCCCACTGCTCATGTTAGACATTAATAATCAATTGTTGCACTCTTCCACTAGCCAGGACTCAATCTCATCAAGCTTTTCAACCCTGGAGGCTCCAGTAAGCCACTACCAATGGATTAGAAGTATCACATGAAATGAAACTGTTTGCTCTCCTTGTGAAATCAGTACATGGGTGAACGTCCAGGCTGGTGGATGCAACTCAATGAAGCCCTATCTGGATAATATCTCTTAGTTCATAACAATGTATCTCAATATAAACAAACCTCCTACTTTATATATAAAAATGCAGAGTTGGAAAACTGAGAAATCATGGGAGATTGCTTCATTTGTTTCACACAAAACTCAGGATTTCTTCTGTAAATCTGACTTTAAAAATATAAGTTTATATAAAATACTTTAAGAATGCATCTATAATATAGAATGAAATTCATTAGTATTTACGACTAAAGTCACTATTATTCCCATCATTAAAAAAGGCATAAGTACTAAATTAGTAAACAAAAGAAAATAAATTACACTACTTTTAGAGAATTTCTGCTTTTGGCCGGGCATGGTAGCTCACACCTGTAATCCTGGCACTCTGGAAGGCCGAGGCGGGAGGATAGCTCAAGGTCAGGAGTTCAAGACCAGCCTGAGCAAGAGTAAGACCCCGTCTCTACTAAAAAGAGAAAGAAATTAGTTGGACAACTAAAAATACATAGGAAAAATTAGCCAGGCATGGTGGCGCATGCCTGTAGTTCCAGCTACTCAGGAGGCTGAGAAAGAAGGATTGCTTGAGCCCTGGAATTTGAG
>NW_012147158.1:0-1147 GCF_000956105.1 Propithecus coquereli | reverse complement strand
CCCCTCCAAGAGGTGCAGCCCACCTGGGGGCACGCGGCCTAGAGAGAGGAGCAAGGATGCAAGGTCGCCACTTCCCCACTGGCCGGGGCCCCAGGGTAAGAATCTACGAGCACAACCTATTCAGGAGCTCCGGAGGTCACTAGGAAGTCACTAGGAACAGAAAGAAGAGGGATGAGACGTTTCTTTTTATGCTAATACATAAGCCATTAACTCTTTTTTTTTTTTATTTCAGCATATTATGGGGGCACAGATGTTTAGGTTACGTATGTTGCCCTTCTCCCCCTCCCCCCATAAGTCCGAGTTTCAAATATGTCCATCCTTCGGGTGGTGCGCATTGCACTCTGTGTATGCAAATACCCGTCCCCTCCTCCCTCCCTCCTCCCTCCTGTCCAACATCCAATAGATGTTATTCTTATATGTGCATTCTTACATTATCCTGAGAACGCGTGTGTCCTTTTCCCTCAGGATGCTATCACATGGTCTTAAATTCTTATTTTAGATCCGGCACCTTGACATCCAAACCCTGACAGTCTGTTAGAAGACACTGGGTGGAGAACATCTTATTGTAGAAAATGCCACAGATTAAAATGACATGCCAATATTTTATATGGCTGGACATTGTCCTCCAGGCAAATATGTGTGACCTAACTCCTTCCCAAGGTACTTGACAGTGCTGGGACAGTCCCTCAGCTTAAGATGAAGTCAGCCAATCAGTCAGCAAATACCATATTTCCTTCACCACGGGTACCCATCAGTTATGTGATGCATAGGGAAATAAGCCGTATGTGAAGTCCTCGCTGTGTGTTTGGTGATGTGTCAGGTGCTAGGAGCTCCTGGAGGGTGGGGGGCGCTCAGCCCCTGCCTTCGAAGCTCACAGTCTAGCAGGGACAACACTCATAAACACACATGTAAATAACTACAGAAATGCGAGGGACAGGTACCCTGCTGCAGGGTGAGGAGTCGCGTGAGTGGTTGTGCAGTGGGGAGAGAGGCTGTACGGCCCACAAGGCCAAAAATACTTTCTAGGAAAAGTCTGCCAGTGCCTATTTAGAGGGTCAGTTTTCTTGAAGAAAGTTAGTATCGAATTTGCCATCTCTCTTCTACTTGCTTTCTAGATAGACAAGGCCAGAAGAAACTTTATCAGAGG
>NW_012147157.1:0-3029 GCF_000956105.1 Propithecus coquereli | reverse complement strand
TTACAAAGTCAAGAATGTTGCATTCGGACTTCAATTCTATTGCAACACATGTTAAAAGTGTTACAGATTCTCAGTTTATTATTCTGCTTAGCAATAGTCATTTTCACCAGCTTCAATGTTGATTTTAATAAACAAAGTATTCTTTCAAGTGTTTATATTTTATCCCCTCCCCAGGCTGCCCCGGTGAATATACTTTGTGTAATTAATCCATTATGATTAGGAATATATGGACTACCCCTGAAGGCATGGACTTCTCTGTCTGTTTTCTTTTATTGAGGAACTGATCAGCACAAAATTATTTCACCCATTTGGCAAGCTTCTGCTAGTAAGAAGTACAAGTCACTAATTACAGGACACTTATTTATATTACTTATTTCTTTTTCAGCTCACTCACTACAGTGACAGTCTAAAGTTAGGCAACTAAGTAGGAATTAGGCTTTGGGGCTTTGGATCCAAATCAGACTTGACTCCTTGAGCTAGTATTTCTTTTTTCTTTTCTTTCCTTGTCTTTTTGCCCTCTGGGTCTAATTTCTCTGTGTTTATAGTACATGCAAACATGTTTCTCATTAGTGTTTATTTACTACCACAGGAATCACTTTGAACTCTTCTAATCCTAGTGGAAATGCTTTTCTCAAAATAAACCCAGATCATATTGGGTTTTATCGTGTAAATTATGAAGTACTAATTTGGAACCAGATAGCCGCAGATCTCTCCTTGAACCACAAGGTAAGAGACAGCAACGGTTGGGAATTGTTTTATTTTTGTTCTAAGAACAGCGTCTTCGTGATACTAATTTTTTTCAACATGCTAAGATTCATGTTTCTTACCTCTCCTCCTTCTTCTCAGAGCTTTTCTTCTGCTGATCGTGCAAGTCTTCTTGATGATGCTTTTGCCTTGGCGAGGTGAGTTTTGGAATGAGACTAGATTACTTAAAATACTCTGGGTTTTGTCATAAATCTTTTTTTAAATGAATCACAACATTGAAGTATTAATCAATTTTAGCTTAAACTATCCAAAACTACTATTTAAAACATTGTTATTTTTAACTGTCTTTTTAGAAGTTCCTATGAGCCTCATAGTCAAAATACTGATATTGAACCTTAATGTACACACAAAAACTCACCTACCTATTAACTTTGAGTATGTATTCATAGGACCAGTAAGAAACAGAACAAAACAATTTAGAAGTTGAGTGATAAAGTATTATGTGGCCACTAAACTTATATTTCCAAATACATAAAATGAAATTGCAAGGTGTTTACGATATAATTTCAAGTGAGCAAAGACTACTAATCAAAGAGAGTAGGGTCCAATTACGTGTGTAACATACAGAAGATACATAGACGCACACACAGAGAAGATAAACACATGTTAACCGCGGTAGGTAATTTTTATATTTTTCTTTGTACTTTTTTGTATTTTCCAAGTGCCTCATAAAGAATATATACTATTGTTATAATCAGAAAAAAATTAATAGTAGGTGGAAAAACAGAAGAAAACATGCACCCTTACTTCTATGTGCCACTGGGAACAGGCATCGGTATTTTAGTTCTAGTCACTTCATTATGTAACTAAACAGCCCAACAGCGTTTTGCTGTTGACAACTGTTCTGAAAGTAGCATGAACTTGGAAAGTCCTTAACTACTGACTTCCTGGATCTCAGCTTCCTCATCTATAAAGTGAGAAAAATCGCAGTAACCCTAGACAGGCTTAACTAGGTACATATAAAGCACACTAAAAGACAGCAGTATTTAGATGGATTGCCAGGAACTTCTCAATGTTATTTATATTTGCTTTGCTATTTATAGAACTGGCAGCATATCCCTTTTCATAATAATGGGGATAGCTACCATCTGCTGGATGCATAACACATAACTATGTGACCAACACTTTACTTATTTTATCTTATTTAATCTTCACAACAGCCCAGTGAGGGATTTTTATCCCTATTTCCCTTGTGGTGAACTGGGACACAGAGAGGTCAAGTGATTTGGCCAAGGTCACAGAGCTAGTAAGTCACAGAGCAATGATTTTATTCTAGGTCTCTCAGACTCAAAAGTTCATGCTCTTTCTCCTGTAACATATGGCTTTACACTTAGCAAGCGACTCTATCCTGATACATTCAAAGTGTACAGTTGCCAAAAGATTAGCTTCCTTTCAACGACTTGTCCATGGGAGAATGACAAAGAAAGATAAATACTACATGAGTGAGGTAAGGGTTTATAATTTGTCAAGTACCTACTCTGAAAGTTCCTAAAGAAACTTATTGTCTTGTTGAAGAGCTTACTCATGTATTATGAAAAACTACTGTGTCCTGGATACCTTCCAGACCTTGCAAACACTTCCAAAATTTAAATCATCTTTCCTCCCAAGCTGACTCACCTTCCTCTATTCTCCAATGGCAGCCCCGTAATTCACCCAATCACGCAATCCATTTCCCCCTTCTCTAACTGTCCACACCACTCCAGAACAAGGGTTGTGTTGATTTTACCCGTGATATGTCTCGTGAATAATCACCTCCTTTCTATTTTCATCTTCTCCACGAGTGTAAGCCCTCATCCTCTCTTGCCCTAGGTTATTACAACGGACTCTGAATTTTTGCCTCTAGAATCTCCTTCAAAATGTCTCCCATGCCACTACCAAAATTATCTATTCATACTTGGGCATGTTATTTCCCCACTTAAAAATCTTCCCTGTTTTCCTATCTCTCACATGAGTTCCTTAACATGGTATTAATATGTGGGTGGTCTTTATTTCCAGCCTCGTCTGCTATTTTCAGATATCACACCCTGTATTATCACTACATTAAACTATTAGAAATTCCTCAAATATACTAAGTGTCCCTACACCATTATTTAAATCGTATATTGACCATGTAAAGAAAGAGTATATGAATTGAAAAGTATAGGAGTAATGCTAACAAACAGTAGTCATGTCAGAGCATAGCTATTATTTTAAGTGCATATTTAAGTCTCTGTTCCTTTGATGTTGGGCTTCTAAAATCCATATGCTAGAGCCCTGTGTAAATA
>NW_012147156.1:36057-36465 GCF_000956105.1 Propithecus coquereli | reverse complement strand
AGAATTTTCTTGTGTGAACACGTATGCCCTACTCGGTTTACCCTCTGCACAGGTGAGGGCTCCTGCCGGCTGCGGGGACAGACACCACCCACGGAAGAGGCCACATGGGTGTTATGCTGCTCGCATAACAGCACCGGGTTGCGGAGATTCAGTCACCTGGGCTTCCTTCTGCCCCGTGGCTCTGCTATGCATGCAAAAAGAGAAACTTCTAAAAGTTCTGACCAGGGCCCCGGCATTTGGTTATCTGACCGCTTGCACCGATACTGACAGAACAAATAGGGAGTTCAGGGTCACGGAAGGACCCCGGCAGCATGCTGAAGTCCGCGCTGTTCCTGCCATCGTACCACAGCTCGCGCTTACGTGTCAAAGTGGTTCCCCCTAGCATTTTTTAAGCTGGAAAAAAAAAAA
>NW_012147156.1:22930-25012 GCF_000956105.1 Propithecus coquereli | reverse complement strand
GTATCATCTGACAGCTAGATGGATACATGACAAATATTAACTAAATGATAAAACAAAATTGTCCCCCTGAACATTACTTTCAGATAGATGCAAATTCCAAAGAGTGAGACTGGGGCACTGGCTCTTCCAGGGGAAGGAAACAGTATGGAGAAAGCTCGAAGACAGAGAGAAATGAACTCTCGGGACTCAGGAGTAGTCTGGTTTGGTTAGAGTGTAACGTTGGAGCAGAAGCAGAGTGGTGACCAGTCAGGGGGGTCCCAGAGTCAGACCGAGGTGCCACGCCCTTCATGCCGCAGGCAGGGAGGGCTACGGAAGATTTTCAAGTGTCTTATAAGAATAACAAATTAATATTAGCCTTTTTTTCTTTTTTGGCTAAAGTCAATTTTTAGAAGTTATCTTTGATTTGATTTGGAAGTTGTCTTACTTGAGGCTGTGGATTTCATTTCTTTATGCTCCTTTAATGATTTCATTTAAAAATTCAGCTATTCAATTATTGATGAAAATAGAATTGTTTTTATTAAAGTTCTGATAATTCTAAGTTAAGGCTGTTATCATTTCCTTCTGGACTACTCTTTTCTCAAAAGTTATATAAGCCATTGTAAATATGTGTATATATGTTATAGAAAAAGTCTTCCATTTTTGGTATGGCATATCATATAAAAACAGTTTCATATGGGTAAACATCAGAAAAATTTAAAATTAAAAAAATGTCTATTAAGTTGATTTCTAGAAAGTAAATTACTTTAGTACATTTCATTAAAATCCTTTTTAGAGTCAGTTGAACAATAGAACAGCTTTCCTTCAGTGAACCCAATATGCCCATTAAGTGCCATGTTGCTCAGGCTGGTTTTGAACTCCTGAGCTCAAACAGTCTGCCCGCCTCGGCCTCCCAAAGTGCTAGGATTACAGGCGTGAGCCACCACGCCCGGCCTGTTATCTGGCTTTTAACCCAGTCTCTCACAAGTGTACAGTGGAGTTCCCCAGAGGCTACATGACACCTGCTATCATATGATTAAATGCATGAACAGGTATGAGAATCCAGCTGTCTTTTATTTAGCCAGTCGTGAAATTTTAAAGCAATGCCTTCTCAATGATTGGGTTCCTTTCCAAGTAGCTCAGTGTGGGTGCGCAGAGGCAGAAGATAGTAGTGATCACAAGCTCAGGAGACAGCTAGACCTGAGTTCAAACCTGGGCTCCACTGTTCCCAAGCTGTATGACCTTGGCAAGTCGCTTAAGCAATCTGAGTCTTCATTTCTAACCTACATGTGGAAAATAATTTCTCCCTCATAGATTATATGATTATTATTTTTTTTTGACACAGGGTCTTACTCTGTTGCTCTGGCTAGAGTGTAGTGGCATCATCATAGCTCGCTGCAACCTCCAACTCTTGGGCTCAAGCAATTCTCCTGCCTCAGCCTCCCAAGTAGCTGGGACTAAGGTACGTGCCACCACACCCGACTAATTTTTTCTATTTTGGTAGAGACAGGGTCTTGCTCTTGCTCAGGCTGGTCTCAAACTCCTGACCTCAAGCGATCCTCCAACCTTGGCATCCCAGAGTGCTAGGATTATAGGCATGAGCCACCACATCCAGTTGAAGATTATTTTTTAAGACAGGGTCTCACTCTGTTGCCTGGGCTACAGTACAGTTATCATAGCTCACTGCAGCCTTGAATTCCTAGGTTCAATCAATTGATCCTTCCTTAGCCTCCTGAGTAGCTGGAACTACAGGCATGTACCACCATGCCCAGCTAATTTTTCTATTTTTTGTATAGATGGAGTCTTGCTATGTTGCCCAGGCTGGTCTTGAACTCCTGGCCTCAAGTGATCCTCCCACTCTGGCGTCTCAAAGTGCTGGGATTACAGGTGTGAACTACTGTGCCCTGTCAGATTATATTAAACTAAATGAGATAAGTCTAAAACAACCAGAAAATACTAAGAATAAAAATATGTAGTAGTTAGTTGTAGGTATAATAATAATAGGTAAAATATAGTATTATACATCCAGGTGAGAAGGAAATCAAAAGATCATTTTTTTAGGCTAAGAGAAAGATCCAGAGTTGGTTCTCTCTCTCTATGGGTTCA
>NW_012147156.1:21723-22880 GCF_000956105.1 Propithecus coquereli | reverse complement strand
TAAAAAACATATAAATGAAGTAAACCTGAAGGAATTGTTTAACTTCATATAAACACTCTTTTCTTCAAAGTGTTAGTTCCTAAAAGATTTCTCTTAAGCCAAAGATTATTAAAAACTTAAGAATTTGCATTTACTGAAGAATATTGTGAGCTTTTTATTTATTTATTTTAGTGATGGAGTCTGGCTCTGTTACCTAGGCTGGAGTGTAGTGGCAGGATCATAGGTCACTGTAGCCTCAAACTCCTGGGCTCTAGGGATTCTCCTGCCTTAGTCTTCCAAGTGGCTGGGACTACAGGTGTGTGCCACCAGGCCTGGCTAATTTTTTTTCATTTTTTTCAGAGATGAGGGCTTGCTGTGTTGCTCAGGCTGGATAACTTTGATTATAGGTGTACAATGATACATCACTTAACAATGGGGCTATGTTCTGAGAGATGCATTGCCAGGCAATTTTGTTACTGTATGAACATCATACAGTGTACTTACACAAATCCAAATGGTATAGTCTACCACGCACGTAGGCTACAAACCTGTATGGCATGTTACTGTACTGAATACTGTAGGCGACCGTAACACTATGGTATTTGTGTATCTAAACACAGAAAAGGTAATGTGGTGCAGTATGACGTTATGATAGCTATGGCATCAGTAGGCAACGGGAAATTTCCAGCTCCGTTATAATCTCAGGGGACCACTGTCACGTATGTGGTCTGTCACTGTCCGAAGGGTGTTAAGCAGCACATGACCGTATACTGACGCTCTTCTATAAAAGAAGAAAAAGTTCGGAAACATCCTTCTCCCATCTCTTTTCATGTCGCCTCGATTCTTCCTATTTACATTCCTTATTGCCCAGATTTATAACTACATTTTTGTTGAATAATCATCATTTTCAGTTTCATTCTTTTCATTGATTTTGTTCTCTTCCATTATGTGTCTGTTAGTTTGCCTTTGCCTTCTAAATCTAACATATTTTCTGTAATTATTTTTTTCTTCCTATTTTTAAAAAATTCTGTCTGTGTAATTTTCTCTATGGCTATCATTTCAGTCACATCTATTTTATTTTTCATTCTAAAAGACTTTTCCCTGTAATATTTTTATTTTTCTCTTCTACTGCTAGTCTGAGTCATGCCAGTTTGTTTTTCAACAGATTCTGTTGTCTT
>NW_012147156.1:16453-16875 GCF_000956105.1 Propithecus coquereli | reverse complement strand
CCAAGTAGCTGGGACTACAGGCATATGCTGCCATGCCCAGCTAATATTTTCTATATATTTTTAGTTGTCCAGCTAATTTCTTTCTGTTTTTTTTAATAGAGACGGGGTCTTGTTCTTGCTCAGGCTGGTCTCAAACTCCTGGGCTCAAGTGATCCTCCTGTCTCAGCCTCCCAGAGTGCTGGGATTACAGGCGTGAGCCACCACACCCTGCCCAGAACCAGTATCTTAATTATGAATAAAAACATTTGTCTCTAAGAAGATTTTCCCAAACACTGGGTTTGTCTTGTCCTAGTCCTGGTACACATAATATCCAATGTGGAATAAAACCTCATAAACTTGATAAAGAAAATCTTATCCTATTGTAATCTTTAGTCACCTTAGTTCTAACCTGGACTTCATATTTTCTTTTTTTTTTTTTTTTT
>NW_012147156.1:13582-14703 GCF_000956105.1 Propithecus coquereli | reverse complement strand
TCCTGAGCTCAAACAATCCGCCTGCCTCGGCTTCCCAGAGAGCTAGGATTGCAGGCGTGAGCCACTGCGCCCAGCCAATTAATGATTCTCTTAAACTCTTGTGCACAAAAATGAAATTGAGTATTCATAAATGATCTGATCAGAGCAGCGTAGAGGAGGACTGTCCTCCTTCCTTGATCTGGAGGCTATCTTTAAAACGTTTTTTTGTTGTCACACAATACTGCTGATTCAGACTAAGCAGGCAGTCAAATGAGGCTTCTTGCATCTTTTCCGCGTGCTATAAGCCTCATCTTCCACGTCCTATGACTTGTATTTTTGGGTATTCACCATAACAAGGGAAATGCTTCTTTGTGGTTCAATCTCTTCATCTGTAAAAATGAGGGAAATAACTCTTACTTTGCAAGGATGGTATAAAAAATGAGAAGTACTTAATGTGTGCATAGTAAGTTTTCGATAATATTCTCCTTTTAGTATAAAAACATGAAGCATTTGATACACTTCACATTTAGTGATCTAGGACCACCAGGAAGGTACTAAGACTCAAAGGATAGTGTGTTAGTGCCAGGGTGCAGCCACTAATGAGAGGTTATTAGGGTTAATTTGGCGTTCTATTTACTATGCCCCCCTTGATACAAGTAGGAGTATTTCTTTGCTTTTCCTTTTTCTTTCCTTTTTTAAATTGCAGAGAAAAAAATTACATGGACACTGCCAAGAACTTATCTCTTCTTTTTTTCCCAAATGGTTTTTCAAGCATCTTCTTATAAGGGAGGAATATGTTCAACATTTTACCTTTTTCTGTGGAACTCTACTATAGTAGAGGCAGGAAAGCACTTACCTCGTGTTTTATACAATACCTTCAACACTGACATTCAACTAAGGGTAATACTTTGGCTCTACAATTGAAGCTACATTAGCCTGCAAGAAGATAATTCTTTCTCACTTTAGTTTTCCCAGGAAGGTCAGTACAAGTGAACCACGTGAGGAAATATCAGGAAAAGGGTAAGATGGGATTCAGCAGTGGCCAACGTTTTCTAGAAGCTCTGATTAAATATTTATACAATGAGCAAAATAAACAGCCAATAGTATAAACAGGAGCAAAAATGCAGAGCCTAAAAATAACA
>NW_012147156.1:11369-11697 GCF_000956105.1 Propithecus coquereli | reverse complement strand
CTAGACTCCCAGCGGTCTACACCCGTGTGAAGGTCATGTTAGCCCTCCAGGTGGTCCCCTTGAGTGGGGTCCTTTTTAAGAGGACGCTTTCTCTACGGCCTGTGTGTGGTCTGTAGGAAGCATATATCTTACCTTTGCCCTCCTCTGAGGGAAGGACCCCGTGCCACCACGGTAGTCTTCTTTTCACTTCACCAGCTACAGATCGGCTCCTGACTACAGATTTCTCTCAAGAAGAGTCATAAACCGAACCACAGGGGACGCCTGTCGAGCTCTGGAAGAGTATTCCTGAGGCTCCATCTTTCACTTGGGGTGGGGGCAATGGGGGCCG
>NW_012147156.1:0-349 GCF_000956105.1 Propithecus coquereli | reverse complement strand
GCTTTAGAAATTAAAGACAGTTGAAATTAAAAAATAAATAAAAGGATTGGAAGATGACGTTGAGGAAACATCTTAGAAATCAGAGCAAAAAAGATAAAGAGATTTAAAATAGAAGAGAAGAAAAAGAAATGGAAGTCTAGTCCAGGAGATCCAACAACATTATAATAGGGGTTCTAGAAGGACAGAATAGAGAAAATAGAGAGGAAGTCATTAATAATAAGCTCAAGAAATTCTGCAGAATCCAAGTTTCCAGGCTGAAGGAGTCCAGCAAGTGTCAAGAATGATGGATGAAAATAGATCCAAAGAGCGGATTTTGAATGTTCCCAACACAAGGCACTTCAAACAGAAA
>NW_012147155.1:0-1381 GCF_000956105.1 Propithecus coquereli | reverse complement strand
CTGAAAAGTTTCAAGCTCAAACATAAAAAGATAACTGCAAATCATATGATGTTGAGATACCATTTGCAACAACATCTTTGGAGGGTAATTTGGAAATACCTAATACAATTGAAATGTACACAAACTTTGACCTAGCAACTTATTTTAAAAATACACTTGCACGTGTATGAGATTATGTATGACTAAAGTTCTTTATGCTGCATTTCCTTCTGTAGTATAAAAAGATTACAAATAATCTAAAAGGTAATGGAAAATTGCTAAAGTCAATCATGATGCTTCCACACAATGGGATCCTAAAACTGAGAAAGGTCTTTACGTACTGATATGGAACTCTGTCCAAGTATATTTTAAGTGATAAAATAAAAGGTGCAAAACCATATAAACATATCGTTACCATTTTTGTAAAAGGAAGAGAGGGAATTTTATGTTCATTAGCTTTCATTTGTAAAATTTCACTTCATTGATAAAATTCAAGATATCTCTCAAGAATAAAAAAGAAATTGGTAAGCCTGGCTGCTTTGGGGAAGTGAAATTGAGTGAATAAAGAAACAAGGTGGGCTCGGGGCGATGGCTCACACCTGTAGTCCTAGGCAGGAGGATCACTTGAGGTCAGGAGTTGGAGACCAGCCTGAGCAAGAGCAAGACCCCATCTCTACCAAAAATAGGAAACAATTATCCGAGCACTGTGGTGTGCACCGGTATTCCCAGCTACTCTGGAGGCTGAGGCAGGAGGATCACTTGTGCCCAGGAGTTGGAGGTTACAGTGAGCTATGATGACACCACTGCACTCTAGTCACCGGGGTGACAGAGTGACACTCTGTCTGAAAAACAAACAGGGTGGCAAAGAAACATATTGCTCTGTGTATCCTTTATAGTTTTTGATTCTTGAACAATGTCGATTTTAAGCAAAAACCTAAAATAATGCAAATGTAAGTCTCAAAAATAATCAGTACTTTGCAGTTGTCTTTAGTCTGTGTTGAAGAATTATTCTGTTATAAAATGTAAGTATTTTGTTAGAAATGATTGCTGTTGTTTGAAGTGTTCCAGGTGTCCACTCTTGCGATGAAGCAGCAAGAAAAACTCATGCAACAGGACAGAGCATTGATAAACTTTACACAGTGGAAGAGAAACCCCGCCCTTCAGATGAAATATTGCCAAACCTTGATGCAAAATTCTTTTAGTTCAGGTAACTGATATGAAATAAGTTTCCACTCTGCAGATCCAAATGTATGCATCGACTCCTCAAGAGAAATAGTGACACATTTTATTCTCTGCCAAATTGTTAGCCAGGATTTTATATTAAGAGAGACACAATTTTGATCAGTTCAACTTTATTTATAAGCTCCAATAGTATTTGTGAAAACAACTAAGGTTCCCAAAA
>NW_012147154.1:0-964 GCF_000956105.1 Propithecus coquereli | reverse complement strand
CTGAAATTTAGTTTCTGTAGTTAGAGAGAGTGCACTAATGAGTTAGCACTGCATCACATAGCAGCAAGACATTTATTAAACAGAGAGCAGAGAGTAGGAAATTTGTAGGTCCCTTGGGAAAATAGAAGTCCTGCTATTAGATAAATGTGGAGAGAATGCTGACCACATAAAATAATGTATTTTGTAAGAAGGCTGGTAGATTTTCATTCTTCCATTCAGTCATTTGTTCTCTCAAAGAATTGTAATACAATAATGGTCAAGGAAGACAATGGCTCTTGTCTTCGTGTAGCTTACAATAAATGGATGACAGATACATTGAAATGAAAAACCATAAAGCTATATAATTATATTTAAGACTCTTTCCAGATCTCACATTTTAATGAACTTAGTTTGGCACTCTTTTCAGCATCCAGCAAAACGATTTCTCATTTGCCTATAGTATTTTTTCTAATTCTCACAGAACGTTGGCCTTGTGCTAATTTGTGCTCCGTTTCCAGACTCTGGGTGGAGTCATTTTCCCTGAAGTTGCCCTTTGTCATACATGATCAAAGAATACTCTCAGAAAGTGATTTTAATTCCCGAAACATTCAGCCTGGCACCATTTGGAATAAAATGGGAGCCAAAAATTGTTACTGTCTTGGTAACTACACAACTAAATTATTTCTTTCTCAGAAATTGACATTGTCTTCATTATCTGTTTTCTGAAATTACTAACAGAATTGGTTGACTTTTTTAGGAAAAGGTGAATTACACATTTTGCCTCTTTTGTTTTTCTAAGAAGGACTTGGAGTCTTTTCTTAACATTAGTTTTAGAATTGCACCCAGTGTCTTTGGCATATTGGTAATTATTTTTGTCATTTTACAATATTTATAATTTTGTGAACTTTCATAACGGCAAATGTACATTTGGTGGGCAATTTTGCTCCTAAACTTTCCTACCTAGCATGATGGATTATTATTTTTG
>NW_012147153.1:0-1884 GCF_000956105.1 Propithecus coquereli | reverse complement strand
AGCATTTACATTTCTGTTTCCACTTGTTTCATTTGTATGATATCTTAGTACTTTTAAGATATATGAACTTCTCTCTTAAAGGGAATCCTTGGTCAAGTCACTTTACCAACGTTAGCACCTTTTCTCTTGTGAGGATTTAACACATTCCCTCCAGTTTCTTCTAGTGGACTTTTTGACAGCTGCCTTCTCAATTCAAGCTGACATTGGAAAGGCAACATTGGAGGAGGAGGATGAATTACATTAACCTTGACAGCAGGGAAAATTTGATGTAGACTTTTGAACCAGGTTTGTCCCCTAGAAACAAAATTCATAGATTTTAGGACAGGATGTTTTTCTTATGATGGCTCTATTGCCCTATTGTTAAGACAAATCAATTTGGGTCCTCACATCATGGAGTTCACCTTGAATTACTTCCAGAATTTTTCTATCAGAAGAGATTAGGACAGCAATCTTGATGGATGTAGGGCCAAGAAAACTTTTCTTACGAGACAGGTTTGGTCAGGTGTGGTGGCTCATGCCTGTAATCCCAGAACTTTGGGAGGCTGAGGATGGAGGGTTGCTTGAGGACAGGAGTTTGAGACCAGCCTGAGTAATACAATGAGACCCCAACTCTACAAAAAAAGAAACAAAATCACTGGGCATGGTGGCGCATGTCTGTAGTCCCAGCTATTTGGGAGGAAGAGATGGAGGATCACTTGAGCCTAGGAATTTGAGGCTGCAGTGAGCTATGACTATGCCACTGCACTCCAGCCAGAGTTACAGAGTGAGACCTTGTCTCTAAAAATAAAAAAGAAATAACACCAAAAAAAATAAAAACCCAACAACTTAGATTATATTTTATTGGGACTGGGGCTTCAGCTCCTGAGCTGAGCGGATCTGGCTTCTGTAGGGTGCTCATGTGATTAAACTGGGTTGAGTAATGCACACACTACATGAGCTGTTTCTCTCCAGTAGTACCACACAAATGAAATAGAATACTCCTATAAAAAGTTCTGATTTTGTAATCAATATAACCAATGCTTTGCCCAGGAGAGGTAAAGAACAACTCTGAGACCACAGGAACAACTGAAGTCACGGTGTCCAAACCAGGCTTTCCCTAATCTTGGCTGCCTTAGCATTATCTCAAAAATCCAAAGAATTGGAACCTCAGTACCTGCTCCAGCTTGGCCATCTGATGAACCTCTATTTATTCTTTGAGGCTTATCACAAGCAGAGCCTCCTCTGCAATGCTTCTCTGATTCTTGCAAGGCTGTGAGGTTCATATCTTCAATGCAATCAGTTCCTTCTTCAGACTCTTACTATAGAGCAACATTTATCATATTATATGGTAATTGTTTACTTGTCTGACACCCCCATAAAACTAGGTACTCCCTTAGGACAGAGCTATTCTATTTATTTTTTTGTATTCCTAGCACTAAGTATAGTGTCTAGCTTGTTGTAGTAGTCTTAATACATTCTTTTTGAATAAATGAATAAACAAGTTGAATTGAGAGTACCAACAATCACAATTTGACAATTGTTTACAATGATTCCTTATTTTTCAGTATTTTCTATTTTCATTTATGCCTCTGCTTCCAGTTTCTGTTCTTCTGTAGCATTTTTTTTAAAGAACAACCATTTTGTAATGGTCATGAGTTTGGGTCAGGAAATTAGGCCACAGTAGGGACTGTTCATCCCTCTGCAGGATGACTGGGGCCTCAGCTGGAGTGGATCTGGCGATTGGACCTGGCTGAGACTGCCCACCTGGGGCCATATGTCTAGAGTGTCAGTTCTAGCTGTCAGCTGGGTTTTTCTGCTCTTGTCCATATCACATTGCCTGAGACTGGAAGTCCCTGATGACTTGCATGTCAGGCACCTAGCCACTGAAGGCTGGCATATCTGGAA
>NW_012147152.1:0-1163 GCF_000956105.1 Propithecus coquereli | reverse complement strand
AAAGCCAATGATACGGCTTATTTTAAACAGATTATCATTAAATTGATAATATTTATATAAATAATGATCAAGTTCATACTTCATATTTTTTGTATTAAAGTATGATTGTATATATTTAAGGGTAAAATAAAAAGCAAAGCCAATGAAGCTAAAGAAAAAAAATAGGCAAATCCACTATTTCACTTAGGGATCTTAACGTTACCTTTTGTAACTCATAAAATAAGTAGACACACAAAAATATAAGTAAAACTATAGAGAATTTGAACACTGCCTCCCAGTTAGATCTAATTGATATTTGTAAAAGATTTCATCCAATGACTTCAGGGTAATCATTTCTTTCAGTTCATGTGGAGACATAGCAAACAATATGCTAGGCATAAAAAAGTCTCAACATTTTTCCAAGAATCATTATCATACAAAGAATGTTCTTAGGTGACAATAAATTTCAATTTGAGATCAGTAACATAAAGATATCTATAAAATTTCCAAATACTTGAAAATTAATCAGAACATTTCTAAATAATCCATGTATCCAAAAAAATCACAACTGAAATTAAAATATATTCTGAACTGAACAAAAATGAGAGCACAACATATCAAAATTTGTAGAAAGTAGCTAAATCATACTTAGAAGGAAATTTGTATCTTTAACTACATTTGAGAAAAGGATAAAGATATAAAAATCATTGAAATATTAACCCCTTATCAGATGTATGGTTTACAAATATTTTCTCCCATTCCCAAGGCTGTCTCTTCACTCTATTGATTCTTCACTTTGTTGTGCAGAAGCTTTTTAATTTGATTTAATTCTGTTTGTCTATTTTTGCTTTCGTGGCCTGTGCTTTTGGCGTTATATCCAAAAACTCATTGCCCAGATCAATGTAATGGAGACTTTCTCCTATGTTTTCCCCTTTATTCTACCCATTCCCCAGAAAAAAAACTTAGAAATGAAAAAAACATTAAAACCACAGTATAAATGGAAATATTGTGAATGTAAATCATTGAAGTAAAATAGGGAAAATCAACAAAGTAAAAAATTGGTTTTTTGAACATATTAATAATATTGACAAAACCTAACATGACTGATTAATAAAAAAGAGAGAAAACAAAAATTAAATATATCAGGAATGAAAGAGGGTATGTCACACAATGTTCAGTAGTTA
>NW_012147151.1:0-7843 GCF_000956105.1 Propithecus coquereli | reverse complement strand
GTACTTTATTATTTAACTATATATTAATATTATATATGTATTACCATAAGCATTATCATCATCAATAAATTTGTTCTATTTCTATCTCATATCTTCCTTGGTGTATAAGTTGTAGTTAGATGTTTTGACAAAAGTTGCTTTTGGTTAGGTACTAGACTGAACTAACGATATCATCTATATCGTTTAATTATTCATGTATTTAAGAAGTCTTGACTGAACAGCTGTTATGTGCCAGGCTGTGGGGAACTATGAAAAGCTAAAAGATACACAATCCCAGCTGCCATGGGGCAGAATTTATGAGAGAGATTAATGTTAATAAAAGAAGGACACTAATAAGTGAACAATTGCATAATTTTGCTGAGGACCATAAAGGAGAGAGACACAGCTCTATGAGGGGGCTTTGACATAGTCAGGGAGGTAAGTTGAAGTCCAAAGCAAAAGATGGAAAAGCCTGACCACATGGGTGGTTTTCATGCCACATTATGCATTTTTTTGTATCCTAAATTTAATAGGGAGTAGGGGATAGTATCAAGATGAGATTTGTGCTTCCAAAAGTTTACCTTGGTACTCTATGGACAGTGAATCAGAACACCAGAACAAGACATGGAGATACAAGGAGATGTTAAATGTCAATGATTTATACTATCTAAAATCCTAAGAAAGTAATCTCCATGGTAATTCCTCCTTTGAATCTCAGAAAACAGTTAGGTCGATGCCTTGTTCATGGGCACCGAAAAGGCAGAGGGAGAAAGACCACTCCTTTCCCCCAACAATATATAAACTTTTCCTTTTACAATTAGTATCAGTACTGACGATGAAGAAATACTACATCGGCCTCTGAATTTATTCTTCTCCTCTGCTGCTTTTGCTGTGACCACAAAAGAAAAAGGTTGTCCATGCTTACTGCTCTATATTATAGGCAGTCACATGCCTTCTAATTGGAGGGTTGCATGCCAAGCCAATGGTCTAACCTCATAAAACTTCACTAGTTATTATAGTGAGGGGGCCAGGCTATAATGCAATTAGAGTTATGAAACTTATCTCTAAACCTTATATCTAACAATCAAAGAAAAAAGAAAATACCTCTAGCTAGAGAGCTCTCCTGGCAACCAATCACTTAAAGAGGTAAAGTGACTAGTTTACTCATATTTCATCCTGTAAATATTTATTCAATTCTTATTATGTGTCAGCCACTTCCTAAGTATTAAGTGGTAAACTGAGCCCAGTCTTAAGGGGGACATCTGCTACATCATGTGATTTAAGGAGAAGGGCTAACATTTATGAACCTACTGTGTGTTTGGTACTTTATATAGGTTATCTTATTTGGTCATTAAGACAACTCCACAAAATAGAAATTATGATCTCAGTTTTAGGAGAGTTAGAATCCGAACTCAGATTCATTGACAAAGCCCTTGCCTTGCCATTGCACCATGCTATTTCCCAAGAAGGAGCCCCTTTGCAGAGATAACTCCCCAAGGGGATTGGAAACACTGCCATTAGTGAGTTTTCTATGTGCCAAGATTCACCCTGTCTCCAGCACCCTCTGTTTAAAAACCACAGCAAGATTTCTCAATCTCAGCACTACTAGCATTTAGGACTGAACAGCTCTCTGTTGTGGGGGCTGTCCTGTGCATTGTGGAATACACAGAAACAACACTGATCTCTACCCACTGGGTGCCAGTAGCACCCCAGGTGTGATGACCAAAACGTCTCTGGACATTGTCACCTGTCCCTATAGGGCAAATCATCCCTGGTAGAGAACACTAGCAGAGAACAAAGGCAAGAGGCCAAAGGACTGTACCCTGAGATCCACCAACATTTAAGAGGAAGCCAGAGGGAGAGAAGTTAGTGTAAACAACCAAGAGAACCCAGTTGCAGGAAATGGCTGGTAAAGTTGGCTGTTCTGCAGAAATTACAAGACAAAGACAGAAAAAAAATCTTTAAATTCAGTCCTTATTGAGGTCCTTGTTGACCTCAGGGAGGGCAGTTTCAGAGGGCTGGTGGGGGCAGGAAGCCAGAGGAATATATGGAAGGCATGGGAATAGGGTCAATGAGAACAAATTCCCCTTTCAATAGCTTGAGAATGCGGTAGAAGTGATGCTGTGCAAACTCTGGGTTCAGGACGCAAAAGGTTGGAAGCTTCTGCTCTCTGTATCTTGGAATACTCTCTCTGGGAGTCCCTGAGCAGGCAGAGAAGAAGTTGACCAGACTGCGCCCACCATGTTGTGATCACAGTCTCAGCTGAACCCAGCCTCCACCCATCCGCACCAAGTGTAGTCAAAGCCATCTTGGCGCCTCAAGGCCAGCCCATCCACCTGCTGAGTATCAGTGAGAGATCGAAGTCAAAGGCCTAGAAGCAGAATTTCCCAGCTGAGCCCTGCCTAAATTTTTGAGTCACAAAATCACGAGATACTATAAAATGGTAAGTTTTATAATAGTTTAATGGTTTGTTGCCCAGGAGTATGTACCCGAACAGACTACAGTGCTAGTTCTGGTTTCCTTCTCCCAGTCATGACATTTAAAGAACAGGGATGATAGTCCAAATGCTATCCAGTTCTCTCTGCTCTCAGAGTAACCCCTAAGCACAAGTTTTGTGTCATTAGTGTATGATGGTCAAGCTCTCAGACTTGACTCTAGAGTCATACAGACCCAAGGTCAATTCTCAGCTTCTCCACTTTGTGGCTTTGCAAAATAGGGGTTATTACAGGTCCTATTCATCAAAGTGTTGAGAAAGATTGAATGAAATGCATTTATGTAAAGCACTTTTGCAGTGCCTGCCACAATAAATGCTTGCTAAATGTTAGCTCTTGATTAAACCATGAATGGACAGTAAATCATCACATTCTTTATTAAATGACCCTGACTTTGACTTCATAAAATTTTGCACAAACTTCATTCCTCCACATTGGAGAGACTAATGGGGACTTCTCTTCTCACTTTCTGCTTATTCACAACCATGATGGACCACAAGTCCATTCCTGTTGGTTGTCTTGTGGCTTCCAACCTCAAGTTCTGTTTGACCTACAAACCTTCACACACACATGCACACACACACACACACACACGTGAGTGCACACATACACACACATGCACACACTGAACAATAGAATGCCTCCAAACCACAAGTTCTCCTCTGGGAAATGTGTGTATTAAAGGATTGACTTCTCATTGTCCTTTTAGCAACCACAAACATTTCAATTCCAGTCTGTATTATTTGTGAATCACTCGTTTTGGAAGTAACCAGAAAAGGAGAGAAAACTAGGTGTTGGGAACATAAATAAAGAATAAGGTAGAAGGCAAAAAAGGAGTAGAGCTTTTGCAATGAAGCATTGGGCACTCTGAAGGAAATTGAAAAAAAGAAAGAGTTGCCTGATTCAACCAGGAAGGAAAGGGGCAAGCTGTGTATAAATAGGGCCATAGGCAGGGCTGAAGCTATAATCCTGGCTACTGGACAGATATTCCAAATACCCCAATTTAGCTATGAAGGCAGCCCAAGGCTTTTTCCATTTTACAGCCCCTAACTAGTCTGCATTTCTGGACCCACAGGGACCCTGGGGTCTTGGTTGTATGAGTTAATACGTCTAGGTCAGAACACTAACAAACACTGAATGTTTAAGCAGAGGAAAGACACAGAGAGAAAATGCCTCCTACTATGCATATCATATGAAAAACCAGTTTACAAACATCTTAGTGATCTTCTCTAGGAGGGAACCCCTGCTAAGTTGCTAATAAGCAACGGTTGCTAAGATAAAATTAGTTATACAGCACCCATCATAACCAATTTAAGTGGGTAAATGTTACCAGAAATTTATTTAGTGTGCTCTGCTTATGTTTTTTTTTACATTTAGAAACACAAAAATATAAGGTGAGTGGCAACCTCTGACCTTTAACCCCAATTTTCACATTGTCAGAAGTTCTTTATATTTCATGGGCTTTTCAACAAGAGGACTGAGAATTAATATTAGCGTGAGTGGAGGTGCCAGTGGGGAGGATGGTGACATTAGAAAAGGGTGGGCTTAACAGAGTGGCAGCTGGTAGCCAGGTACTCCATCAGGGTCCTCTTGATGACATGGGAACAGGTGGACTTTGTAGAAACAAATTGATCTGATGCCTTTTGAGTCAAAGCACTTAAGATGTGTCTGCCTTGCTGAGAACTATTCTTTGTGACCACAGGGCACAGAGCCATGGACCAACTATGCTTCATGTCTGTAGAGGTTCCTCTGAGCATTAAAACAACTCCCCATCCAGCCCCATTTAGACCTCCTTCCCCACAACCAGGGCTTTTCTTGGCAGCGGTTGAGTGTGAGTGGGGAATAGGAAGGAGAGGAGCCAGATCTCACATTCTTAAAGGGCCTGGAATTTAGACTTTTGACATTTTCTCCAAATGAAGTTATATAAAAACTATACTCTTGGAGCGTTAAAATATTAATTTATCTACCATATATGTGTACCCCTGTTTTGGCATCTCTTCTATTTTTAGTGTGTCTGGTCCTCAAAAATGGAAGTGACCTGAGTTCTTTCCATCTCTGGGAGGCCCTGCCCAACTCAGCAATCACCTATAGCACTTCCCTCAAAATGTTGAAACTTCTCAAATGAAAGGAGTTAGACGAAAAGCTGAGAATGGGAGTGATAAGTGAATATGCAGTGGGCACATACAGGTCCAGAGGAAGATACTAAAATATATTCCATTAAGCTCCACTAGAAGGTATGCCCCTTGAGAGCTGGGGCTCAATCTTTCATCTCCATAGCTCTAATTCATTGTACAGTCCTAGAACACAGTAGGAGCTCAATGCATGTGTGTCGAACAGGTAAATGAATGAATGAATTAGCAACACTAGACTGGGCAGATGATTCTTTATGCAATATATGATACTGTCAAATTCAACTGCCTGCAAGGGAATCATTTGTCTATGGAGTAGGCAAATTTTCAATATGAAACTGACTTCAAGCCATTGCTCAGACCAAGTGCCCAACTAAAGGAACATAAATGATTCTTAATGTCTGACCAAGAAAAGCATAAGGGGGAGAGAAAATCTGCAGCTGGAAAAATCAAAGCATATTCCAAAACCAAAGAGAAATTCCTTTTGCATTGTCAATTATTTGGGATTACCTGGGCCTGGGTCACGGACCATTGGTGTGGATAATCAAGAATTGACTGCACATGCGGATGTTAAGCCTGCTTGGACTTGGCCATTCCCCAGTGGCCTGATCCCAGCCTCCACTCCTCCCCACCACACAGAACCCAGGGTAGGAATGGAGGTGTGGACTCACAGCAAGGCTAGGGGCCAGAGGCCTTCTACTAATATCCTCAAAGATTAGAGTCTCCCCCAGAGCTACAGGAATGAACTGGGGTTTGTTATGAACTCTGCAACCAGAGCAAAGTTTAACAGGAGTGAGGGGGTCATGGAAGAGAGAATCGGGAGTTCTCTGTGCCATTTGCATTTTCCTGGTTACTCCAACCTCAGAATTGTCTGTCTTAATACATCACATGTATTAAAAGTAGGGATGACTACGAACAAGGTTGAAGAGTGAGAATGTCTGCCGTGAGCACTGCTGCCCTTGTCTTCACCTCCCTGTCCCTGTCACTTGGCCTCCACCCTTGGTCCATGAGTGGCTCAGGCTCTTCCTCTGATGGCTTCCTCTGAGGATGGTCCACATCCCCTGCCTTTCCTGCATCATGAGCAATTTCCTGTTCCACCCTCTGTTCTGCCAAAGGCCTGCCCTCAGCTCCCAAAAGTCTGGTCTAGGATGATTTGACAAATTGACCTGGATTTTCAGATCAACGTGTTAATGGGTACTCTTTCTGACAACAGTTTTCAAGAGAGTGGCCCCATTTGTGTTGACCCCCCATAGTGGAGTGGCTCAGGAAGAAGGATTTACAGGACAGGGTCAGGTAGGGTCAGCCCCATGGTGACTATTTTGGGGTCTAAGAACTGGGTTTCTCAAGACATTTTTGGCTTCATATGGCTGGGTCTGTCTGGGAGAGGTGAGGATTGGGATTTTTCTGCACTGAGGGACAAGTCTAGAATGTCACTTGATAGTTTTCTACCCCGGTGGGCTCCAGAGGGTATTTTATAGGCTTTCCATTTTATTATTCTAGGTTCCTGAGAGTATATAAGCAAACACAAAGGCGGTCAATTTGAGAAAATAAATACTGAGAAAAGGATCCACGATGAACAGGAGATTCTGTGGCCCATTGTAGTGAGGGGAGGGCATTGGATGCACATAAACTGAGGCTCTGCCCCTGAGGTTGGGCTTTCTAAAGGAGTCCTTAGCCTCACCAGAAAGAGTGGGATAATTTATAGGTTAACATTTTCTTTTAATGTGGATAGCATTTTCCTCATTTATAGTTAATTAGGTTAAGCATGCATAGGGAGCGAGGGAGAAAGGCTTTTAGTGATGCTCTAAATGATTAGTAATTTGAATAAAGAACCTCTAAAAGATGGAGCACTGGCACACATTAAACATACTCTTCTAAGTGCTAGAATCAGCCCACTCTCATTTTGAAGATACCATGGTAATTAAAGCACTAAAGATAAAAAGATACAGAATGTGCTAAATATTTTAAAAAGGTTTAAGCCATACATATGTGTGCTATTAAGTGATATCAAAACAAATGGCTCAAGACTGAGCATGTTAGATGGATTTTTGGTGTCCTGGGAGCCTTGGTGTTGAGCTTTGGTCCTGAGTCCCACTAACTTGCTAGGGCACAGTGATAAAGTGGTGACGATGGAAAAGGGAATCTGTTTCAAGCCTCAGCCTCCTCATTTGTTAAATGGGGATAATAATAGTGCTCCCCCCGCCCCACCTTGGTGCTGTCATGATGCTTAGAGGTAATGTGTGCATGTCACTTAGCAAATAGTGGGCACCAGTATGTAGTAGCTATTGGCATAGGATCAAAAACATCCCCTCCTTTGTTTAACCATCATTTCTTGTCTTCTTCCTTTTAACCAATCCAGACCTGTTATGTCGATGGCCACTATCTCACGCAAACAAGGTGCAAGTTCTTATACTTACAGTTTTCTGTAGCACTAATCCAGGTGGGAGAGTTTCAAGTACGGCTTCCTTACCAATAATTTCAACAAACAAAAATTTAAGCAACGCGAAGCCTTTACTACAGTTTACAGAAAATAGGGTTTGTTTCTATCACAATGTATCAGCTTTAGGCATTCTTGAAATATCAACAAACCTTCCTTTCCTGTGCACAGATGAATGTGTGTCATGAGGAGCCCAAGGAACTTTGGTCCAGTTGGGTTTCATCACCCGTACCTAGGTGGTGTGCAGTCCCAGCCTCTCCAGACCTCTGTTTCACTCTCCATACAGTGGGGACGTCTTCATGAAGCAAACAAAGTAATTTAAATGAAAGAATTATAGGTCTCAATCCATGGGTCAAGGGATTGGTTTTCACAACACAGGGTTTTAATGGCATAAAAGGACTGCTTGCTCCCCACATTTCTCTGGCTGGCCTCTCACTCAGCTCTTTCTTCCTTATCAGTCGCCTGGTGAGGGGAACAAGGAGATTTTGAGTGGAAAGGATGCTGGGCTTTGGAGCCAAGCAGACTGCAATTTGGATCTCAGCGCTTCCATTTACCAGCCACATGAGCTGGAGCGAATGCCTTAGCCATCTGGGACCTCTGTTTGTTCCCCTTTAAAATGGCTAAAAAAGCACAGAACCCACTCCCAATGTCAGCATGAGGTTACAATAAGGATAAACAGTGCCTGGCATATAGTTGGGGCAGAACAAGTTTCAGTTCCCTGCCTTCCAACAATGAAACAGAAAAAGTGGTGAATTTGCAAGATCCCTCTCCCTCGTGAACTCTCGCATAGGCTCCTGGAAGTACTC
>NW_012147150.1:0-1309 GCF_000956105.1 Propithecus coquereli | reverse complement strand
ATATATTAGCAAGGTTTAGAGAGGTATTAAAGACATGTTAGCATCGAATTGAAACCATATAATGAGAAGGTCTGGAAATATAACTGAACTTTTCATCTCTTTCTCATTAAGTGGTTCTGCGGTGTTCAGTGCTGTAGCTGGACATCACCTGCGCTCATCGCAGGGGCACGTCCCTTCACTAGGTAAAACGTCTCACTCTGCATGTGGGCCAAGGAACCTGGACTCTCACCTCCCGGGTCACACACATATTGTCCAGAAAAGTGCAGTTGGTTTCTTCCCTTCTGAGCTTCGGAAGGCATTGCAATATTGAGAAAGCAGGCCCTCAGATTTAGGCCTGGGGCTTCCTTCTGCTGGTCTCCCTCTGGATAAGAAAAGGTAGACTAGAAACTCTCCAAGCCTATCACTTGGAGACATGAGTGACACCGGAGCCACCAACAGGACTCAGCCGGGGAGAATCGTGCTTGCTTTAGCGCAGGTCTAGTGACAGACAGCTGTGCCTGCAGGTGATGCCTTTGCCTGAGGGGCAGAGAGAGCAGGCACAACCCCTGCGGTGCTGTCCCCCCAGGGTCGGGGGTGGGGACTGCAGGAAGAGGCTGTTGTGACCCAGGACACCGCTGGAGCTGGGCTCACCCTCTCTGGGACTGTCTGTAGAGCCAGGGTGGTATCAGGACAGGCGCTGACCTGTGGGCAGGAGGACCCAAGTTCTAATCCCACACATTGCTGGTCCACTATGTGACCCTGAGTAAGCCCCTTCTCCTCTGGGGTGCGACTTCCTCACTGTAAGATCAGGGTGCACACAGACTGGCTGTGTGAGGGGCGGTGGTGTCTGATTGCTCGCCGGCCCACAACTCTATCTTCAGCACATGTTCACATGCAAATAAATGACAGCTGCTATTATTGTTGTCACAATAATAATTATTATTTGATCCTCATGATACTTTTAGGAAGGGTGGCCTGGGCAACAATTTTCTCATTATAAGAGGCAATACATGGGCCAGACACCGTGGCTCACACCTGTAATCCTAGCATTCTGGGAGGCCGAGGCGGGAGGATTGCTTGAGCTCAGGAGTTTGAGACCAGCCTGAGCAAGAGCGAGACCCCGTCTCTACTAAAAATAGGAAGAAATGGGCCAAATAACTAAAAACAGAAACAATTAGCTGGGAATGGTGGCGCGTGCCTATAGTCCCAGCTACTCAGGAGGCTGTGGCAGAAGGATTGCTTGAGTCCCGGAGTTTGAGGTTGTTGTGAGCTAGGCTGACGCCAGCCACTACACTCTAGCTGGGGCAATAGAGTGGGACTCTGTCGCAAA
>NW_012147149.1:0-1209 GCF_000956105.1 Propithecus coquereli | reverse complement strand
CCTGGCTGCCCCTGACAGTGGCCAAGGAGGAGGAGCAGGAGCAGGTGAAGGAGGCGCTTCTCTCCACCTTCCTCCAGGGGTGAGTGCGGGGCCGCCTGAGGCCCACCGCGGCGGGGGCGGGGGCCTAGGGATGGGGGGACAGCATGGCACGGCCGCCAGGCCGAGCACCTGCCCTGGAACACGGTCTGGCTCTGCCCCGCTTGGGCCAGCCCTCTTCCCCTCTGTGCCTCGGTTTCCCCACCGTAAAATGAGGGCTCCCCTGGGGCTTCTGGCGTGGAGCCCCCCAACTGTGGTGTCCTGGGCTGTTGCCCCCGGACCCTCATTCTGTCGGGAGCTCCTGCCCCAGGGCAGAGGGCGGCGGCCCCACCCCAGGCCCCTCAGGACACTCCCCTCCCCACCATTTAGGACAACCCAGGCCATCTCGGCCCAGATGGAGGAGCCTGCAGGTTTGGCTGACCTTGCCGGGCGGAGGAAAGGTACCGGCGGGCTGGGTGCACGTCCTCGAGGGACATGGTGCCGAGCCCCCTGGCTCGGGGGGGCGTGGAGACCACGTGGCGGGCAGGCCCCGGCCTGAGAGGCTCCCGCTGGACACGTGGCCTGGGAGAGGCCCGCTCTCCCCGCTCTGGGCAGGGCTCCTCACCCTCCCGTGGCAGGGTGCTGACCTTTGCTCGATGTCGGGGCCTTTTCTGAGCCCCGTGGATCTGGGAGCTTGCGGGGCCCCTGGGCCAGGCCCCCCAGCACAGAGCTCGTGTCCAGCAGGCTGCGTGGACGCCTGGGTGCTGGGCACTGAGAACAGAGGCAGGACGACCCCAGCTCGGCCCCCACAGCCCCAGGCTCCTCCCACAGCCTGCGGCCAGGGCCAGCCTCCACCCGGCTCCGTCCTCAGCCCCCCTCGCCCACTGCCCTGCAGCCACTCCCTGCCCACCGTCCCTTGGCTGTCGCTTGGCTAGCCCTCAGCTGTGTGCCCTCTGTCTAGACTGTGATTCCTCTTGCTCTTGGTCCCCTTGGTCACACCTTGGCTCAGATGCTGGTAGCCAGTGTGAGTCCTTGTCCTGGCAAGTCCGTGCTGGCCCCGTGCCCCGCCGGCCACTTGGTCTCAGTGTCCTCCTGCCGGACATCAGCACTGCCTGGGGGGGCCGCATCCCCTGTGCTCACTGCATGGCCGCAGAGCCCAGGTTGGGCCCGCAGCATGGCAGGCGCTCGGTGCCC
>NW_012147148.1:0-410 GCF_000956105.1 Propithecus coquereli | reverse complement strand
AAAGACAAAATAGATATGCTTTAACAGGGAGAAAGATTTAAAAAAAAAAAAGATGGAGAATTATATTAAAATGATAAAGCAGATATATATGAGATTCAGGAGAGAAACTCATAGTCATCATGACCTGTTTACCTTTTGGACAAGCTGGCCTGTTCTTCCTTTATGAATTATTCCCCAATTGAGCAATCCCTGCCTCATCACTCTGCTTAGGGATAATGGTCAGGATCACAGAAAGAAAGGTGAATATAGAATCTTGTTAGACTCTTCATCCAAGTCTTCCTCTGATTTCCTTACTGTGACAGTGCCAGAGATCTCTTCCAAAACTCTGAGATGCAAAACTATTGCAGGACTGACACTTAAGACAGCTCCTTTTAAAAGCAGCCCTCAGAGTAGCCATGCTGTCCACTGTT
>NW_012147147.1:0-2486 GCF_000956105.1 Propithecus coquereli | reverse complement strand
AGGAACAAGAAGGTCTAACTAAGTAAATCTTCTCAGGCTCAAGGAAACAGCTGTTTGCACAGAAATTTTCCTATTTTTCCTCTTGGGAACTGAGATGCTGACCATGTATGTTTTTCTAGACTAAAAATAAATATTAGCCTTATACTTCAATTGAATATTAGTCCAGAAAGTACTGAGGAAAATCCAACTGCATATCTAAAAGGGTCAGTGAAACATATCACTCGTTACTTTTGCTTCCTTTTGAATTTGCTTCTACTAGGGAATGTGTTTGTAGGAATGTTTAGAGATTCATGCATAAATAGAAAAAGTAAAAATGGGATGAATGAGAATGAGATGCATCAAATTCAGAATGAGGGAGCAAGTGAATGGGTATGGATGTACAAGAACTTTAATGGGTAATGTTTATCTTCTAAGCTGGATAGTATGCTAAAAGGTATGCACTGTATCATTTTATACCTTTTTCACATCTAAAGTATTTCATACAAATTGAAAATTTAAAATTATTTTAATGAGAAACTGAAATCTATCAATTAATGATTCATTCTGTGAGGATTTATTATGTACCTGCAATGGCCAATGCTCTGCAATAGACATTTATTTTTGTTGGGAAATGAAGAGATACAAAATTTGAACACTATAAGAGGAACGGAGTCAAGTACCCAAAGAACCATATATAACGTGTCCCATGTGCCCAGAAACCAGTGTAAACACAGAGCTGTAGATATTCATCAAGAAGTGGTTCTTCCAGCAAGAAAGCACTACTACATGGACCTATTATCAATTCACTTGGGATTTGGGGCTAAGAACATTTTTCATGGAAATAATTGAGTGATGACATAAAAAGAAATTTAAGATAGCATTTGCTTTTTACTAGGGAGTGCATTTGTAAGAATATTTGTAAGGGGATACTGAGGAGCATGACTGCAGCTTAGAAAACCTCTAGAAAGCATCGTGTAATAATGCTAAATGCAGGGTATTTGGCATGAGATGACCTGCCCCCCGCCAACCCCCAGCCATGTCACTTACCAGAGATGTGGCATTGGCAAGTTATTAATATTTAACCTTTCCAATGCAGATTTGACAACTGGGAATAACGGAAATTTCAGCCTCATTTTTTAAGAGAAATAAATCAAGTAATGTAGCCACTCTGACATTGTAGGACTCTAGGTACATGTTAGCTTTTACCTTTAGGCAGTAGAAAAGAAGGCTGGGGAAATAGATTTGGTCATTTGGTGAATGGTCATGTGGAGGCTGACTTTATACATCTTCATGACTGATTGAAAGTGGAAGGAAAAGTTACAGACGAATGAACAGTATTAAACCTGGTGGACTGGGAGGTTAATAAACTGCCTTTAATAGACAAGAAGACAGGGAAGGAGCTGGCTGGAAGGTCAGGATAATGAGCTTTGTTTTAAGCCTGTTGAGTCGGAGATACGAATGGTACGTGCAAGTAGAGATGTGCAGGAGGCATCTAGATGTGAGAGAGAGAGAGAGAGATCAGGAGTAGAGGAAGTATCTCTTTCTTCTCTCCCAACCTTCTTTCTCCTTCAGTGGCTGGGAGAAGCAAGCCCCAAACCCAAACGGCTCTCACTGACCGTAGAGCCGATGTGAAAGATAGAGTGTAAAGAGAGGAGAAAACTAATGTCACAAGCATCATAGGAAATGTTCCAGGAGGAGAAAAAGCTAAAAAATTGTTTTTGCTTTATCCCAAGTGCATAAAATCCTTGATGCAAGATAGTCACATGATCTTGATATTAAAAAAATAGCATTTCTAATGTTTCCTCCTTCACTAAGCAGTTTATGGTACGTAATTTGTAGATGTGCTTTATCAAATGAAATCCACTTTGTCCTTAATTTACTAAGCACTTTGGTCATGTATTTATAATGAACTTTATCAAATACTTTTTCTGCAGCTATTCACATATAAATAGAGATCTTCTGTTTTGATAAATGGCATCTTTATTTATTTATTTATTTTGAGACAGAGTCTTGCTCTGTTGCCCAGGTTAGAGTGCCGTGGCATCAGCCTAGCTCACAGCAACCTCAAAATCCCAGGCTTAAGCGATCCTCCTGCCTCAGCCTCCTGGGTAGCTGGAACTACAGGCATGCACCACCATGACTGGCTAATTTTTTCTATTTTTAGTTGTTTGGCTAATTTCTTTCTATTTTTAGTAGGGACGGGGTCTCGCTCTTGCTCAGGCTGGTCTCAAACTTCTGAGCTCAAGCAATCCTCCCGCCTCGGCCTCCCAGAGTGCTAGGATTACAGGCATGAGCCACCGCGCCTGGCCAGACATCTTTAGATTTTCTAAAATTAAACTATTCTTGCATTCCTAAATCATACCTAATCAAACCTATTATGTTTTTTACACATTGTTTGATTTACTGATTTTTTAAGGAAATATATATATCCAAGAGTTAAATAACCTGATAATTTCTTTTTCCAAAATTGTATTCTCTGGCCTTGGATTCAAGGTTATGCCAAAAGG
>NW_012147146.1:0-1777 GCF_000956105.1 Propithecus coquereli | reverse complement strand
GCTAGGTATTAACAGAGGTTTAGGCTCTCAGGAGCCACTGTCAGAAGCTTGTCAGTGATGTCATCAGCTGGAAAAGCCAGCGTCCAGGCCTCAGGAAGAAGCTCAAAAGCCAGGGCTCCAGTTTTGGTAATAAATGGAAATGGAGTTTCACAGGTAGGGTGTGGAGGAACTTACTACGACAGGAAGCCTGATGGAGCCTCCCGCCTGAGTGCAGCCCCCAGCCAGCTTTCTGAGTTCTGATGAACAACCAGAAGCTTCTAACGCGGCCTGTGATTACAGTGTTGGCCCAGTGCCTTGGAAAAATTGGCTCGCTCTCGGCGAACACTCCAGGAGCTGTAAAGGGGGTGTCAGGACTGTTTTGCAGGCCCTTAAATTGGGGAGGAGGGGAGGCTGATGTGGAAATTGTTCATTGGGCTGCTCAGGGTAGTTCTAGAAAACGTGTGCTTCGTGATCACCTGGGTCCTGGCCATCTCTCATCTGGCCCTCTGCTGTAGGGGGGCCCCTCGGGCCGGGGGAGGGGGGAAGTCCTCTGGGTTTAGACACTCACAAAACCGTCTTTTACCTTGTGCATTGGAAGAAATAGAACTTAATTAAAAATCTTTTTTTTTCCATTTTGAAGGGGTGATTTGCTGTGCAGGAGTGGGCTTAGACTCGAAGTGGGGGCCTGACTTAAGTGCTGAGTGTGGTAATCACAGCCATTTAATTTTATTTGAAATCTCTCATAAAACATTCTGGGAAAAGAGGGGTTCCCAGGGGTGGGTGGTTCTGATCGTGGACTAGATTTTTCAGTTTAGGTTTCTCTGGGCCTATTGGAGGTTCCACTTAAGCAACTACCCAGGGCAATTCTGCCCACCTGGAGTACTGATTGCCTACAGGCTTTACCCGTGAGCAGGTGGGCAGCTCTGAGCTTGGTTCTGAAGCCCCGGCCTCCATCAGCCGGCTTTCTCAGTCATTAGAATTTGGAAGCTGGAAGCGTTGACCCTGAGTCTCCAGGTTGGCATACTGGGTAGCTCCTGAAATGGTGTGGCTGAGACAGGCCCTCCCAGGCCCTCTTTCCTTCCACTTTGTCCCCTTGGGCCCTTTCACTCACTGGCATGTGGTCCTGGGCAAATAGCATAGCCTCTCCAAGCCTCTGTTTTGGCATCTGTAAAGTGGGCTAATGTTTGTGCCTGTGGTGGGTGAAGTACTGCAGCCAGGGCGCTCAGCTCTGTGGGTGGCTGATGTTGGCTGAGTAGACAGCATTTTAGACGAAATTTGTGCCATCAAAAGAGTGGGGCCTGATCACACTTTTGGTTTTGAATATGCTTTGCCCCAGCCTGGCCATTTATCACTGGGAACCCTCAGGGTCTCCCTGACCTTGCTGTACAATGGACCTGCTTGGAGCAGTCCCAGGAACTAAGGGCAAGTCCTCTCCAGTGAGTGAGGGGCTTGCCTCTCTCTTCTATAACACCTTCCACTCCCTTGTGTAAGATTTCATTATTAGCGGTTATTCTTCTTTAAGAAAGAGGAATTGAGACACAGGGCCCTTCCAGCCCTCTATTCACGATCGCAGCATGTTCATTCCAAAGGACTGGCAGAAGCACCTTTTCCTTTGTTAGAATGTGGCTTCATTGCTTTGAGACAACTAGTCCAAGTGTCTGCCCCTAAGGAGGCTTAGCTTAACCCCATGGCCTTCTGGCACGTACAGTTCTTGCATAACTTTCTCTTTCTGTGTTCATCTCTCTCAGGGTCCACCTTGGTCCATTTGCACATGAAGAAATGGTTGTCCTCTTGGGTG
>NW_012147145.1:19157-19472 GCF_000956105.1 Propithecus coquereli | reverse complement strand
TTTTATTTTCTTAATGATGTCTTTCAGATAACATGATTTTTTAATATTGATGTAAAATGTATCATTTTTAATGAAATCATGTTTTAAGAATATATACATATAGAAATATTTCTAGATGTATGTCTATATGTAAGTATATATATGTATGTATGTAAATGAGTTTCTTTCCTACCTGTTTGCTGAACTAGAGGTCCTAGAAGCACTGATACCTGCTGGCAGTGGGCACACTAAGACCCAGATCCTGGTTTTTAAATACCACCCACATTAAAGGAACAGGGTTCCCTGAAGAAATGGCTAATTCCAGGGTGAGATAAA
>NW_012147145.1:17088-17527 GCF_000956105.1 Propithecus coquereli | reverse complement strand
TATTGATAGGTTTCTCAGATTATCATGGTAAATGGTAAATAGCATAGGAGATTTTATATCTAATAAGAGCTCTATTAAGATAAAAATACATGAAAATTGGGAAAAAAATGCCAATTTATTTCTGAGTTGTGGCCTTATGGATGAATTTTATTTTCTTCTACCATCAGAATGTATGGTATTTTAAAATCAAGGAACGACTAAAGCATTTTAAAAGCTGTACTGTGTAAGAAATACTAAGGCAAATACAGCTGAGTCAGACATGGGACCGTCTTGCTACATGGCATGTATATTAGTGTGCCTCCCGGGCTTATCAACTGCAACGTACTAGACATGGAACAGGGCAATGGTTAAGAACATGGGATTTGTAGTCAAACAGACTTGGGTTCAAGATTACTTAACCTCTTGGATTTTTAATTTTCTCATTCATATAAGGTAATTT
>NW_012147145.1:13937-14302 GCF_000956105.1 Propithecus coquereli | reverse complement strand
ATGTTTTCATTTAACTAATTCATTCTTTTAAGATAAAAATATAATACAATCTGTTTTTGTTACAGATAACTGTGGGAATGATAACATATTACTCATAGTACATTACAGCCTGGGTGGTTCAATAATGGGGCCCAAGTTTGAGATTATACAATTTTGATTTGTGTACTGAATCCGTATCTGCTTATATCATTCAATTTGGAAATGATACTAAATGTATAAATTATAAATATGTGGCTCAAACCTCTCTCCCTTTTTGTCCATGTGCCCCCAGAGACTGTGGACTGAGTGGTGGCATTGAAGATGGAGAGAAGTTAACAGACTTCAGATAAATTTTGGAAAGGAAGAAGAATCAAGAATGACTCAAT
>NW_012147145.1:9454-9874 GCF_000956105.1 Propithecus coquereli | reverse complement strand
TTTTGAAAGACAGAGAAATATCAGGACTTTTTTTCCTTCATTTTATTTCTGCACCATTTAATTAGAAAGAGTTTGGAAAGCATTTGCATTTAGAATAAATACGAGAGAAAGGTATTAGGGAGAGTTACATTTTCCAGGATTTGGGTTACAAAGCTGGGTATAGGTGGCAATTCATCGTTATGATGATTCCATAAAACATTAGAGGAGTATGAAAATATTGCAAAGGAAGAAAGCATCTATGGAAACTGATAGCTTGCTGTAGCATTGCAGACTGCCACTCAGAACCAATAACATGGCAAATCTGACAAAGATTTTCGGGAATCTGAACAAAATTCCAAAGAGCATCTACTCCAGGTGATATAAATCACTTTTCCTGGACCCAAGTGGTCACAATGATATGGAAGAATAATTTGTTTTATT
>NW_012147145.1:6929-7969 GCF_000956105.1 Propithecus coquereli | reverse complement strand
GGGCTAAGGGCAAGTAGAAGAAAGATGTGTTACTTTAACTGGAAATTCTACTGAGTGCTTCACAAATGTTACCCTATTTATCTTTCACTAATAACACAATGAAGTAGATATTATTTTCCCCATTTAAAAAATAAAGAAACTAAATTTCAGAGTAATTTAGTAACTTGTCCTATACCACAAAGCTAGTAATAGGACAGAGTTGAAAGTGAAACATGGATTGTTCTGATTGCAAACCCACACTGCTTCATATCAGCTTTCTTCTCCAAACACACAGATTTAAGCTCAACACAGGTTAGGCTCAGCATCCACCTAATGGGGCAGAGTCCAGAACAAAAAAGAGTTTATGTTATTATAGCCCAACCCTTAACATCAGAAAGAATGCATCCTTTAGCCAGCATATACTTGGGGGGTTCATTGGCACCCTTGGTAAGAGTAGACATTCTCACCTTAGTGGCCTAATTATTTCCTACTAGCAACTCCCTCTCCCTGCTTTTCTGCAAAATCACATGGTGCCGTAGGGCATTGCTCCAAAGGGGAGCCATCTGAGTGGGAGACACCATGCTGTTCTCATATCCCATCTTACCTATAATTGTGGTCTTCTTCATATCATCAAATTTAACCATCTGTGTTCTTTGTGATGTGATAAATGCTTTCCCAGGAAGCTTCCCTGTATATCCCGTATGCAGATTCATGGAGCTACTTTATCAGTGCTCAGGCTGATAGGAATAAGGGAAAAAAAGAACGTAGCACAAGCTAAAGCTATCTTGGATTCACATCTCGATTGTGCCACAACTGATTAAATAGCTCTGCTTCTAAGAATAATTTAGCCTTCCAGATCCTGAGTTTTATGGATGCTAAATGATGTAACTTATGTGAATCTTAATTGAAGGGATATGTATGTGGGATTTTTTTTTAATGAGAAGGATATAAGGATAATGAGAGTAAAAATGATCACATTTTCAGACTTTCAGATCACATTTAAGACTGAGTGGTGGTAAAATTCATGATTAAACAACTACAGAACTACAAAATCCAATTTT
>NW_012147145.1:1067-1393 GCF_000956105.1 Propithecus coquereli | reverse complement strand
CTCCCTCTATGCCAAAATCTCAAAGCACATTAAGAGGTGGTTGAGCTAAGCAGAAAATAAAACCATCTCTTCTTAGAAAAATCGAGTCTTCATTGGTGGTGCACTTTTTCTTCCAAGGAACTTCTTGGAAGGAAAGAGTTTCAACACCAACTTACAGAAGCATTTTACTAATTGGGCAAGTTTTATTCAACTCATATCCAGCTTGACTTCTTGTTTTTAGTTGTAAGTCTGTGGTAAGTTTCTTATATTATTTAATCTTTATTCATTATACAATTTCAAATGAACTGTAATTAAAAATCACAATTCAAAATGCAGATAATTCTTGT
>NW_012147145.1:0-1017 GCF_000956105.1 Propithecus coquereli | reverse complement strand
ATACAATATCAATTTATCTTATAGGAATATAAGAATAAAGGAGGAAATGGGACAGCAGATTATTGTTGATTTTTTTTTTCCTGATTGAGGAACACATGAATACTCAAAACAAAAGAGTACTCTGAATATCAAGCACATGAATAAAAATAAATTCATGTCTAGACATTATAATGAAAGCACAGAACAGAAAAATAATAAATGCTTCAGAGAAAAAAATAGCTACAAAAGAATAACAAAGTAATAGCAGACTTCCTCCCAGCAACACAGATGCTGGAAGAGAATACTCAAAATGATGAAAACTGTTATTGTACAATTTCACACTCAGTTAAACTATCATGCAAGAAAAAGACAAAGCCTAATGAAAATTATCTTCCTTAGGTGTTCAATAGAACAATTATTGATGGATATACTTGGGTAGAAAAAAAAGTGAAAACAGAGAATTTTTCTATAACCAAAGACCACCAAGTCACATAGCTTTAAAGGCAAATTTTAGCAATTGTCAAGGAAGAGCTAATTTTCATATTATATGAAAACTTTTGAGAATAGAAAAAGAGCTATCTCTTATAGTTTGTTTTATAAAGCTAGGGCATACCATTCAGATAAAACTAGAAAAGGATAGTAGAAGAAAAGTCATTTATTGAATTAATCTCAAAAATGAACACAAATGCAAACATCTTAAGTAAAGTATTAGTATAGCAAATGCAGCATTGTTAATATCAAACAAAATATATCATTTTCAGGTAAAATAGAATTCAAGGCAAAAAAAAAAACAAGGGACACATGTACTCACTATGGAATTGGTATTAACTGATCAACATTTATGTGCACATATACTAGTAACATTCACTGGGTGTTGGGCAGGTGGTAGGAAAGGGGAGGAGGGGATGGGTATATTCACACCTACTGGCTGTGGTGCGCACCATCTAGGGGATGGACACACTTGAAGCTCTGACTCGGGTGGGGCAAAGGGAATATATGTAACCTAAATATTTGTACCCCATAATATGCTGAAATAAA
>NW_012147144.1:0-1071 GCF_000956105.1 Propithecus coquereli | reverse complement strand
ACCAGTCCCTGGTGCTAAAAAGGTTGGGGACCGCTGCTTAACAGACCCTAAACACTGACAGTTTATCTTATTCTTTTTTTTTTTTTTTTTTTTTTTTGAGACAGAGTCTCATCTCTGTTGCCTGGGCTAGAGTGCCATGGCATCAGCGTAGCTCACAGCAACCTCAAACTCCTGGGCTCAAGCGATCCTCCTGCCTCAGCCTCCCAAGTAGCTGGGACTACAGTCATGTGCCACCATGCCCAGCTAATGTTTTCTGTATGTATTTTTATTTGTCCAGATAATTTCTTTCTATTTTTTTTTTTTAGTAGAGACAGGGTCTTGCTCTTGCCCAGGCTGGTCTCAAACTCCTGAGCTCAAACGATCCACCCGCCTCGGCCTCCCAGAGTCCTACGATTACAGGCGTGAGCCACTGCTCCTGGCCAGTATATCTTATTCTTAAGGACCTTTAATTGACCGGAAAATACTTAAGGTTCAAAATTGACCATATTATAACTCACACCAGTCATCATGTACTTTCCTAGTGTACCAGTTTTGTGACTAGTTTAATTCACTTAGCGTAATGTCTTCAAGGTTCATCCATATTATAGCCTGTATCAGAATTCCATTTCTTTTTAAGGCTAAATAGTATTTCATTGTGTGTATATTCCACATTTTGTTTGTCCATTCATCCATTGATGGACACTTGGGTTGCTTCTACTTTTTGACTATTGTGGATAATATTTCTATGAACATGGTATACAAATATTTGTGCAAGTTCCTGCTTTCATTTCTTTTGGTTATAAACTAGAAGTGGAATTGCTGGGTTATATGGTCATTCTGTGTTTAACTTCTTTGAGGAATCACCACATTGTTTTCCATGGTGGCTGTGCAGGCCATATATTTTATATCATAATTTATATAATATATGGTCATTCTGTGTTTAACTTCTTTGAGGAATCACCACATTGTTTTCCATGGTGGCTGTGCAGGCCATATAAAATATATCATAATTTATATAATAATCCATGTTGGTTAAATGTCCAGCATTTTGTATTTTTTCACTAGGGTCTCAGGCTGAGCAATCATAATCAT
>NW_012147143.1:0-1539 GCF_000956105.1 Propithecus coquereli | reverse complement strand
GCATGGGCACCGCATGGAATGTGACCCAGCAGCGGCAGAGGACCCGGACCTGGTGTTTCTGCACAAGTTTGCAACTGTTAAAAGTGTGTCCCCTTGGCCACATTGCTGCTGGTTTTTCTGAAAGGCGTGGGATTGTCGTGAAGCTGGTTCGTGTATCGTTGGGATTGGTGTCTCTCTCTCTCCCTAAGGTCTCTGCGATCACAAGGACTCCTGGCAGCCGCAGACTGGAGCAGGGCTCATCTTGCCTTGTTCTGCTTTGCTGCAATTTCTTTCTTTCCTTCTTTCTTTCTTTTTGAATTCTTGGTTCCACAAACAGTTTTCAGCACTGAAAAAGTATGTGGCAATACTTAATTGCTGGACTCATGAAGCCAGGAGGATCTCAGGCTCCCTGAGAGAGCCAGGGACTTTCCAAAGCTTTGGAAAGGAATGTGTGCACGAAGAGCAGCGTGGGGGAAGGCTGTCCCTGCGGCCAGTGTGCCTTCTGGCTCCGGCAGGCGACGGAGCAGAGGAGGAGATGCAGCCCATTGTAAATGGTCCGCATTGTGTGCGTCTGAGCCCGTGGTGCCCGACATGAGCAACTGTGCCCTCACGAGATGCTCAGCAATGTCTGGAGACATTTTTGTTGTCATAACTGCGGGGCGGGGAGGGGAGTTTTACTGGCATCTGGCGGGTGGAGCCCAGGGACGCTATTCAACACCCTACGGTGCACGGGACACACCTCACCCCGTACACACACAAGCACAGAACCCTCTGCCCCCAAAAGTCAGCAGTGCTGAGGCTGAGCAAGGCCGACGGGCCACCCACGAGGCAGACACAGGTCCTAGAAACACCCTGAGACAAACAAAGCTAAGGTGGCTGCATGCAGAAGTTGAGAGGACTGGGCGAGATGATCGTAACAGGGCAGAGGGCCTTGCCACTCAGTGCCTGCTCCCGGCTCCGTCCCCATCTGCAGGGTTCCTGCTGCAAATAAAGACTCCCAGACCCTGGTCCCAGCTCCCTGCACCAGAACGTGCATTTCACCAAAACCTCCAGTGATTCCTAGGCACATTTGCATCGGAGAAGAACCAGGCTAGGTTTCCTGAGAATCTTCTGCAGAGCAGAACCGCCAGGACAGGCACTCGTGGTTCTCAGCCCAGGCAATCCATTGGGGAGATTGAATGTTGGATCCAGAATCCCTGGGCAGAGCCCCAAAATGGGGCTTTGAGAAGCTTCCCTGGTGTTTTTAATGTGTAGCCGGGGGGTAGGAACTAGTTGGCTGGTTCTTACTTAGAACTTACTTTAGCAATCCCACTACTGGGATTTACCCAAAGGAGCAAAAGACATTCTATAAAAAAGACATCTGCACTCGAATGTTTATAGCAGCACAATTCACAATTGCAAAGATGTAGAAACAACCCGAATGCCCATCAATCCATGAGTGGATTAATAAAATGTGGTATATGTACACCATGGAGTACTACTCAGCCATAAAAAAGGTGAACTAACACCTCTTGTATTATCCTGGATGGAGCTGGAGCCCATTCTCCTAAGTGAAGGATC
>NW_012147142.1:0-11208 GCF_000956105.1 Propithecus coquereli | reverse complement strand
CGGGCAGCGAGTCCGACGCCGCCGAGTCTGCGGAGGCCGCTGGGCCGGGCGCTGTCCGCGCGGGCGGGAACGGGCGGGACGGGGAGGCGCGGGCTCCTGTCCTGTTACCAACTTTCCCGCGTCGGTTTTGTTAATAAGCGTCCGGGACTTTGAGTTCATTCCCACCCACGGTTACCTAGGCCGGCTGTAAACGGCCTTAGTGGGTGAAAGTAGAGGACCCGTTGCCCGTTCTGTCTTCGCTGCAGCCGGGTCTGTAGGGCTCGCCACCCCTGGGCGCCCCTGCGCAGCACGGTCTGCACGGCTCCCCGCTGGACGGAGGGAGCAGTCTTGGGGTTCGGTAGCTCGCCCAAGGTCATTCCCGGGGAATGACAGCGCCAGGGTTCAGGCCCCGCATGTGATGGCCAGAGCCCACCGCCTCTCCATCTGGTGCCTCTGGCACTTGGCTTGTCAAGTTGCAGAAGTCATCTGTTCCACCTGGCCCCTTCTGAGTTCACCTGTGGGCACCCCAGTCCGCCATCCCGATCCTCTTGTGGCTCCTTGCTGGTGCTGTTGAAGGGCTTGGCTGATCCCTGGGTAAAGTGGCCACAGAAGCTGGGCAGTGATGGCTGCTGAAGGAGAGAGGGTCGGCCAGTGGGTGGGGACTGTAGGAAGGAGCTGTCAGCCAGGTCTCTCTGGCCCTTCGGGGTGGGCTTGGACGTTGGTCCCTCCAGACAGGCCCCCGGCCCCACTGCTGTGGGTAGAACTGGCACCTTGGGTTTTCGCGGTTTGTGGGTCTCTTGGAAGTATCCTTGGGAGGGTTTGTAAAGCGCAATCCCGGGGTGCCCATAGATCCCAGTCCTGGACTCAGTGTTCCTGGGACTCCAGGGCTGGCGTTTGTGCCCACCCATGCTGGCTGATTTCCTGGGGAGGAACGACCTCTCAGAGTGGTCTGGGTGACCCAGCCTTTGTCCTCTCTCTGCAGGCCGACACTACCCTCAGGGCTCAGCTGTGGGCTCCCAGGCCTAGGCGCCCATGACCCCTACGCTGCCCACCGCCTGGACACTGCCACCGCAAGCTAGCGCCGCTCCTGGGACCAATGCCGGTCATGCCCATCCCCCGGCGGGTGCGCTCCTTTCACGGCCCGCACACCACCTGCCTGCACGCGGCCTGCGGGCCCGTGCGCACCTCCCACCTGGCCCGTACCAAGTACAACAACTTCGACGTCTACATTAAGACGCGCTGGCTCTACGGCTTCATCCGCTTCCTGCTCTACTTCAGCTGCAGCCTCTTCACGGCGGCGCTCTGGGGCGCGCTGGCCGCCCTCTTCTGCCTGCAGTACCTGGGCGTGCGTGTCCTGCTGCGCTTCCAGCTGAAGCTGTCGGTGCTGCTGCTGCTGCTGGGCCGCCGGCGCGTGGACTTCCGCCTGATGAACGAGCTGCTCATCTACGGCATCCACGTGACCATGCTGCTGGTTGGGGGCCTGGGCTGGTGCTTCATGGTCTTCGTGGACATGTGAGGGCACCGCGTGGCCCTCCCCCCATGCTCTGCTTACCGAGCCGGCCTTCGGCCCTGTTCCGTCCTGGGTGGGCTGGTCAGGGCCCTTTTCCTCTCTGCCCCGCCCAGCCCCCGGGCGAGGTCTGCAGCACAGGAGTGAGGCGGTGCTGCCCCCGGCTCCCACGCAGGGGAAAAGGGCTGAGACTCTTCCGTGATGGGGACACTGGCACCTTCCTCGGGCTGGCTTTCTGCGCTGACCCTCCCTGTGTGCACGTTTGGGGCAGTGTCCCCTGTGGCTGCCTGCTGGTGGCTGCTGCTTGCACTTTTTCAGGTTGCACTGGAGGGTGGCTGGTCTGTCCCGTCTGCCTCCATGTGGGCTCCCCACCCCTGTCCTCCCTATAGGACCACGTCTGGTGGTGACTTCAGGCGTCACCAGCAGCGTGGGAGACCCACGGATACAGTGGGGTCTGCTGCTCAGAAGCAAATCCAGAGGGGGACCCTCCTGGCCACACAGCCCCCTTCCTTCGCACCTCTGGTCCGGGCCTCAGCCTCAGGAATGAGGGGGCTTCACTAGCTGCTACACCACACTGCCACTAAGCTGTTCACTCTGCCCTGGGCTACCTGGCCCTGGCAGAGCCCAAAGACCACCCTCCTCTCTCACGCTGAGGTGGGTCCTGAGTCACCTTGGTTTGCTTAGATGCAGTTTAGCAGGGAGCCACGGAGGGGCTCAGTCTCGAGGGGATCTCAGCAAGTTCCTAGCTCGGGGGGCCGGCTCCAGAGCAGACGGCGGCAGATCTGTGTTCATCCCGGACGGGGCTGTTGAGAATGTTTAGTGAATGCTGTAAATCCCTTCAGATGTGGATTTCTGGGGAGGCAATTCCATTCCTTTTTGGCTTTTGGGGGAGGGGGTGGCCTCTGTTCAAGAGAACACCCAGAATGGAGACCTCATCTCGAGCATCTGGATCGGACGGCAGAGGCCTCCGCGAGGCTCTGCGCGGACCTGAGTGGGCACCACGGTTATAGGAGCAAATGCTCTGGGCTCCCAGCTGGGTGTCCAGTGTTGGCGAAGGGCGCGGCTGCTCCTCTGCCTTCAGTGGCGGTCAAGGCATCTGGGATGTCAAAAGCCAAAATGACCGTGTGGCAGGGGCTGGTGGGCCAGGGAGGGGCACAGGGGTGGAGTTCAGGGTCCTCAGGGTCCTTGAGGTCCTCTTCGACCTCAAGAAGGACACACCTGGGATCCAGGGGCTCACCAGCCCCCTGGCTCTGACCCTGTCTGTGGGGGGCTGGCAGTCACTGCAGGCAGAGACAGGCTGCACAGGAGCAGGACACGGGGCCCCAGGACGGAGCGTGACACATAGGCTGACACTTGATTCACCCCAAACTGTTGCTCCCCCAAGGCATGGGTGGGGGCCCCTTTGACCCTGCCTGCCAGGCGGACCAGTGGCCTGGGGGTGGTTAGGACAGTGTGTGCCACTGGAAGAGACCCTTAGAAAAACCCAAATCAGGTAGAGAAAGCAAAAAATACTTGGCTGCAAATCATGCTGTGTAGTTTGTAGCCAGCTTGTGCTCGCTGATCTTCCCACTCGAGGTCAGCGGACGGCCTGGCGGGGCAGCTGCCTGGTCCCCGCGGGCGGGCGAGGAGCGGATCCCTTCTTGCTGCAGAGAACCGTTTGCACTAAATCATGCTGTTTCCTCAAAGAAGCTTTTTGTTGATTAACTCGTTACTTAGAACCACCGCACCCCTCGCTGAGGGTGCAGGTGGGTGCGTGTCTGCGGGACGGGGTGGCGGGGGTCTGGCTGTGCTGCCTGGACCGCGAGCGCACAGCGCAGGGAGTCGCGGCCCCTTGTTCCACGCTGCTTTGTGTCCCGGTGCCTGTGAAATTCTTACTGAGGTCAACCACCTGCATTAAACCTATTTTCTTAACGTCTTGATGGAGTGACTGTTTAAAGCTTAAAATTTTTACTTCTTTTTTTTAAGGCTATAATAACCAAAAGCACCGTAGAAACCATTTTCTCCTGTAAAAGTGAGAGAGTTTGTGAGAGCATTCATTTTTGATGTTGGGAAGGAATCCTTGAGGCCGCTGTTCTGCTGTGGGAAGCTGTCCTGGGGAGGGGCCCCGCTGAAGTGGGAATTTGTCAGTGGGGAGGGTCACCCGGTCACCGAGGCGCAGGCTGCATTCAGCTGGTCAGGTGGTGTAGGGTCATCACATAAAGATGGGGACGTGTTTCTGACACACTGGGAGGAAAGCAGGATTTGGGACGGTAAACACAGGTGCTCCAGGTTTCAGGGGAGAATGCATAGCATAGAAAAAGGTCAGAAGAAAGAGTAAACCAAAGCTGCAGGTGTTTTTGTTTGGTTTTGAGACAGAGTCTCGCTCTGTCACCGAGGCTAGAGTGCCGCGGTGTCATCACAGCTCACGGCAGCCTCTGACTCCTGGGCTCAAGCGATCCCCCCGCCTCAGCCTCCCGAGTAGCTGGGACTAGAGGTGCACCTCCACCTCATTTGGATAATTTTTCTATTTTTTTGTGGAGACAGGGCCTTGCTCTTGCTCAGGCTGGTCCCAAACTCCTGACCTCAAGTGATCCTCCCGTCTCAGCCTCCCAGGGTGCTGGGATTACAGGTGTGAGCCACTGAGACAGTCCCCAAAGCTGCAGTTCTTATTTAGCCAAAAAGCAGTTTGAAAAGGGAGCGACTTTATTATTTAGAATCTTTATTTTGTAAAGGCTTCTCTGAAGGAAAAATTCATGTTTCTCATTTTTTCACTTGGAAAGATTTCTCCAACGTGGTGAAGATGGTGGCGACTTACCTCCAAGCAGCCGCTAACGGCCAGGAAAGCTGTGGCTTCAGCCACACAGCACCCAGCCATCGTTTGTGGGTTTTTGTGAAACTAGACGTTTCACAAAACTAAACTTGTGGGGTCTGGTTTTTGATGGCAGAGTTTGTGAAATCCCTCCAGAAGGCTTTGCCCCTGAAAGCAGCATGGGCGCTTGGGTGGGTGAAGTCTGTCTCACCAAACCTGGGGCTGAGGCTTCGTGTGGAGCGTTGCTTCCCAGCCAGGGCTTCCAGCCTGAGGGTCTGGGGTGGGCCAGGGGCTCCTCACGTGGCACAAGGGTTGCCAGGCCTCGGCTGAGCACTGAGGTGGGCGCAGGGCCGGGTGTGCCGCTCAGCGTTGCCCGTGAGCCCAAAGCTGGGCCAGTTAGCAAGCAGGCCCTCTGGGGCGCTTGGCCTCAGAAGAGCAGGCGGTACTTTGCTTTGCTGGGTGGGGGTTGGGGTGGCTGTGCCGGCGACAGTGGCCATGGCAGGCCACTCACCACGCCACAGGGTGCGGGTGCCCGGGCTGCATGTGGGGCCACCTGCTTTCCTGGGAGCCTCCCTGGGCCTCCTCACCTGGCCTCACCCTTGTTTTGGGGGTTTGGGGTGTCTTCAGTTTTCACTTGTTCCTTGTCTGGGCCGCCTCCACCGGACAGGGTTCCCTTCAATGGTGGAAACGCTCTACCTGCGCCATCCGGCACGGGAGCCACCAGCCCTGGGTGGCCCCTGAGCACAGGGAGTGACGTTGCTGTGACCAAACCACTGAATATTTAATCAGACCCAAGGTGACGGTTCCCGAGTAGACAGCCACACGTGGCTGGATCATATCAAGGGCGTGTTGTGGGCTCCAGTAGCCGAGGGGCTTCCCAGGGGCCACAGTGTGGCTTTGGGGGTCCCAGCTGAGCCAATTCTTCCTGGGGATTTGACGGGCTTCGCTCCCCCGTGGGCCTGCCGCCCTCGGCTGCGTGAACCAGATGTTCTCCATGGGACACGCACCGTTTTCAAAGTTGTTCCCCGTGGAGGCCCCAGATGAGAGGCTGCCTGGGGCTCACCCAGCCCCTCTGTCCCCAGCGGCAGACACATAGACCAGGCCACGATGCGCGTACTGGTTTAGGCCCCCCCAGGGAGAGGTCTCAGGGACCTCTGATGGCGCTGCTGCCAGGGGCTCTCTGTTGGGGCAGCCCAGGGACCCCAGCAGCGGCTGTGCCTCCGCCGGGTGGGCAAATGCAAGGGCCACTCCCCAGGGACCGGGCACTCTGTCTTTGACCTGGAGGCCGGAGGAGGCTGGCAGCCCTGGACCAAACCCTGAACACTGACACAGGGACATGCTGCTGCAGGGGCGGGAGGAGCAGAGGCCCTGGGAGGGAGGGGAGCGGAGGTGAGAAGCGGCCCCTCTGCCCTCTGAGGACGAGCGGAAGAGCCAGGCCGGGAGAGCACAGCCGGGCGTGGGTGCAAGCAAGCAGCCAGGGTTGGTGTCCAGCCTGTCCCTGCGCCAGCGGCATCGTGCCCAGTAGCTCCGAGAGCCCGACTGCTCCCCACCATCCTGGGACACCAGCTTGGGGGATTTGGGGTCTCTGTTGGTGATGAGGGGAACCCACAGTCGGGGAGGGGCTTGTGCCGGGGAGTCCCTAGAAAGACGGCCCTCACTCGGGTGGGCTGGGTGTTGCCCGGTCCCGGCACGGGGTGCGTGCAGTGCCGTTGAGGGTGCCTCTCTTGGTCCCCGCACCGTGCAGCTGCCTCTGGCAGCCCCTCGCAGAGACCCCACCCTCAGCTTCCACAGGCAAAGCCACAAAGCGTGCACACACGTTGAGACGGCTGTGGCCCCTGGAGGTGGCAGGACAGGACAGGACAGACAGCAGCTGAGGGTGGGCCAAGGGGGAGGGCCGGCCAGACAGCCCCCCTGGGAAGCCCAGCAGGTGGGTGCCCTGGACTAGGGCACAGCCCAGGGGCTGGGAGGCTCCGTGCTAGTATCGATGTTCCGTGACCTTGGGAGCCGTCACTCCCAACACTGTGGAGGGAGGGAGCAGGGCAGTGCCTCCCAGTGCTGATTCAGCATTTCCGGGGGAGGGAACCGTGCTCCAGGCTTGATCTGCAGAGGCCAATGCGCTGCTCTCTCTTCCGTGGGCCCATTTGGAAAGGGTCCCTCTCAGACCTCCTCCCCTAGGAGCTCGGGCCACCTTGCCCCTAGCTGCAGGGAGCAGCACCTCGTAGGCAGGCCTGCAGAGGCCACTTTGCAGAAAACCCCCAGCAGTCTGGCAGCCCCTACCCGTTGCCAAGAGGCAGCCCCGCTGGCCACCAGCATCCTCGCCCAGCGGACAGTCCCCAGCAGCTGATTCAGCGGCTATAGGGCAGGCACCCCTCCCCCAGCCCAGCTGGGCAGGGTGCCCAGGCTTGCTGGCAGCTGTCACACGGGGCTCTGGCAGGGCTGCTGTGGCTCGAGGTGTGTGGCCCGCACTGCGCTTGGGGGAGGGGTGGCAGACTGCTGCGGCAGCGGCTGCCAGGCACCCCGCTTAGGGCTGGCTCCCCCATGCAGCCTGTGCAGCCTCCTGCAGAGGAGAGGCCTCTGGGAGGTGCCGAAGGAATGCCGGCCCCAGGGAAGTGACCGCCTCCTAATCCAACAGCTAGGGTACACCGACCCCTCCACATCCAGTCTCCCAGAAGCCCAGCCCAGGGCAGAGGCTAGCAGGGGCAGGCGGGCAGGGCTGCTCCCAGCCACCTGTGGGAGCAACCTGGGCAGAGGGGAGGGCGGGGAACCTCACCTGGCCCACGGGTTTGGGTTTGTTCCAGCTGTGGGTGCTGGTGGCAGGCTGGGGGATGATGGGTGCCACTGTCCTGGCCCAGGGAATGGGGCAGGAGGTGTCAGCTCTGGGTGGGAAGTGGGCTCCGTGAATGGGCTGGCCACGGCTTTGGGACAGACTCTGCAGCGTAGGGTGGGGAGAGGGGGCGGGCTGAGCAGGAGCCTGGGGTCAGTGGGGGGTGCGAGTGAGGACGGTGGGGTGAGGGGGCCCTGGTTGGGTCAGGACCAGCACAGTCAGCAGGCCCCAGGACAGGCTGGGGTCTGTGGCCAGAGGACGGGCGCGGCCTGGAGAGGGCAGTGCTCTCCCCACCTCTCCGAGCCCTGAAGAGTCCCCAGCCCGCCATTCGCCAACTGAGGACAGTGTCATTCTGCTTTCTCAGGACATGCATGACTGGCCACGTGAACAGTCCACATAGAGATCAATCAAGTCTAGGCTGGTGGACAGCAGAGGGAGGGGCCGCGGTGGGCAGTGGCCAGCACTGAGTGGGCACGCCTTGGGGGGTGGCCGCAAATCCTGCCAGCTCCAGGAGGTCCTGCCTCCCACAGGGCAGGCCCGGGCGGGCTGCACGGCCAAGCCCGATGCAGTGACACTCTGGGGCTGCCCTCAGCCTGGGAGCCAGGAGCTGGGTCAGGGCATCTCCCAGAGAGGTATGGCTCAGGTTTTGTGGTGAATGCCATGTCCCCAGACACCAGGCACCAGTGGTGACGTCCCTGTCCTTGCTGGGGTCTGCACCCAGGCCTGGTGTCAAGGCCTTAATGATGATGACACAGCCCAGGCTGGGCCAGGTATGGTCAGGTGTGCTGGGTGGCCCCTCGCGGCCCTGGGCTGGGTGGTCAGCACCCTCATGCCCATCCCTGCCCCCAGGCTCCCAGGGTAGGAGGTGCTTCTGCCCGCTCCCCGCACGGATTTCCTGTTGTCCCCGGTGGGGTACACGGCCTTTAGGAGGGACTCAGGTGCTGTCCAGACTGCTGGCTTTGTGCACACTCTGGGCCACGCCCTGGCCCACTGCCCCTGCCGGGCCTGCTGGCGGTCTGGGAACCGGAGTTCTGCGCCCTGCCTGCCGGGCGGGGCAGCCCTTTGATGATGAAAACCGGGTTTAAGTGTGAATCCATTATTCACAACCACACCATGACATCATGGTCGCATGAATTATTTGTATGTTTTTCAAATTGCGCTGCGGTAGCCCCGTCTGTTTTCCTGGTTCCCGTAATGCGTGACGGTGTCCCAGCGATCCGGCGCCTCCACAGCCCGGAGCCCGGTCAGCCCTGCGCCCAGCCGGTGCGTGAGGCGCCCGCCTATGTGTGTGCAGCATCCGTGTGCTGGCGTGTTTTCTGCTGCCCCAGTCTCGCATCCTGGCCCTGCCACCCTGTGTCTGGGGTCCCTCTGGGTGCCCTCAGGCCCCTCGAGGACCAGGGAAGCCCGGGGTGGCCACTGCAGCCTGTTCCCACGTCCTGCTGAGAAGACCAAGTTGGCTTTTAAAGCTGGCAGGAGTCCTCCCTCTGCGCTGCCTGCTCCGCAGGACGCGCCGAATCCCTGGCTGCCTGCGCGGGGCTCTGCAGCGCTGGCCCCCCAGGACCAGCCCTTCCTGCGAGATAAGGGGGTGGAAACCGGGGGAGGCCGGACCCACAGCTGGCTAGACTGGCCCTTCCCTGACCAGGCCCAGCCTCTGGGGCCTGCTCCCAGGTGCTGCCCAAGGCCAGCGGTTCACAAGTAGCATGTGCAGGGGACTGAAGCTGAGCCGGAGCCCTCCAGGTCCCCTGGGCTACTGTCCCGCGGGGGCCTGGGCTGGGCTGCAGGATCACAGCAGCACTTGAGGCTGGCGCTCTGTGCCCTATGCCAGGACTCGGTGGGCCCCCTTCTCAGGGGAAGGTGCCTGGGGCAGAGCTGGTGGCCCTGAGCCAGGGCAGCAAGGCCCTCCATGGCCCAAACCCTTTCCTGGATCTTGTTCTCGGGAGGCATCCTGGTGGTGGCATCCCAAGGGTCAGTCTGTGGGACGCCAGACATTCTCTGGAGCACTGAGACTGCAGTCAGCCGTCAGCTGTTGAGCGAATGAGCGGCCGAGCGGGGCTATTGTCCCTTGTGGCCCCAGGGCCTGGCTCATGGCAGCCTTCAAGGCCCCTTTTTGGAACAACTGTGTCGAGGGTCTCCCGAGGCCTTTCCGAGCTGGTTGCACAGGCCGACATCACATGGGAACAGGTGCTTGCCGTTTGCGGCTACGCTGTCTTGGACCTGGCCCCCGGAAGGCCTCCCCTTGTCTCACTGGGTGTCTCCAGACGGTGCAGACGTCTTTCCCGAGTCCTGTTTGGACTCCCCTCGGGGCGTGTGTGTCCAGCTCTCACCTGCACCCTGCGAAGGGCAGGCTGTCCCTGAGCGGCCTGCTCCCCAGTGCCATGCGGCCGAGGCTCTGCAGTCCCCCGGGGAGGAGGGAATCTGCAGCCAGCCCGACCCTCAGCCTTCTCCAGAGGAGGAGGCAGCAGCTGCTTAACAGCTGCACAAAATGTTAGAGGGAAATTTAGGACAAAAGAGGAGAAGATTAGAGCATCCAATTTGAACCGAGGGGAGGCACACGAAACCAAAACGGCACTGCCCTAATTCAGGAGCAGAGGGAGTCACGGGTTCTGTAGCCACTGATGAGAAACCAAAATACTCACCCAGTTTTCTTCTGCGAGAGAGAGCCAAACGCACCCGGCAAGGAGCGCTGGATGTCCCCCGCCCCTCGGGAGCCAGCCTCATCCCGCAAGGTGACAGGCACCCGTCAGCTGGCCTGGGGCACAGCAGGTCTCCTGGGTCACCAACCTATCAGGGACCTGGGCGGGGGCCTGGAACCTTCTGTTCACCAGGGTTGAGGCTGAGGAAGTGTCAGGGAAGGAACCAGACCCGACCATGCAGGCGGCTGCCCTGGGCCAGCTCTGGCCCAGTCCAAGGCTAGGCAGGGCCTGCACGGGGGGTCTGGCCCCAGCCCTCCTGGGCCCGGGTCACAGAGCTCCTGCTCTCAGGCCAGCATCTGCAGCCGCGCCTTCCCGGGGGGTGCTGGGTGCGGCCCCCTTGGCTCTGTGGTGTTCCCGGGGCTCTCAGCGGTGGAAGCAGAGACTGTCCACGGAGAAGGGTTTTCGGCAGGAGTCCGGGCCCGGACGAGCAAGCCCCATTGTCCAGACCAGCCCTCAGCAACATCCAGGTGCTAAACTGGGACCCGCCCCCCCCTAGTTTAACTGCAGGACCATAGAGACTGGGGAGAAGCTGGACAAGGGAGGCCAGTGGCTTGGGGACCCCGACCCTCTGCTCTTGGGGAGCAGCGGGCCCTGCTGCCCACTGCATGCCCAGCCCTGAACTGCCAGGGTCCCTCGCACTCCTGCAGCGCAGGTGCCGGCCACATCCACGGCCCGGGCCCTGCTGAGGGGACTGGGACCCTCTCAGTGGGGCGGAGCTGCAGGCCCACCCAGCCGCCACCTTCTCAGGGGAGTTTCGGACTCTCGGGTTCTCTGAAGCAAATTTGTGCCTCAATTATGGACTAGTGCTTGGTCCTTACGAGGTGAATTAACACGATCAAAACGAACATGCCCTGCCCAGGGTTTGGAGGAGAGGTGGTTTATGCGCTCAGCACTATGGAAACCAGCTCATATGTACACAGCACCTGAAACACCCTCCCCTCCGGAGACCAGAGGGGCAGCTCCGCCGGGGGGCAGCCGTCTCCAGGTTGCCAGGCTCCTGCACACCTGCTCCTGCCACCCGGAGCCAGGCCAGCTCCCTGCTCCCTGCTCCCTGCAGGCCCAGGCGGCGGGGGGAGCAAGAAGGGAAGGTTCCTCTACCCTGGGATGACCTCCCCTGCGTGCCTGCTTGTCGTTCTCACTGCTCTCCTGAGAGCCTATTCCTGGGCACCGGGGCACGAAGGCCACAGGTGTGCAGGGCCCACCTGTACTTGCTGGGAGCTGTGGGGCTGTTCTAGCAGCAGCGCAGCAGGCCCCACCGATGCCCATGAAGAAGCTCAGCGGGGGCGGCTTCCGGCCCACAGCCCCCGATGCGCCGACCCCATCCCACCGTCGCACAAAGGAATCTCTTCTGCAAGATGCTCTGGGTTGTTCTGGGGTACACTCCCTGAACCCCAACACTGGCAGGAGGCTAGGAGTG
>NW_012147141.1:0-1201 GCF_000956105.1 Propithecus coquereli | reverse complement strand
GCAAGTTTAGTTTGCAATCAGAATAGTTCTAGACAATAGGAAGCTTCTGGAATTAGCCTTTAGCCTTCAATTAAAGACCTCAAAGACATTCCTATCAGCCACTTCAAAGCATAGAGAAATTAATACTCTAAACTGCAGGGTATTGGAGAAAACAGGTCATCAGCTCGTGCATTATCACAAAGGATAGTGGGCACAATTTCTTCTCTTTCTTGAGTTAAATGTTTATACAATCGTCTGTCAAGACACTTACAGGTAGAGTTAATCAGGACTCTCTGTTCCAGCTCCTCTATAAATAATCTCATAATTAGCCCCTGTAGATGTATGAATTTTAACTCATTTTTGCTTCCTTTATAGTTGAAGTGCTCATTGGGGATGTCATTGCTATCTGGAGGACATACATTTCCCTTTTTTTACTAGTGCTTAAAAAAATAATGTTCTTGTGTCTTTGATTCATCATTATCCCAGCAGACTTTTAAGCGAGATTTTTGAACAACTATCTTTGTGCTTGAAATTTATTGAGTTTATGACTGAATGTCTCATCCTAAGAAGGGAATACTCATCACCTGAATAAGGGTCCCCAGCTAACAAAGGAGCTATAAACCCATGAAGAATTGCTGATAAGGCATTTACTATTAATCTGGGTCTGAAATTTAGTTTGACTGAAATCCAATCAGGCTCATTGGATTCTGGCTATGCTATGGTGTGCATGGCCGTGGCTTTTTTCACGAACTAGCTTATCCTAACCAATAGTAGCTGGCATATCCCACCTCATAAAATTAGGTTATATACCCCTTCACATTCAAATTAATCCACATTGGGCCCCTCCCACTTATCCAGAGAATGTTATTCTTTCTTTGCTAATATCTCACTCCCTTTGTATAATAAATCAACGAAGGTCAGGGATGTTTATTCAAACTGTTAATATGAGGATCAGTCCTGGTTATTAATGGCTCAGAGAAAAGACACCACAACGTCCCATCTGTCCCCTGAAATGCATCATTCTTAATTGTATTTGCTGCTATTGCTGCCAAAAATCAGCACCCAGCAGTACCGTAGTGATCCAGGCAGGAGCTACCACAAAAACCAGGCTTTTTGGTGGTACTTTCTCAGGAGAAAATTAAAGGAAAAGGCAGTTTCTCTTCCCAGTGTTACAACTACATCTGGTCTCCCTAGACAAAGCATTACAGAAAACTGGAGAAAG
>NW_012147140.1:0-1063 GCF_000956105.1 Propithecus coquereli | reverse complement strand
AAAAAAAAAAAAAAAAAAGCTGGTATTTTAATAAAGGTTACCTGTGAATAATGAAATTGTAAATGATTTTAATACTTTTCTTTTTACTTTTCTGCATTTTCCATAAGGGCCATGCATTACTCTCTTATCAGGGAAAAATAAGATCTTAATTATATATCTATAACTAGAAATATACATAAAGTAGGAAGACTAGTTTTCCAGAATAATTTGGAAAACTGAAGTCAGATCCATGCATAAGCAAAGTCTGTGATTGCCTCTAGTAAGACAAAATTTGCCAAAAATGAATTTTTACAATGATCTCTCCCAGTGTTTTTATTGATCTGCAATTTTTGTTGGGGAACAAATCTCTATAGGTCTCTCATATTACTGCATGTCTTTATTCTTGATCTTCTCTAGTATGTTTGTTCAGTGAATAGTCTCGGAATATACACCGTCTCCCTTCAAAGCAAAAGGGCAGACATGCTTATTGCCCGTTATAACAGATTCAAGTTCACTAAGTTCTGGATTCCCCTCCTGTAACACAACCCATGGCATGTGCAGGTGTCACCTGGCCTTCTTTACATCACCCTGTGAGAATTAGGACCAACATTTGCCTCCTAATATTGCTGTAAGTAGTAAATTGTCCTCTATCTCGGACCCGAAAGTCTATATCTTCTGCCAGCATCCACGAAAATGTGACAAACTAACTTGTTAGCTTGCAAGTAGAATAAAGTCTCAAACCCTTCACAATGCTCCACAATTATCTGATGAGGGGTGTATTCCATTGGCTTTAAAAGTTTATTTTTGGCCGGGCATGGTGGCTCACGCCTGTAATCCTAGCACTCTGGGAGGCCGAGGCAGGGGTGAATCGTGTTTGAGCTCAGGAGCTCGAGACCAGCCTGAGCAAGAGCGAGACCCCATCTCTACTAAAAAAATAGAAAGAAATTAGATGGACAACTAAAAATGTATGCAGAAAAAATTAGCCGGGCATGGTGGCGCACGCCTGTAGTCCCAGCTACTCGGAAGGCTGAGGCAGGAGGATCGCTTGAGCCCAGGAGTTTGAGGTTGCAGTGAGCCAGGCTGA
>NW_012147139.1:0-1489 GCF_000956105.1 Propithecus coquereli | reverse complement strand
AAGTTTTTATTGGCAACAGTAATTGCCTAAATCCCATTCAATATTTAATGAAGAATATGTGGTCAATCTTCTCAACATCGGCGAGTTGGAATAGTGATCCTGACACTACCACCCCACGCACTGTATCGTGTTTTCCTTGCCTGAATTCCTGCTGGTCGACATACAGCTTGTCCAAGGATACCATATATTCTCTCTTTCTCTTCTTCAGTTATAGAATCTGGAAGTAGATTTTGAACTTCAGATTTTTCTCTAGGCAGCAGACGGACACCTTCTCCCTGACTATAAAAATAAACGAGTCTTTAGTGTTTTTGCTACTAAAACTTTACCGTATCAGTAGACATTTTAAATCTCTATTTTGCAATGCATTAAATAAATTACATATTTAAATGTACATACCTGGCATTGTCGACCACTTTTCTGCCCCACCTATAAGCCCAACTAGCCAGTGCTGCCCAAGATTTGGCTACTTCAGGTGCCTGTACTGAAGACAGGTGATACAACTGTCCCAAAATGAAGTCAGGTTCTCCAACTCCAATATGTACTGCCATGATGAAGAAAAAATAACAAAAGAACTCAGCAATGTTACATTCATCAATTTCTAACGGCATTCCCATTAGCATTTCAGGTTTTTATCTGCAAACACTAAGTTCCACAATATTATCATACATAATTTGATAAGGCAGAAATTTCTATTATTATTTCTAAAAGGTTGGTATGTTGAAATCAATCAGTTGGCTTCACAAGTAAGCTTAGATTATCATCTGTGGGACACATCAATGTCTTTCATGACACTAAACTTTATAAATGGTCCGGTGTCAGATGAGCTATAGAAGGTCTTGCATTCTGGATTCAGCAGCTATTTCTTCACCATGAGTACACCATCTCATCCACAGAAACTCATGAAGCAAAAATCTTTATTCCCAGCTTAGAGGTGAGGAAATTGGCTGCTAAAGTACATTTGCCAAGATGAAGACTTATAATGATCATAAGATATATCCCTTATGAATATCAAGATCTTATGATACATATATTAGAATTATTTTATAAGACCACTGTAAGTAATTAAAATCCTAGCCTTCAGAACAACACAATGAACATATATTCTCACGTTTCAACTAAGAGGTTAATTATCTCCCAAACTGTAAAAATAGGACAATGGTGCCTACTACAACAGGCACTGAAACATTGATTGAATGAATCAACTACCCTATTTGCCAGATAATTTTCTGTTACTAGCACTAGTGTCAGGATGGGAAACTTGAATCTTTCTATAGTTTCTGGGTTCCACCAACAAAAGGAAACACAGGCTACTATTTTATATCTCTGTTGCTCTTTCTAGTGTGAGGTGATATTTTAGATATCAGGGGCAGGAGGAGCTTAATGCCAGCAAAAATATCTAAGTGCATAAAAACAACTTGAATCTGAAAGGCTGGAAGTATCGCCTGGGGGCAGAGTTCAGTGACTTAACTAAGGGCATTAGATCCTAAAT
>NW_012147138.1:0-1352 GCF_000956105.1 Propithecus coquereli | reverse complement strand
AAATTATATTTAATTTACATGTGAGGAAAACCAAAGCTTTCTCTGAGAACCATAATTTAAAATTTTCCAAAAAATGAAAGACTTTGGACAAACTTTTATTTTTTCAATGATTTTTAGAAGACAAAAAATACCATATGAAGCCACAGGTAAATTTGATTAAGGTGTGTTCAAGAGTGCCCATCTGTGAAATAACAACCTACAGAACTGCTATCATCATGTGTCCTAGTTTGTGTTACATTCTGTTGCTTCTTCTTCTTTATATCATCATTATTATTATTATTTTTAAAATCCCTACCTAACCCCTAATGAACACAGTCTTCCTCTATTTCCAAGTAGTATCACTTGTAGTACTTTCAGCTATTTTTACCTACATACTCAGTGATTCTGCTCGGGTTAAGCATTAAATCCTTCCACTCAGTGCATTACTCAATGACAGAGGTCAGCAGACAATAATAAATATGTAGAGAGGTTAGACAAGGTTAAAAAGGCACTTTGATTTGCTCACAAGTAAACCTAGATAAAAAGAAATTCAACTTGGTTTCATCTAGGTCGTAAGTTTTTCCTTACATAGTACGCAAAACAAACAACTAAGCTAATCCCACATGCAAGTGCACTAAATTTGGGCAGATTCATCTTTTGGTGTTTCATCTCCACATCTGCAAAGCAGAGTAACAGCAGTACTTAGCTCCAGTCATTGCGCAGGTTAGCAGAATTAATCTATGCCAAGAGCTTAGAATGGTGCTTCTCACACACTTAATGCCCAATACATCTAATTGGTAAGAGTCATAGTAGTTGAAGAAGATGAAGGAAGAGGGGAAAGAGGAGAAAGAGAAAATGGCAAAGGGAAGAAGAGGAGTGAGGAGTGACAGCAATATCTTATGAGTTTTTAGTCAGTATCAAATAATTAAACTAAATGTGTACATATTTTTCTGATTAACTGACAGAACTTACAAATTCAAATAGCCAAAAACAAACAAGTTCTATCTCCCCTAAGAGCTTTAAAAATAAAGATCAAATTCTCACCTGGAATAAAATAAGAAATAATCATATTCTGTGTATGTGTAGCCACAGTAACTGTTTACAAGTTGAGTATGCATAAATGAAATATTTTCCCAATAGCAATTAATTTGCTACTTACTCTTAGAGATTGTTATTTGTTAGAATTTAAACAGATCCTTTATTTATACTAATTACCTTTTCACAAAAAGGCAGTAGGTATTCTTATCATGGTGGTGTTTTATGGGTTGCAATTTTTTAAATTTTTATTTAATCACTGCTATCTAACCCAAGTGGCTGGAATTGAACATCTGCTTGTAAATGTGTGCAAGCTTTAAAATGAGTGAATGAATGAA
>NW_012147137.1:0-1745 GCF_000956105.1 Propithecus coquereli | reverse complement strand
CAAAAAGCCCCATTTGCTTTACTTCATGTTGTAATTTCCCAGACTTGTTCCTCCTGGCCAATGTTGAGCTCAGCATTTTCTCCCTGGGAGGCAGAGCAACTTCTGACAAATACTTGGTGGGTTTTCCCAGGTGCCTGTTATTTCCTGAACAGTATGTAGTAACAGTCCCTTAATTTTCACAGTGCTGAAAGTTTGCGAAGTGCCTTCAGAAAGTTTTGCCTTATTTCACTTGATCCTCACAACAGCCTAACAGGGGTCAGGGCGAGTATCATTATTTCCAGTTTATAAATAACAAACTTCAATTTTTAGAGTTATGTAACTGGCCTATACTATGATAAGCTGTGACAACGAGATCAGAACCCACGTCTCTAGACTGTAAATCAGACAATCTTTCTCCAGGACTCCTGTGCTCCTACAGACAAATCAATGAATGGATAGAAATAAATATTTAATAGCCAATGTTTTCCAGCTGTTGTCTAGTTTTGCCCACCCAAATCCTGTTCAGGCTCATAAAATGCACATGTGACTATGGTGGCCCCTAACATGTACAAGTTTCCAGGCATAAATCTGGGTATGGTGTACCTCATAAGTTTTACCCGTTATCCTCTAAGAACGCCTCATTTCTTATAGTCTGTTTCTAATACCTGCTGGCTTCTGCCTGAACTTGCTGCTAACTGCCTTTTTCGTCTAAGTAAGATGTGTTTGCCCCTGGAGACTCTGTTCAAACTTTGCCCAGGCCGGTCAAGATAGTCCTCTTCTGCATTCAGTCTAATCCTCTACTGATCGCATTATTAACATTTCTGTTATGTGTGCATAGCCCTCTCTAGGGTACGAGCCCACTGAGATGTCTTATTTACCTTTTGTCCTTGGTATTTAACCTGTATTTAACACAGTGCTGGAAATTTCAGCACTGAACTGTTTGTGGAATTAGGATTTACTAAGGGACGGTTTTATTGGCTTGGAAATATAAACAAACGAAGGTGAGCCTCCAGAGACGTACGTTGCCTATCCGAACCTGCTCTGTGGGGATTGCAAGGCTAGGAAGGGAAATGAGTTACCTCCTCTCACATTTTGCCATGAGTTGGGCTGGAGATGGGAGTACACAGCAGAGGGAGCAATGCCAATAACCTTTGGAAAGTCCTGCCAAGGGTCTTGGGATTTAAGGTCACACCTTTGGTTATTGTGGTGGCCGTGGAGGCACCCCATTCAAATCTTCCTTCCAGAGGACCTGCTGCAGGGAACAGAGCTGTCTGATGCTCAAGATGCCACACCTTTGGATCGACTGCGGGGTTCAGGCCAGGTCATGCTTCCCACCAGCTGTTCTAGAAAACGACATAGTGCAGTGTAGGTAAGGAGGACCAGGCCACTGCCACTTCTGTCTGACACAGGACTTCTCTAATGAGAAACTTTAGATCACAGAGCTCAGGGATCCCCACTGGCCCTGCTGAGAACTCCTCAGAACTGTGCTGTGGTCTAAGGCTCCATCCAACCCGGTCCTTCTTTCTTGCTGTCATTTCACAGACCTGTGTCAAGGTCTGAAGCCTGTCCCTGCCTACTCACACTCCTGCCTCCCATCTCCTTCACAGGTGTTTCTGCCAATAAACCTCTTGCCCATCTAATCCTGTCTTGACATCTGCTTTTCAGAGGGCTTGAACTTACAGAGGTACTTTAAGATTTAGGTCTATTTTTAAAAAGCAAAAATAAAGAAATAAATAAAGGCAACCTTGGGCAAGTTGAAAAAGAAA
>NW_012147136.1:0-2401 GCF_000956105.1 Propithecus coquereli | reverse complement strand
TTCCATTGCATGGAATACATAATTTCCATAATTTAACAGTTCTCTTATACAACAGGATATTTATTTATAGAATAAGAGATAATCCTATATAGTAGGAGATAATCATTTAGATCATTTCCAGTTTTTGAGCAATGCTTTGATGAATAACATTATACTTATTTCTTTTTCCAGTTGTCTGATTATTTTCTTAGGATAAGGAAACTGGCCCAAAATCTGTGTGATAATGTTGATTTCTTTACAGCCTCACTGGCGGTAGGGTTAATTAATCTTTTTCATTTATGGCAATTGATAAGGGAGAAAATTGATGATGATTTATTTCCTATATATTTCTTCCTCCAGGCAATGTCTATTATCTTCACCCCTTTTCCTACTGGGGATAGTATTATAACTAAAAATAGTTAATTCATTGTATATTGCAAAGAAATAAACAAATTATTTTATTGTTGGGAAGCAAATTAAATTTCTCAGTATGTCATATCTCTGTTTTCAAAAGTTGTGGAAGCATTTTTCTTGAATGATATAACTGAGCAGTATTTAGAAGTTGAACTTTGTCCGTAAGTATAAAATCTTTTTTTTTAATCATTACTACATAATTCAAACACATTATTTTCTAGTTATGAATCATATGGTCATAGTAAAAGCTCATTAATTCCAGCTAACTAGAAAGAATGTTAATCTGAATTATATACTTTTATATAATTCTTTATATTCAGATATAGTGCATATAGATTATGTTTAGAATATATTCATATATTCTATTAATGTTTGAAAATATGTCAATATTATTTTTAATTCACTAATGTAGTTGTTTTTTCTAGTAAATTTGAAGATAATTTTTTTTGCAAAATGGAAAATCATAAAACAAGAATTCTTTTCTTCATTATTTCCTACATAAATTTGCATTATATGAAATTGCACTGTTTCAGGTTTGATCTATGATCCCCTTCTACTGTATCCTAATTAAACTACCAGATTCGTCTGTCTGAACTACTCTTCACGATGCCATTCCTCAGATCATAAACCATTACTATCCTTAGGATAAAGTTCAGACCCTTTCTATAAGCTTTCAGGGTAGTCATGAATTGGGCCACTATATTTAACCAAAAGCTCTTTACCCATGTACTTTCTCATTCTATTCCCCCTGCCTCTAATGCACATAGTTCAAGATATAATTCATGTTCCTATTCTTCAAAGAAGACTTTGATGAATACTAATGTCTGCTTTCTTTATACCATTTGTATAGCACACATTTGTCAGTGTTAAAGTTGTCATATGTTGTCTTTTATTGATACAGAACTTATATATATCATCTTCCTAATAGTATACACACTAATGTGACTTATCTACTAGAGGTACTACAGGCACCAGACTCAACAAATCCCAAACTCAACTCATCTACTTCTCTCATAAACTGCTAATTGCTCAATCTCAATAAATGGTACTAATGATAAATCAAATCACCAAATCTAGAAATTAAGATCTTGCCAAGATGTCCTTCTATCTCCCCATATTTGGATTTATTTACTAATTGCTATCAGTTTCACCTCCTAAATGTTTCTCTAACTCAGTACCTCCTATTCATCCCCACCATCCTTGCTAAAGGTTAGGCCTCCATCATCTTTTACATGGGTTAGGGCAGAGCCTTCTAAATAATCTTCACTTAGCCAGAGTGATCTAAAATGATCTATTTAAAATGAAAATTTAAACTCGTCCTTCAGCTGTTTGAAAACCTTCTCAGGCTCTGTGTCCTCTCAAAATAAGTTTTACCCTTCCTTATATGATCTCTATATAAGATTTTCTATGACCTGGCCTGTTCTCTCTGCAGCATCACCAATTCTTCCTACATTGAAAGGTTTGCCTAGTAAGACTAAATTTCTTGTAGTTCTTTAAATAAGCCACAATGTTTCCTGATTGTGTACCTTTGATTATACTGCTCTCTCACCTTAGAATGAAGTTTCCATCATTCTTTACCTAGCTCCAACTCATCTTTCAAGATGGAGCTAGATAGGACCTTCTCCAGGAACCTCTCCCTAAAGCATTTTTTTTTGACCTAAGAATCTGTTTTCTTTTTTTCCTACAACAACCTATACATCCTTCCATTTGAGAATTTTTATTAAAATTTTCCGCTTTAGAATTTGATTAGATCGTGAGCTAATTGGTGTATTCTCAGAATCTGATATAGTGTTTAATACAGAGAAGCTGCAAAAATGTTTGTAAGGTGATGATAGAAATTAGAAATCAGAAGGTACATGTGTGCATGTATATATGGAAAGAGACAGAGAGAGATTGATTGATTTTTAGGAATTGGTTTACACAGTTGTGGAGGCTGGCAAGTCCAAAATTTGTAAGGTAGGCCGGCAGACCCAGGGAAGAGTTGATACTGTGCTTCAACCATGAAGGC
>NW_012147135.1:0-1214 GCF_000956105.1 Propithecus coquereli | reverse complement strand
GCCAGTCTCACTGGAGATAGGTGATATCTCATTGTGGTTTTGATTTGCATTTCCCTGATGATTAGAGATGTTGAGCATTTTTTCATATGTTTTCTGGCCATTATTCTATCTTCTTTTGCAAAGTTTCTGTTCATATTCTTTGCCCACTTTTTGATAGGGCTGTTTGATTTTTTTCTTGCTGATTTTTGTTTGTATAATCATTGAATGGAAGAGGCCTTACATCCTACTGGTTTTATTTGGGAGGAAATTATATGGGTTTAAGAAGTGAAGCAAAGCATTTCTCCCATGGTTTTAAGCCTTCTGAACAAATAGGACAGTGTAGGAGGCGTATTTGTATCATTTTAGAGTAGCGTCTAAACAAATAAAAAGTACTCTCCATAGGAAAACGAAATAGGAAATTGGTCAATAGCTGTTACTTTAGGAGAAAATGCTATAACTTTACATTCTATTTTGAGAAGGCTATTGATATTTCCAACAGAAGAGGTAACGTCATAGCAGCAATCATTTGTGTGGAAGGGTGAGCAGATGATCAATGAAGAGATTGTTAAGTCCCAGCAGGGGTTGGTCCAAGAATCAGGCAGTTATGTTCATGAGTGAAAAAGGTTGAAGCAAAGAAATCTAAAAGAGCTTATTAAAAAAGCAAGTGATCCTATGACTGAGTGTTCCCAGATAGTCTTCCAATATCCAATGATGGCAAAAATTTTTTTTTGGTAGAATTATCTGTATGAGATTTCCATAAGCTACAACCCATTCCAAGTTTTCTATTTATGAACTGCTATATTAGAACAGTGCCTGGTGTATAGTAAGTGCTCAATAAAATATTTAGCTTGAATATATTTTGGAGGTGATATTTATTGAGCACATACTATGATCCAGGCACTTTTCTAAGCACTGGGAATATAGTGGACTATAGCAGTACGTGAATAAACCAGTTGGATTTTACTGGGGATTCTTGCACTTTTCATCACTGAAATTTATAAGCCATTAGACCATAGGCACCTCTCCAAAAGTGGATGTGCTGGACTCTGATACTCCTCAAAACTGTGAATGGGCATGCTTTAGTGCACCCATGCTGAGATCGTTTTCAGCCAAGGTGGTAGATGGATAATATTAGCCTTTACACATTCCCAAGCCAAAATGGTTTCAAGACAACATCTATGCAGTCATCTCTGAATTTTTTGATGTCATGAAAATTTTTTGAGTACCTCCTCTAT
>NW_012147134.1:13101-14853 GCF_000956105.1 Propithecus coquereli | reverse complement strand
AACTCTTTTATTGATAAAGTTCAGAAATGATCAATTTAAAACTGGACAGGAGAGAAATGTCCGTGTTTCTTTTGGATTGGCATTACTTCTAGCCATTAAAACTGATAGCAGAGATTTGTGTTTTACACAAAGACTGAAAGATACCCACTTGCAGTTGTGTTACTAGGAAATCCACAGACAATGTTGACTGAAATTCATTATTTATATTCAATTGAGAATATCGAGGTATGCTACATGGATATGATCACTGAGGAAAGTTTTCTGAAGTCAGAAAAAGTAGTCCATATCTCCATTACTGCACTAAGTGGCATAGTTATTTGGAAGAAGTATCAGCTTCATTAAACATTTTAATTCTGCTAAAAGCTTTAGATAGAGAGCAAGCTGAACATGCAGTCTTAAAACAAGGAGAAAACTAATTTAGACTTGAAGAGCTCAAAAGAACTAGAGAGACCACCTGGTCTATTTCTCCTCAGTGCTAAAAATAGGGCACGAATTATATGGATCTTGCATGAGTTTGTATCTCTAGCCCTGGCCGAGTACCTAAAATATCATAGATTTTTTAAAAATTGCAAAATGAATGAACAAAACTAATGAGATGATTTTAAAAGCGAGAGAGAGAGACTCATAATCAAATAAGTTTCACAAACATCTCCATTTTCATAATTGGAGATTAATCACACTTATCAGCATACTACAATCTGCTAGAAGGCCTGTGGTAAATAATAATGATAATAAAGGAAACCTTTGGTCTAAATCCAGCCATTCTCTTCCCTGGGAATGGGAATTAAAAAGATGCCCATATTACTTGTGGGCCTTGATTCAGCTGGTCCTCCACATCTCAAGTCTTTTGCCTCATTTTTTCCTCTTACATAAAGCCAACCCATTTTTCAGGTCCAGGTCTTGGTTATTAAGTTAAATTTTCACTGTTTATACTATTGTAATCTTTCACTACTGTAAAATTAGGAAAATCACACCCCTTGAGGACTACACTAGCACACGAATCTGTGCAAGCATCTGAATATTTATGTGTTATCACATAATAGTCAAGAATCATGTGGACTAGGCCTATTATCTTCTTAAAGATATAAGTCTAAGGTTTCCAGAGTGTATGGTTTTGCTCAGAATAATATATCTAACAACAACAACAAAATAGCTATCATTTGTTAAGTGCTTACAACTTGACAAGAAGTTAAAGATGTCAAGAACTTTATAGATACTCTATTTAATCCACATATCAACTCTGTGGGAAAGCATATTAATTTCCTATTGCTGCATAACAAATTTAGTGGCTTGAAATAATACCCATTTATTACCTCACAGTTCTGAAGATCAGAAGTCTGGGCTGGTTCAATTGGATTCTCTGCTTAGGGCATCACAAGGCCGAAATCAATTATCAGTGAGACTAGGCTCTTATCTGGAGACTCCGGGGAAGAATACACTTCCAGGATCATTCAGGTTTGGCCAAATTCAGTTCTTTGTGGTCATAGGATTGAGATATCCCTTTTCTTGCAGGCTGTCAGCTGGGGGCCTCTCTCACCTCTCACATCCCTGACATGTATCTTCCTCCATCTTCCAACCATCAACGGTGCATCGAATTCCCCTCATGTTTGGAATCTCTGACTTCCTCTTCTGCCACCAGATGCAGAAAACTCTCTGTATTTATGTGAATAGATTAGGCCTATCCAAATAATCTTCCTTTTAACATAATCATAGGAGTGCTATCCCATCACAGTCTTAGACTCCAAAAGGAAA
>NW_012147134.1:9312-9552 GCF_000956105.1 Propithecus coquereli | reverse complement strand
GAACTATTATTTATGCTAGTGGTCTGGACTAAACATCAGCCTGTGGGACAATCTAAGACGGCCTGCTTTTCCCCATACATGGGCATAGAGAAATGGCTTTGTAACCCAGCATGAATACTTACGTCAATCCTGCATGTTGCATTACATGTCAGACTAAATCATAACTACCCAGCGAACTGTTCTGTCACATTGATGTCCATTACAAAACTAGAGGCACAACTTAATTCCACTAAATAAATG
>NW_012147134.1:7505-8171 GCF_000956105.1 Propithecus coquereli | reverse complement strand
TCATAATGAGTTTTGAATACTGTACTCTCACATCAGTGTAATTTTAACATTCAGGTACTATAGAAAACTAGTACTAGTATCATGGCAATAAAATTAGTGAGAAGTATTAAATGTAAAGTTCAAATTAGCATTACAATGATATATCTAAGTAACGTTTTACCAGAAAGTAAAGTTGAGGTATTCATAATGAGTTTTAAATACTGTACTCTCACATCAGTGTAATTTTCAGCAAAGAAAAATCTAGAATTCGGTGAATTCTTGGATGCTTTGTAAGGGAATTTAATTATTGCAGCGATTAAGCAAATAGAGTCACTAGGAAGCTTAAAGGAATTATCCCTCAGTCATCATACAAGGACCCCATAGTAGAAAAGGGCTTATCTAAAAGAGGTCTGCAGGTATGGCTTTTGAGTGAACTCCATGAGATACACAAGTGTCCCATAAAGTTTCCAAAGAATTACATCAGGGAAAAACTACTAACATGGAGTGAAAGAGTACTAGCACAAAAAGCATTTGGCTTCCTACAATTCTACAGGCAAGAAGTAAGGCTAGAAAGCTACTCATCTGAAAACACATTCTATCTTTCATGAAAAAGAAACAGTACTCAGAGGGTGAAACCAGAAACTCAGAGGGTAGTGGTAAGAACCTGGAGAATTATTTTCAGGGCTT
>NW_012147134.1:5457-5734 GCF_000956105.1 Propithecus coquereli | reverse complement strand
AGAAATTTCCACTTAAATCCATATGTGACATTTGCCCGTAATACTAATTAGCATGAGGATTTCAACATGGACTATAGAAGAGGAAAACATTTGCTACTGTACTGTTTGAGCACTTAATCATAAATAAGCCTTCAAAGACTCCAACAGAATTTACATATGCCACCATTTTGTGGTGTAAGCTTGAGTATTTTCAGATGTCTCCATTTCATTTGGTGTCATTTCTTCACAGTAATCATCACTCAGCTGTTTCTCATCAAGCCTTAGATTGTAGGTTAGA
>NW_012147134.1:1924-2237 GCF_000956105.1 Propithecus coquereli | reverse complement strand
ATTGATTCGCTGGTTAAAATAGTCCTATATTTGAGCTACGATTCATTCACAAAAATTCACTAAAATGAGACTGTTACCACAGTAAATCCTTAACTTGTTTTTTGAGGAGATTCTACTGATGTGCCTGAGAAATAGATTCCACAAGCAAATATGTTCAGCAAATACTACATGTTCTATAGCTCCCATTAGGAGATCTATAAAGTGTTTGCATAGCCAAGGCTCTAAGAAACTGGAGTATAGAAACTTGTTTTTCTTTGTTTAAGACACCAATCTCAAATTAATTTGAAGATAGAACACTTTTTTATATTCTACC
>NW_012147134.1:0-399 GCF_000956105.1 Propithecus coquereli | reverse complement strand
TATTAGAGGGGACACATAAAAATTTTCTGTTTTGGAGAATTGCATTTTTATAAGTTGTAGTCTTCAAAGACTTATAAAGACTATAAATATTAATAACAAGTGAGTCTCACTGGTATTTTTGTTCTAAAATAATTTATCTGTGCAGTTTAGATGGTATATTAGTCCGCTCCAGCTGCTGTAACAAAATACTGGGGGTTGGGTGACATACACAACAGAAATTTATTTTCTTAATGTTCTGGAGGCTGAAAGTTCAAAATCAGTGTGTCAACATGGTTAGTTTCTGGTGCGGACTCTCTTCCTACCTGGTAGATAGCTGCCTTCTCTTTGTGTGCTCACTTGATTTCTTCTTTGTGCACATGTGGGAAGAGAGTAAGAGCAAGCTCTCCAGTGTCTCTTCCC
>NW_012147133.1:0-1164 GCF_000956105.1 Propithecus coquereli | reverse complement strand
TACATTTCTAAGTTTTTTTCCCTTAGGTGATTTGTATTTTTGTTGCTATTTATTAATGAGATTTTTTCCATTACATATTATAGTGAAAACTGTGGAGTTTTCAATCTTTATGTTTATCTAGCTACTTTACTGAGCATCCAAAAAAGAAAAAGTACCAGTTGTATTTTTAGTATATTTCTGAACTTGAATTTGTAAGTGCCAAATCCATAAATGTTTAAGAAAATGTTCATTTTAATATAGAATTTAATAAAATGCATTTAAATATATGAACATTTTTAAAGAGTAGGTAAATTACTTGTAAGATTGTATTTTTAAAAAAATTGATACACTTCTTCATTTTCTTGGTTTTTTACTGTTCATACTGAAGTCTTGGGTTGTGCTCCTTATCAGGGAGATTTAAATAGGTTTCCTTTTTTTTGCCATGAATACTTTTTAAAATTCCTTATGAGTTAGAATAAGGGATGTATTATCCTGTTCTAAAAACTTTGGATAGCTTTAAAGTGAGTACAAGTAGACTTTTGGGAGAGTTTCTTCTAAAATGACTATCATTCATTAATATTTGCTCTAAACTCAATTAAAAATTTAAATAAAATGAGAAAGATAGTAAGTGTTGTTGAGGCTGTGAAGCAAATGCAACTTTCATATATTTGTGGAGAGCAAATTGGTGCAACCACTTTGGAAAACCATTTGACAGTCTCTGATAAAGCTAAGTAGATGCCAACCTCTAAATGCAGCAATTCTACTTGTAGGTATATATCCCGGAGAAGTGAATGTACGTGTTTACAGAAGGGGATGTACAAGAATGTTCATAGCAACTTACCTAATAGTCCTAAATGCTAAATAATCCAAATGTCCAAAGTAGAATGGATACATAAATCTTTCTGTATTCACACAGTGGAAGATTATACAGCAATAAAATACCAACTACTTCTACAGATAACACACGTGACTTTCACTCCATTATAATGAAGCCAGGCAATAGTAATTTTCCTCTCTTTTTTGGTATATACTTGTGGTCTCTCCTTTATTCTTGATTAATTTAGCTAGTAATTTATTTCTTTATATTCTTCAAAGAGCCAGCATTTTGATTTATCAATATACTTTTAAAAAAAATTTCCTACCTCATTGATTTCTGCTTGCATATTTCTTATTTATTCCTTTTGC
>NW_012147132.1:0-1152 GCF_000956105.1 Propithecus coquereli | reverse complement strand
TATATGTGAGATCACACAGTATTTGTCTTTCTTTGCCTGGGTTATGTAACTAGGTATAATGTGTTCTAGGTTCATCTACTTTGTCACAAATGACCGGATTTCTCTCTTTTTCAAGGATGAATAATATTCCATTTTATATAACATTTTTATCCATTCATCGTTGATGGACACTTAGGTTGATTCTGTATTTCGGCTATTGTGAAACCATGGGTAAGTCAAAAATCCATGTTATTTTTGAATATGAGTTCCATTGTGGAACTAATGCAGTGCAGATAGCTCAAAATATCAATGAACTGTTTGGAAAAGATGTGGTTAATGAATGTACAGTACACTGATAGTTTGAGAAATTCCATTCAGGTGATCTTAATCTTGAAAATGAGCCATGTGGGCAACCAGAAACCAAGGTGGATAATGATGAGCTAAAAGCTGTAGCGGAAATGAATCCATCTCAACCTATGAGAGAATTAGCAGCAAGATTTGACATTAGTATTCCAACAATATTGGACCATTTGAAACAAATCAGCAAGGTAAAGAAGCTGGAGATATGGGTACTGCATGAATAAAAGAACATCAGAAGAGAAATCATCTGGAAGCTTGCCTTTCTTTGCTGTCATGACATAAAAGCAAATCACTTCTACACTGTATTGCTACATGTGATGAAAAATGAATTCTTTTTGACAATCACAAGCATTCAGTACAGTGGTTGGGTAAAGATGAAGTGCCAAAACACAGTCCAAAACTGAGCATGCATCAAAAAAGACTAATGGTGTCTGTTTGGTGGTCCAGTGCTGATATTATCCACTACAGCTTCATGAAACCTGGTCAGTGGATTACAGTGGATGTCTACTGCAACCAATTGGATGAAATGATGAGGATGCTTGCTATGAAATGGCTGAGAGTGGTCAATAGAGACAAGCCAATCCTCTTGCAAGACAACACTCTACCACATGTTGCACAAACAGCACTGCTCAAACTACAGCAACTAGACTTGGAAGCTCTCTGTCATACACCATATTCACCAGACTTTGCACCAACTGCCTGCCACTTCTTCCAGGCTTTGGACCACTTCTTGCAAGGAAAAATATTCAATTCTCAACAAGCTGTGGAGAAGGCCTTTTGCAATTTCATCACCACTCGCTCTCCAGGCTTCAT
>NW_012147131.1:0-1286 GCF_000956105.1 Propithecus coquereli | reverse complement strand
AAATATTATGGGAGTACAAATGTTTTTGGTTAGATGGATCATTTTCATTATGTTTGGGTCAGGGTTATAAATGTGCCCATCACCTGGGCAGTGTTCACTGTACCCATTAGGTAGGTTTTCACCCATCCCTTCCCCCTGATGCTTGATTTCCTCTGAGTTTTACTTCCCTCTGTGCACTTATGTGCTCATCAGATAGTTCCAGTTTAATAGCAAGTACATGTGGTGTTTCCTTTTCCATTCTTTAGATACTTCACTTACAATAATGGTCTCCAGTTCCATCCAAATTGTTTCAAAAGGCATTAATTCATCCTACTTCATGGATGAGTAGTATTACATAGTGTACATATACCATATTTTGTTAATTCACTCATGAATTGATGAACACTTAAGTTGTCCACATCTTCGCAATTGTGAATTGTGCTTCAGTAAACATTCAAGTACAGGTGTCTTTTTGATGAAATGACTTATTTTCTGTTGGGTAAATACCCAGTAGTGGGATTGCTGAATCAAATGGTAGGTCTATTTTAGTTTTTTGAGGAATCTCAATATTGTTTTCCATAGAGGTTGTACTAATTTGCAGTCCCATCAACACTGTATAAGGGTTCCTTTCTCTCTGCAATCAGACCAGCATCTATTGTTTTTGGACTTCTTAATAAAAGCCATTCTAACAGGGGTAAGGTGATATCTCATTGTGGTTTTAATTTGCATTTCCTGATGATTAGTGACATTTAACCATTTTCCACATGTTTATTGTTCATTTGTGTACCTTCTTTTGAAAAGTTTCTGTTCATGTCTTTTGCCTACTTTTTAATGGGGTTGTTTGCTTTGTTCTTGCTGACTTGACTGTGTTCTTTGTAAATTCTGGTTATTAGCCCTTTATCTGATATATAGCTTACAAATATTTTCTCCTATTCTGTAGGTTGTCTATTTCTTTAGATGCACAGAAGTTTTTTAATTTAATCAAGTCCTATTTATTTATTTTTGTTTTTGCTGTGATTGCCATTGGGATCTTCTTCATAAATTCTTTTCGTGGGTTGAAATCTAGAAGAGTTTTTTCAATATTTGTAGCATTCTTATGGTTTCATGCCTTACATTTAAGTCCTTTATCCATCATGAATTAATTTTTGTGAGTGGTAAGAGATAAAGATCCTGTTTCATTCTTCTGCATGTGGCTATCCAATTCTCCCAGCATCATTTTTTGAATAGAGATTTTTTTCCCCAGTGTATATTGTTGTCTGCTTTGTCAAAGATCAGTTGGCAATATGTGGATGGTTTTATAACTGGTT
>NW_012147130.1:0-1801 GCF_000956105.1 Propithecus coquereli | reverse complement strand
CAGACCTCCAGCTGCATGGAATACAACTGACCTGCAGCCCCAGCTGCTGGGCTGGGAAATCCAGTGCTGTGTTATGTGAGGCTATGTTCCCACGTTCTGCTTCTGGCTAGATAGTGCCTGAGCATGGCAGCATGACCTAGATTCCTGAATTTGGCTCAAGGACTGCCCAAGAGCCGTGTCAAAACTTCTTTAGACTGCACACATTCTGGGATGCTTCCACTCAACCTTCCTTCCCTCTGTCCTTCACTGGGGGTCAGCCATGCGTTGTGGTCTCATTGCCTTCCCAGCCTTACCTAGGTACCTCTCCATTTTCTCTCACATGGGTGTTTTCCTTAATAAAATCCTTGGATTTTGGGGGGTTTTTTTGTTTTGAGACAGAGTCTTGCTCTGTAGCCTGGGCTAGAGTGCAGTGGCATCATCATAGCTCACTGCAACCTCAAACTCCTGGGCTCAAGCAATCCTCCTACTTCAGCCAGCCTCCCACCATGCCTGGCTAATTTTTTTTTTTTTGTAGAGATGGGGTTTCGCACTTGCTCAGGCTGGTTCCTTGGACTTTTAATCACATTGTGGCTTCTGCTTCTTGTAGGACCTGGAACTGACACAAAGATTTACCAGGACTTTGAGGTCTTAGATAAAACAAAAAGCTGAGTTCCAGTAGAGGACTCAGCAAAAGTACACAAAGGACAGAGACTAAAAACAAGGGATAAATTGGAATTCTATAGTTGGAAATAAGCCACCCACTCCTGGCAATGCATAGAACACCAGCGACCAGATGCCTATCCTTCCAATAGGAGACCTTAGGTCTCTCTGCTGGATGACCTGAACAGCTACAGAGAAGAGATGTCTACATACCAGCATTGGAGATAGGATTAGGAATGCAGCATTTCACGCCAACCAGGCAGCAAGCTCTACTGAGTTTCCAATCGGTTTTCTCTTCTCTCGTTCCTACCTCCAAATGGACGGAGGATCACTAGCTGTCAGAAATGTCTCCAACAAGGAAGGAAGATATTGAAATGAATACATGGGAAGAGCCAACTGGAGCACACACAGATAAAGTAGGAACAAGAGAAAAAAAATCTTAAAATCTAATTAGAATACTCAGAGACATACATGACATTACTTTCATAAAACAAAAACAGGTTGCTATTTTTAAAAAATAAATAGCCAGAGATCAAAATAGAGCTCTTGGGAAAGAAATCAGTTTTAATATTGGAAGATAAAGTCGTGGATATCTTCCAAAAGTAGAAAAAAAAAGGAAGGAAATAGAACAAAGAGAGAAAAAAAATCTTAGGATTTGTCTAAAGGTATTTTTAAAATAGAAAAGAGAGAAAAATAGAGGGTGAGAAATGATTAAACAACACAAGCATAATTTTCCAGAACTGATAGACATACTCTACAGGTTAAAAGTATCCACTGAATGCTCAACATAAGGAACAGGGGAAGTGGAGTAGTAAACAACACACCCAGGCACGTTGTTGTGAAATTTCAGCAAACCGGTAGTAGAATATCTTAAAATCTTTCATATGAAACAGTAAAATCAGTATTTCATAAATGCTTAAAATATCTCAACATGAGATAATCTATAAAAAATCAGAAAACTACAGGATACAGAGCAGGGATTCTTCAGATGCATAGTTGGTTTGTAAATCACTTGACATGTAAGTTTTTTAAAAAATATACATTATTCTAGGGAGAAACAGAGATTTCAGAAGCTTCCCTGATAGGTTTGTGATATGGAGGAATAGATAAATTAGATGGATGAATGGATACATGGATAGATTCATGGATGGATGGATGGATG
>NW_012147129.1:0-1088 GCF_000956105.1 Propithecus coquereli | reverse complement strand
CTGGAGTTAGGAAAGTAATTTTCTCATTCTAAAAAAAAAAAGTACAAAAATCACAAATTTAAAAAGCTGACAAATACAAAAAATATCAGAAAATCGAGAAAAATACTATATTGTTACTCATTAACATCCTGACATATCACTAAAATACCTTTTTCTTACACTGTACTCTGTAGCCACACGCTCTTTTTTGTTTTTTTTTTTTTAGACAGAGTCTCACTCTGTTGCCCGGGCTAGCGTGCCATGGCATCAGCCTAGCTCACAGAAACCTCAAACCCCTGGGCTTAAGAGATCCTTCTGCCTCCGCCTCCCGAGTAGCTGGGACTACAGATATGCACCACTATGCCCGGCTAATTCTTTCTATATATTTTTAGCTGTCCAAGTAATTGCTTTCTATTTTTTGGTAGAGATGGGGTCTCGCTCTTGCTCAGGCTGGTCTCGAACTCCTGAGCTCTAATGATCCGCCCACCTCGGCCTCCCAGAGTGCTAGGATCACAGGCGTGAGCCACCATGCCCGGCCTAGCTACATGTTCTTTGCTCTCCTACTCATGAGGCAAGGCTTCCATAATACCATTTGCTATAGAAAGACTAAAAAGAGAATTCAGTCTTTCCATGTAATGGGTGAAAATTGGCTTTGAAAAATATTTAGCTAATTTTTTTTGAGCCTCACAGCATTTACTGGTAATGTCACGTAATTTTTTTTTGAATTATCAGATTTGGAAAAACCTCTTATTAAATGTTTTTATAAATGAGTTGTGATATTTCAGGGAATTGCATGTTTTCTTTTCCAGTGATGCATCTTAAATATTCTTAGAATCGATGACACTCGTTAACCAATCTGTTATCCACGTCCTCATTGTCATGGCCTGAGTTTGGCATTATCCTCAATGACGTCAATATTTCAGCTGAGAGCAGCAAGAATTGTAAGTGTTTTTCCATTATAATTACATGATCCACTCTTCTTCATTTTTGGATCATCAAATAATCCAAAAGCCTGTTCATTGCTTCCATTTGACATTTATCTCTTTCTCTGAATGAACTATTGCTTCTAGTATCCCCTGAAATTTGTTGTGACCATTTGCTTATTGATA
>NW_012147128.1:0-2082 GCF_000956105.1 Propithecus coquereli | reverse complement strand
ATGAGGATACAATTTCAAAACGTAAAATTTCTGGGTCAAAGACTGCTAGCAAAATTTACAACCTAGCTTCACAGTGTAGAGAAGTGGATGAAAAAACTTTCAGTTTAAAACTCTCCCAGGAATATTTGCTTTGTATAGGGTATTCAAGTCTTAGAGGAATAAAAAAACAATAAATTATAGTTTCACCTGTAATATCTCAAGAATTATAATAAGGAGAAGAAAAATATTGAGAGAACAAATTAATCTCAAATTATATTCTTCAAATTTTACCACCAATTCTGCCAACTTCTAAGGCCATATCTGACAATATAGCATGTAGATTGATTCCTGTTAGCATATAAAAGGTAGGCAAATAAAAAAAGCTTTAGATATCCAATTACACAGTGCGAAGAAAAAACAGCAGTAATTTGACAATGATGCAATATTGTAACGTGGGACTCTTTTGTTTGCTCTCATCAAATCTAGAAGGATGACTGATTCCCCAGAGTAGAAATATGCTGTGATAAGCATCATGGATAAACATTTTTCCAGAGAAAGATTGGGAACTAATTCTCATCCACCAGTAAATCTGTTCATCAAACATATTTTCTGAAATACATCTGCCACTTGCAACATGAAATTATGGTTACAATTAGCAGCTGTTGTCAGCTCCCTGCTTCACCTCATTAGTAATCATGGATCTCCAAAGTTATAGGGTTGATTTTAGCTTTACAAGTTCTGAAAGAATATGTATATATATATATGTATATATATATGTATATATATATATGCTTTAAACATGCATCTCTCTAACATGCTTATTCTTGGCTCTGTCTTATTAAGCATATGGAATATAATTAAATTAACTCATTAAATATCATTGTCAGCTAATTCTAGCAACTGTGACATTTATGGATGGTTTTCAATTAATAAATTTTCCTTTGCATTCACATTTTCCTGCTTAGTTGTATGCCTCTAATTTTTTGTTAGATTACAGGCATTGTGACTTTTACCATGTTTAAAGCTGAATAGCTTTGCATTTTTATGAATATTCTTGAGCTTTTTTTTTTTTTTTTACTGATTTTAGATTATTTATTTATTTATTTATTCATTTATAGACAGGGTCTCACTGTGTTGCCCATCGTAGGGTACAATGGCACAATCGTAGCTCACTGCAGCCTTGAACTCCTGAGCTCAAGCAATCCTCCTGCCTCAGCCTCCCAAGTAACTGGAACTACAGGCATTTGCTATCATGCTTAGCTAATTTTCTACTTTTTGTAGAGATGTGGTCTTATTATTACTCAGGCTGGTCTTGAAATCTTGGGCTCAAGCAATCCTTCCACTTCAGCCTCCCAAAGTGCTGGGATTATTGGTGTGAGCCACTGTACCCAGCCTAGATTTTATTTTTTTAAGTTAGTCTCATTTTTAAATTTTTTTAAATTGCTAATTATTATGAGTACCTAATAGTTTTGTATATGTTTGTGGAGAATATGTGATGTTTTGATACAGGCATACAATGTGTAATAACCAAATCAAGGTAATTGGGCTATTCATTGAGCTTTGATATGATAGTTCTGAAAACAGCTGAATTCTTTTGTATTTTTTTTTTTTTTTTGCTTTATTAACAGATCTTAGTCTAGGACTAATTTTATTCTATTAATCAAGGGAGAATTTGCTGAGTGGTCTACCAAAATTCCTGAAAATTATGAGGTTTTCTACTCTATGTGATGAAGACTAGAATTATTCTGAATTTCAAAATGTTCTACAACTATTCCCAGTTCATAGTTTTACTCTCTCTAATCCTTGTGATTGGTTACCTTTGTGATTTCTAGTTATTTGTTCCTATTCTTGTTCTGATACATACTCAGTTTAAGAGTTGAGTGAGATCCTCTTCAGATTTTGGTGGTTTCTTGTCTGGGAAACTCTCTTCTCTGCATTACTTCCCTGCCAACTCTAGCCACGCTGGTCTCCTTGGACTGTCAGCACCATCTTCTCAGCTCAGGGAGACTGGCACACTCCATCTGTGTTCCCACTTCCTACATTGTGGAAAGCCTCCCTAGGCAGGATACTAGGAAAGTTTTAGAGCTTATTTCATTGTTTCGC
>NW_012147127.1:0-1170 GCF_000956105.1 Propithecus coquereli | reverse complement strand
ATGACATTCTTTTTTGTTATTTGCCTTAGTCAACAGCTTTAGTAAAATAACTAAAAAATGACATTATAAAAAAAGATTACTGCCTGAAAAGAATTTGATAAAAAATATGCAAGGCCTGAATGCCAGTATTTGGAATATAGGGGGAGGAAAAATAGAGCTACATAAAAATAGCATGTCTATAATTCATTGGAATTATGTTAATATTAATCTGAAGCAGATTCTGATGAGTTAAATGTAAATAATAAGCAGTAGGGGAACCAAAAAGAATTTAAAGAAAAATAATTAAATATTAATAAAAATGTCACACGAAAAAATTAACTTAATGCATAAGGAATCAGTAAAAGAATAAAATAACCAAAAAAGTATGAGATATATACGAAACAAAAAGTAAACGGATACATGGAAATCCAGTTATATTAATAATAACATTAAGTATAAAAACACTGAACGAAATGATCCTGTAAGTCAGTGATTCTCGAGCTAAATTTTCAAAAAAGAAAACAATAAAAACAAGATTGACATATATGTTCTTTGCACAACATTCACTTTGGATCCGAAGACTAAGTAGGATGAAAGTAAAAGGATTTAAGCATGCAAACACAACCATGTGAATGCTGGAGTGACTACACTAAAATCAGATGAAATACATTAAAACTAAGAGTTACTAGAGATAAAGAGGGATATTTTATAAGGATAAAAGTGTCAATGCATCAAAAATATATTCAACTGTAACATATACACATCTAAAAATACCCACAGATACATAAAGTAAAAAAATTTCAGAAATGAAGGAACAAATAGATAATTCAACAATAATATTTGGAAACTTCAATATCCCACTTTCCATAAGGGACAGAACAACTAGACAGAAGATCAACAATGAAATATATTTGAAAACCGCCATAGACCAACTAGACCTAAGAGATATACAGAAACCAATCTATCCAAAACTGGCAGAATGTGCATGCTTTTCAAGTGCTCATAGAACACAGTCCAGGTTTGATCATATACTAGGCCATTAGAAAACTATTAAAATTAAAAAAATAAAAATAAAAATTATATGTTCTACAGTCACAATGAAAGAAAATTACAAGTCAGTGACAGTAAAGTATTTGGTAAAACTTACCATATATGAAAATTAAGCAACTTAGTGCTAAATAAACAACGTAT
>NW_012147126.1:0-2488 GCF_000956105.1 Propithecus coquereli | reverse complement strand
GAGACCTGGGATACTTCTAATTTATGAGTGAAATTTAAAAAATAATGCATTGACACAAAATACAATACAATACAACTGAGTGACCCACAAGATTAATATAAGTATTTATAAACAGATGAACTTAATGTGTCATGTTAGGATGGTGCAAGAGTAATTGCGGTTTTGGACCATGAACTTTGAGTCATTATAAACTAGACCCAAACACATCTTTATTAATCAAACTTGGAGCCGTTACAATCAACTCATTTTTACCAATGAGAAATAAGTTTATTTATTCCTGTAGCATAAAAATCTGTGCTTTGGGATTCAGCGAACTCTTGGAAAGCATTTTCTGCATCCTGCTGGTTGTGGAAGCGTTTTCCCTACAAAAAGTTATCCAGATGCTTGAAGAAGTGGTAGTCGGTTGGCAAGAGGTCAGGTGAATATGGCAGATGAGGCAAAACTTCGTAGCCCAATTTGCTCAACTTTTGAAGCGTTGCTTGTGTGACCTGTGGTTGGGCATTGTCTTGGAGGAGAATTGGGCCCTTTCTGTTGACCAATGCTGGCTGCAGGTGTTGCAGTTTTTGGTGCATCTCATCGATTTGCTGAGCATATTTCTCAGACACGATGGTTTCACCAAGATTCAGAAAGCTGTAGTGGATCAGACTGGCAGCAGAACACCAAACAGCGACCATGACCACGACCAGTTTTTGGTACAAATTTGGCTTTGGGAAGTGCTTTGGAGCTTCTTCTCGGTCCAGCCACTAAGCTGGTCATCGCCGGTTGTCTGTTGTCATATAAAATCCACTTTTCGTTGTACATCACAGTCTGATTGAGAAATAGTTGGTTATTGCAAACAATAAGAGAAGATGACACTGCAAAATGATGATTTTTTTTGATTTTCTCTCAGCTCATGAGGCACTCACTTACTGAGCTTATCCACCTTTCCAATTTGTTTCAAGTGCCAAACGACCATCAAATGGTTTACATTGATTTCTTCAGCAGCTTCTCGTGTAGTTGTCAAAGGATCAGCTTCAATGATGGTTCTTAATTGGTCGTTGTCAACTTCCGATGGCTGGCCAATGTGCACCTCATCTTCAAGGCTCTTGTCTCCTTTGCAAAATTTCTTGAACCACCTTTGCGCTGTACGTTCGTTAGCAGTTCCAGGGCCAAATGCGTTGCTGATGTTGCGAGTTATCTCTGCTGCTCTATGACCCATTTTGAACTAGAATAAGAAAAATCGCTCAAATTTGCTTTTTGTCTAACGTCATGTCCATATTCTAAAGTAAATATAAAATAAAAAGCAAGTAATAAGTCATTAGCAAAAACACATAAAGTGAGAAATGTACATTAAAATGATGTATAACATAACCACATGTATTCCAATATCAAATGGCAAATTAGAACAATGCTGAAACCTCAATTACTTTTGCACCAACCTAAATAGAATTGAACTCAAGTGCAAATTTGGGACTTTTTATAAATGTGAGGCACAGATTAAATTACTGTTATGTTGTACCCCAGGCTAATATTGTGATAAATTTCCTGGGCGGGGGGCAGAATAACTAAATAGAGTGGTTGTCATGTTCTTGATAGAAAGAAAATTTAACCTAGTTGAGAAAGCACATGATCTTTCATTCCAATATGATATTAATTTGCTGTGTGGCTGTGAATAAATCATAAAACCCCCCTGGTCATCATTTTCTTTATTGCTTTTTCCTTGTGGGGATAGTATTGCTTACCACATTGTATATATAATTGGATGTGGTTTAAGGGCAGATTAGTTTGTACAGATAAAATATTTTTAAACTGTAGAAGACTTTTGGATTTAAAGTGGCAGAGTAAAGATGGTGTAGCCCTTTTTCTGCACGAAAATTAACTTCAAATGACCAGAAAGAGATTCAACCTTTCATGAAACTAACCTTCAGCCAAATATATGTGGAAGGGTTCCAGATCCCAGTGTGCAGTTTCAGAAGTAGATAGTATGCCCTCCTGAGGAAATAATCCCGTATTTGGAACAACGCACTCTCTGGCAATTGGGAGTGTCCCTGGAACCCACGAATATGATGGAGCAACTAGAGGACCAGGGCTGAGTCAGGAGACATTGGGATCTCCCTCTTTTATAGGATACAGTCAGATGGTGGAGCAAGCTGACTCCTTTGGGAGGAGCCCTGATTTTGCTGATCTCTCTTGGCTGGGGAGAAGTAAAGGCTAAACTAAACTAAACAGAGAAATCCACTGTAATGCATTTCATGGACAACCAGGGACAATTGCTTTTGTACTAGACCCTACCTTGAACTCCCCCACCCCCACGTATTCTAAATACTGGTCTTAGTCAAGGAGAAACTTCCTGCATATAGTCTAGGAAGACTCACCCAGTGAATAAAGGGACCATTACAGGATAAATACAAAGGTACTGAAGGAGTAAGAGAAGTAGAATGGACTAGAAAGCAGGTGAAAAACATTCACCAGGAAAATTTTGCCATGGGGAAAATGAAACTAATCCCCA
>NW_012147125.1:0-1250 GCF_000956105.1 Propithecus coquereli | reverse complement strand
CCGGCCTGCTTGTAAGCTTTTAAAACAAAAGTCTAAGGTTCAACAAAGAAGCAGTGAACCAAAAAAAAAAAAAACCCTCTAGGGTCTGGGACTCAGTATTTTACCCATCCTAAGCCAGGTGAATCTAGTAACTAGCCTGGTTTGAAAATCTCTACCTTGGCAATTGCTTTTCATAGTCTTGCCATACACATATCATCTTCTAACCATCTTTACTGCTAAACACAAGGACTCTAATGTCTTTTCTACATATTGTCCCATAAGCACATTCTTAGAAAAGTCAAAATTCATATTTCTGTGCTTGAGTAGTAATCAGGCAGCTCTCCTCTACTATATTTGAAAGACTGTAATTACTTTATATTCTGACCTAGATAATCAATGAAAAAAATCTGTTTTAGCCACACTGATGCTTCCATACACAAAATTAACAATATATAAAGGTGTTTAAAAGATCACTTAAATGGGTTAATGGTTATGACCTGGAATAGCTTATTTCACAGACAACTCTTAGTTTGTGTTTCCAAAATTTACATAGTAAGTTAAAATTCAAGATTAGGTGATAAAGTGGCAAACTGAAATGGTCTTAAGATTCTGAATAATAATTAATTATTATTTTAGACTATGTAAATTATCATGGCAAGAAATGAAGGGAACAGTCATATATGTATATGACTGAAATCCTAGTGTATATATATGATTTACACTAATGAAATGAAATACTCCTAATTTGAGGTTTTTCTATGTGTAAAACTGAATCATTTGAATACTTAAATGATTGTTTCCAAATTTACCTTAATGAACCATAAAATAGTAAAACACAGTAAGGTGTCTGACAAAGTTTGATCCTTGCCCTAATTTTTAAAATTATCTGAAAATGTTTAAGAAATACCAAAGTTATCTTAACGAAATGACACACTAACACCCTAAGCAGTTTATAGCTATAAAACATGATAAAGGTAAACCATCAACAAAAGGTAAGGAAAAATTATCCTGAAACATCTGACTAAAAAATTTGATAAAAGCATAATGAAAAAAATGGAGTTATTTTATGTTTATGTAGCTCTATAATTACATAAACATTCACTACCGGAAATTCTATTTTATATTTAATTGCAAAACTATTTAAGTCCTATGTAAAGCCATAAATGTGTGGTAAAAGTAAGAAACAGCTAAGAATATAAATACTTTTAATATTTCGAACTCACAATTCAATATTTTAATTGGTAATAAATATTAAGCAGATAGTTTTAAAA
>NW_012147124.1:0-3738 GCF_000956105.1 Propithecus coquereli | reverse complement strand
GCAGGACAATGAGATGCCTTGGCTTGTTTGCAAGACCCCAGGCGCTTGGTTATCTATCATAAAGCTATCTGTCATGAGGAATAGTTCTGTTTGGTCAAGAGGCCGTGTCCGGACCTATTGACCTCTGGCGCCAAGTAGAGCATGCCCAGTTTCGCTGACTCTGGGCTTAAGCCAATTTGCCCAGGGACAGCCCCTACACGTTTGTATCTGTAACTGCATTCAGGCTAAAAGTTACAAACTTATAATGAAAAGACTTCTCCTTCCTTAGGTGTGTTTCACTAAAAAGTATAATTACTGATTTCTTTGTCAAAGTTTTGTAATCCTGTGAATTGTTCCATGTCTTGTAGCTTTATCTGAGAGAATCTTTGCATTTGTATCTGTAATTCCATTAGGGCTAAACGTTATATACTTATAGTGAAAAGACTTCTCCTTTCTTACATGTGTTTGACTACCAACTATACCCCCTGTTCCCTTTCACGAATTTTTCAATCCTGTCAATTGCCCCATGTCTAGGAGATTTGTCTGAGAGAATGTATGCGTTTGTCTCTGTAACTCCATTCAGCCTAAAAGTTACAAACTTATAATGAAAAGACTTCTCCTTTCTTATGTGTGTTTGACTACATACTATACACACTGATTTCTTTCTCAAAGTTGTGCAATACTGTAAATTGCTCAATGTCTAGCAGCTTTCTCTGAGAGAATGTATGCGTTTGTACCAGTAACTCCATTCGGCCTGGATGTTACAAACTTATAATGAAAAGAGTTCTCCTTTCTTAGGTGTTTTTCACTACAAACTATAATTACTTCTTCTTTCTCAAAGTTGTGTAATCCTGTAAATTTTCAAATGTCTAGTACCGTTCTCTGAGAGAATGTATGCGTTTATATCTGTAACTCCATTCACCCTAAAAGTTACATACTTATAATTAAAAGACTTCCCCTTTCTTCTGTGTGTTTCACTACAATCTATACCCACTGCTTTCATTCTCAAAATTGTGCAATCCTGTAAATAGCCCTATATCTTGCAGCTTTCTCTGAGAGAACGTATGCGTTTGTAGCTGTAACTCAATTAGGTTTAAAATTACTTAGCTATAATAAAAAGTCTTCTACTTTCTTACGTGTGTTTGACTACAATCTATACCCCCTGCTTTATTTCTGAATGTAGTGCAATCCTGTAAATGGCCGAATGTCTAGCAGCTTTCTCAGAGAGAATGTATGCGTTTGTATTGGTAACTCCATTCGGGCTAAAGGTTACATTCTTATAATGAAAACTTATCCTTTCTTAGGTGTGTTTGACTACAAACTATACACACTGCTTTGTTTCTCAAAGTTGTGCAATCCTGTGAATTGCCCAATGTCTAGCAGCTTTCTCTGAGAGAATGTATGAATTCGTTTATGTAACTCCATTTGGCCTGGAAGTTACATAGATAAAATGGAAAGACTTCTCCTTTCTTAGGTGTGTTGGACTACACGCTATACACACTGCTTTTTTCTGAATGTTGTTAATCCTGTGAGTTTCCCTATGTCTAGCAGCTTTCTTGAGGGAATGTGTGAGTTTGTATATGGAGCTCCATTTGGTGTAAAAGCTACATACTTATAGTTAAAATACTTCTCCTTTCTTAGGTGTGTTTGACAACAAACTATACACACTGCTTTCTTCCTCAAAGTTGTGCAATCCTGTAAATGCCCAATGTCTATCCGCTTTCTCTCCGAGAATGTTTGCGTTTGTATAAGTAACTCTATTCAGTGTAAAAGTTACATAGTTATAATGAAAAGTCTTCTAATTTCTGAGCTGTGTTTGACTGCAAACTATAAACGCTCCTTTCTTTCTCAAAGTTGTGCACTTCTGTGAATTGCCCAATGTCTAGCCGCTTTCTCTGAGAGCATGTGTGTGTTTGTATATGTAACTCCATTTGGCCTACAAGTTGCATACTTGTAATGAAAAGACTTCCCCTTTCTTAGGTGTGTTTGATTCCAAACGATACACATTGCTTCCTTTCTCAAAATTGTGCAATCCTGTTAATTGTCCAATGGCTAGCAGCTCTCTTTGAGGGAATGTATGCGTTTGTATATGTAACTCCATTCGGCCTAAAACTTCCATACTTATAATCAAAAGACTTCTCCTTTCTTAGGTATGTTTGACTATAAACTATACACATTGCTTTGTTTCTCAAAGCCGTGTAACCCTGTCAATTTGCCCAATGTCTAGGAGCTTTCTCTCAGAGAATGTTTCTGTTTGCATATGTAACTCCATTCAATCTAAAAGTTACATACTTATAATAAAAAGACTTCTCCCTTCTTAGGTGTGTTTTATTACAAACTATACAAACCGCTTTCCTTCTCAAAGTTGTGCAATCCTGTAAATTGCCCAATATCTAGCCGCTTTCTCTGAGAGACTGTATGCCTTTAACAGGTAACTCCATTTGGTGTAAGTGTTACATACTTCTAATCAAAAGACTTCTCCTTTCTTAGGTGTGTTGGACTACAAACCATACACACTGCTTTTTTCTCAATGTTGTTTAATGCTGTGAATTGCCCTATGTCTAGCAGCTCTCTTGAGGGAATGTGTGAGTTTGTATATGGAACTTCATTCAGTCTAAAAGCTACATAGTTATAACGAAAAGCCTTCTCCTTTCTTAGGTGTGTTTGACAACAAACTATACACACTACTCTCTTCCTCAAAGTCGTCCAATCCTGTAAATGTCCAATGTCTACCCGCTTTCTCTGAGAGAATGTATGCGCTTGGTATATAACTCCATTCACCGTAAAAGTTCCATACTTATAATGAAAAGACTTCTCCTTTCTTAGGTGTGCTTGACTACAAACTATACACAAAGCTTTCTTTCTCAAAGTTGTGCAATCTTGTAAATTGCCCAATGTCTACCAGCTTTCTCTCAGAGAACGTTTGCCTTTGTATATTTAACTCCATTTGGTGGAAAGTTACATACTTATAATGAAAAGACTTGGTCTCTGTTAGGTGTGTTTGACTGCACACTATAAACACTACTTTGTTTCTGAAAGTGGTGTAATCCTGTCAATTTACCCAATGTCTAGCAGCTTTCTCTCAGAGAATGTTTGAGTTTGTATAGGTAACTCGATTCAGTCTAAAGGTTACATACTTATATTCAAAAGACTTCTCCTTTATCAGGTGTGTTTGATTAAAAATTATGCAAACTGCTTTCTTTCTCAAAGTTTTGGAATCATGTAAATTGCCCAGTGTCTAGCACCTTTCTCTGAGACAATGTGTGCGGTACTGTATGTATTTCCATTCTGTATAAAAGTGACATAATTATAATGAAAAACTTCTCCTTTCTAGTGTGTTTGGCCACAAACCACACACTGATTTTTTTCCCAAAGATGTACAATCCTGTGAATTGCCCAAAGTCTAGGAGCTTTCTCTGAGAGCATGTATGAGTTTGTACATGGAACTCCATTTGGTCTAAAAGTTGCATACCTATAGTGAAAAGACTTCTCCTTTCTTAGGTATGTTTGACTACAAACTATACACACTGCTTTTTTTCTCAAAGTTGTGCAATCGTGTCAATTTACCCAAAGTCTAGCAGCTTTCGCTGAGAGAATGTTTGAGTTTGTATTGGTAACTCAATTCGGTCTAAAAGTTACATATTTCTAATGAAAAGACTTCTGCTTTCCTAGGTGTGTTTGATTACAAATCATGCAAACTGCTTTCTTTCTCAAAGTAGTGGAATCCTGTGAATTGCCCTATGTCTAGCAGCTTTCTCT
>NW_012147123.1:19567-19968 GCF_000956105.1 Propithecus coquereli | reverse complement strand
TTGATCTTTGTAAGTCCTTCTTTCTTTCTGGTTTACCCTTAGTTTTACAGTGTGATCTTCCAGGAATCCCCGATGGAAGCCTCCACCTTGGAGTGCCCTATGTTCGTAATTTCTATATCCACAGCACCAAGAGACTATGGCTATGCTTAGAAACTCGCACTTATGTAAATCTTGTTTTTGAGGATGTTTTAAGGAGAAAAGAAATCATAAAAGTTTGGCTGAGCAGAGAGCTTTCTTTTTCTCTAGCATCTTGGCCTCTCAAATCCCAGCTACTATTGAAGACATCATGAAATACATTTATTTTTTTTAAATCCAGCTTTCCATTTTACTTCTGAAGAAGAGTTAATCTGTTTTATACAGCTGGTACATCACAGCCATAGGCTCATACTGCAAATGTATAA
>NW_012147123.1:16839-17299 GCF_000956105.1 Propithecus coquereli | reverse complement strand
TATATATAGGTGAAGCTAGATTGTTGAATGTTGATAATATTTGAACTTGGGGGATGGGTGCATGAGAGTCTATTATATTATATGACATTTAAAAAGAATATTTATCTTCTAGAAGTATACTGAAGTATTTATTAATGAAGTTATGTAACATTTGGGAATTGCTTTGAAAAATAGAATCAGGATGGGGGAGAATAAGTCAGGTTATATATAGGTGAAGCTAGATTGTTGAATGTTGATAATATTTGAACTTGGGGGATGGGTGCATGAGAGTCTATTATATTTATATTTAAAAAGAATATTTATCTTCTAGAAGTATACTGAAGTATTTATTAATGAAGTTATGTACCATTTGGGAATTGCTTTGAAAAATAGAATCAGGATGGGGGAGAATGAGTCAGGTTATATATAGGTGAAGCTAGATTGTTGAATGTTGATAATATTTGAACTTGGGGGATGGGTG
>NW_012147123.1:9871-10132 GCF_000956105.1 Propithecus coquereli | reverse complement strand
TAATTTCTTCCTCTTGTTTTCTTTAGTTGCCTTTTTAAAATCAATTATATTTCCTAATTTTTGAGTTTAAATTTTAGATCATTTATACCAATTTATTTTAGTATATTAAAGAAAGGATTTAATACTATTAATTTGCCTTTGCATATACTTGAGCTTCATTTAATAATCATCAACAGTGTCTGTTCTCAAAATCATCTAAATATTCTTTAATTCAGTTTGTTATAGTCTCCCTGACATGAGTATTATTTTCTAGGTCTCTTA
>NW_012147123.1:6487-7301 GCF_000956105.1 Propithecus coquereli | reverse complement strand
GTTTCTTTTTAGAGCAATTTTTGTGAAACCATGGATAAGTCAAAAATTCCTGTTATTTTCAAATACGAGTTCCTTCCTGGAACCGACATAATGTAGACAACTCAAAATATCATCGAAGTATTTGGGAAGAATGTGGCTAATGAACACACAGTACGTTGATGGTTGGAGAAGTTCCATTCTGATGATTTTAATATTGAAAATGAGCCATGTGCGTGACCTGAGACCAAGATGGATAATGATGAGCTGAAAGCTGTAGTGGAAGTGAATCCATCTCAACCTAAGTGTGAATTACCAGCAAGGTCTGATGTTACTATTCCAACAGTATTTAACCATTTGAAACAAACCAGCAAGGTAAAAAAGCTGGATAGATGGGTTCTGCATGAATTAAACGAGCGTAAGAAGAGAAATCACCTCGAAGCTTGCCTTTCTTTGCTGTCACGACATAAATGTGAACCATTTCCACACCATATTGGTATGTGTGATGAAAAATGGATTCTTTTTGACAATTGCAAGCATTCTGCACAATGGTTGGATAAAGATGAAGTGTCAAAACATAGTCCAAAACCAAATGTTAATCAAAGAATGCTGATGGTGTCTGCTTGGTGGTTCAATGCTGGTATCATCCACTACAGCTTCATGAAACCTGGTCAATCAATTACAGTGGATGTCTGCTGCAACCCATTGGATGACATAATGAGTATGCTTGAGATTAAGCAGCTGAGATGGGTCAATAGATACAGGCCAATCCTCTTGCAAGACAATGCTTGACCACATGTCATACAAACAACACTGCTCAAACTATAGCAACTGGACT
>NW_012147123.1:2567-3602 GCF_000956105.1 Propithecus coquereli | reverse complement strand
TGTCTGACAATTTTGGCTTTGTTTTGTTTTTGTGTGAATAAGTAGGTCTCTTTTCCACAACAGGACTCTTTCTTGTCGAGAAGGCTGACTGGAATCTTTGTGACACGTTGCTTTGATTTTCAGGCTTCATTCTAGAACTCATGGTTGAAGAATAAGAAAGCAGAGAAGATTCACGCTGCGGCCCCTCATCACCTGCACACACACACACTTGCACACACACAGACACACACAGACACACACCTCCGCCCACACGCACACACCAGAGCTCTTTATTCATGACAGGAAGGTAGTTCAATTCATTTGGCAACAATATTCTGGGTTTTTGCCAGGAAAGGTACCCCTTTATCCTACCTGAGTGAGGAAGGGTGTTTAAAGGAGGAGGACACCTGTCGCAGCTGTTCTATGCGTTGTTTGTCAGGTAATCGACGTGGGTGTTCCACTACTGTGAATGTTCAAGTCTGTGTGAGCTTTATTTGGCTGGTGTTTCAGAAACAGACAGCAAAAACAATACTTTCTAATTTCTATTCCAGGCTTCTCTTTCACTTTTTTTCCCTCAGTTAAAATGTTGTATTCTCTGAGAATCTTGGCTTCTAACGTGATAATTAAACTCACTCAACAATACTCCTTATAATTTTCGGTCCTCAATAGGTACTCAAATCCTGACTTTTGTGATGATACTGTCTTTTTATCTTACTTTACCAGCTACGTAGCTATCCCTAAACTATGCAGTTAGCATTGCTCAGTTTGAACATATGAATGGAGATATTCCCCAAGGATTTTCCTCATGGTTTGCTTTTTTTTTTTTTTAGCTCAACATTGAGTTTGATAGATTTAACCTTGTCGTTTGAGCTGTTTTTCATTTATTTTACTTGTTTATAATAGTCCACATGCCCTGATTTGTTTACACATTTTAATGTTCAGGACACTTGAAATCTTTCTAGTTTGAAGTTATCAAGAGAAATGGTGCTATGACCATTCTCGTACATATTTCCCTGATAAAAGTGTGCATACAGATCTTTACGGTATCTGACAGAA
>NW_012147123.1:381-712 GCF_000956105.1 Propithecus coquereli | reverse complement strand
TTGTTATAAGACTTCTCTCTCTTTTTTTTTTCACTTTTAAAATATGCTTAGTTTTTATAGCAGTTTAGATTCACAGCAAAATTGAAAGAAAAGTATAGAGATTTCCCATATACCCTTTACCCCCCACACACGCACAGCTTCCCCCATTATCAATAGCCCCCATCAGAGTGGTACTTTTGTTAGGATTGATAAGCCAACATTGACACATCATTGTCACCCAAAGTCCATAGTTTACGTAAATGTTTACTCTTGGTGTAGTATATTCTGTGGGGCTTGGCAAATGTATGACATGTATCCACCATTATAGTCTCATACAGAATATTTTCACTAC
>NW_012147123.1:0-331 GCF_000956105.1 Propithecus coquereli | reverse complement strand
TTGTTATAAGACTTCTCTCTCTTTTTTTTTTCACTTTTAAAATATGCTTAGTTTTTATAGCAGTTTAGATTCACAGCAAAATTGAAAGAAAAGTACAGAGATTTCCCATATACCCTTTACCCCCTACACACGCACAGCTTCCCCCATTATCAATAGCCCCCATCAGAGTGGTACTTTTGTTATGATTGATAAGCCAACATTGACACATCATTGTCACCCAAAGTCCATAGTTTACATAAATGTTTACTCTTGGTGTAGTATATTCTGTGGGGCTTGGCAAATGTATGACATGTATCCACCATTATAGTCTCATACAGAATATTTTCACTAC
>NW_012147122.1:0-1129 GCF_000956105.1 Propithecus coquereli | reverse complement strand
ATTAGCATTTGATGGAGTTGAGGACTTATATTAACAAAAATAAAATTATATCTAATAAAAATACTCTATAAATGTCACAAAGATAAATGAGGTATTTTCATAACTTAAAATTGTGTCTCTTCTGCAAGCATTTTAAATAAGAACGAAAACTTTCCCCAAATTTTATAGTTTCAGGCTATTTGAACTCCACTGGAATGATTTTTTTAAATAAGTTTCCCTTCCAAACTTTAAAGTGTAGTCAGAGAAGGTTGAACTATTTGCTGTTGTTTGCTTTATTAATGTGAAGACATCCCGAGTACAAAAGAGAATCAATGGCTATACATCTAACATACCAAGACTTTTCCTTGGCACACAGGGTATTTGGAAGGGGCCATACAGCTGTCATTTGAGGTCTGTGGGTTGACCTACTGGGTACAACATAAGGGTTATATATGGTGGCTGGCCTGGCAGGTGTGAGCTTTGCTACAATATTTATGAATTCCAGCTTTGTTCCTTGACTATGGTCTCAAACAAGTAACAGGTGAAATCCTGAAAAGTAACTCTATTGTTATAAACGATGCAAAATCTTACTTTACCCCAAATAATAAACAACCAAACAAGAAAGCAAATAAAGCTTTAAAAAAAAATTCCACGGAAGATACTTACCTCATATTGCCATTAACAACATTGATGGCAAAAGCTAAGAATGAAGGAGAAAAAAGGGGGAAAAAGAACATTTTGAGCCCTAGCTCCCATTGATTCAGAAATAGTGAGATGAAAACAAACATTTTATTTAATTTTTGCTTGCAGTCTATTGTTGCAAAGCCATGATTGTAAACCAGGGACGTAAGGTACAATTTTTAATGAAAGAGGAAAGGAACTCAGAGAATGTAGCTCTTTTCTGTAAGCTATTCTCAAAATATGGGATAGTAGACACAGCTTTTTGCAGTATCTTGAGACATAAACTACACGAATTGCTGAACTGATGGCCAGAGAAGCCAAGAGAGAACCAACCATGAAACACTGTGTGGCCAATACCAACCATAGGACCAAATTGAGTCAAGGATGCCCATGGCCAGCAAAGCCATTGGAGTCAAGATGGGCAATGTGATAAGAGAGATCTTGGAGAAGTCTGAAAGTGTCCTTAATC
>NW_012147121.1:0-1007 GCF_000956105.1 Propithecus coquereli | reverse complement strand
ATTGATGACAGATAAGTAATACATGTGTATAAATGAAGAGAATATATGCTTTTTAAAAATAAAAATCATGGTTTTCATGAACTTCTTGACAGTTACTTTGGAAACACAGAGCCTGTTCTATAGCCTCACGTCAAGAGCTGTTCTCTAGAAAGTTGTTATGAGACACTTCTTTTTGGCATAAGTACTTTGATGATTCACATGGATCTCTACTCTAAAAACCTTGAATCTATTCCTAGAGACTAAATCCATTGAAGACAGTGGGAGCGTCTGGTCCATGAGAAGATGACATATTAAAAATGGTAGCTCCGCAAGCTGGAGGCTCATTATTACAATAATGTATTGTTAGTCCTTCTGCTTCAGTTTTGGCAACTGATTTCTTGTCTTACATCTCATAGCAATTGCTACTGTGTGATAAATTTTATTATTACTTTTCTTTTTTGGTATTAACTTTGGGTTTTGACCACAGTTTGAACCCCATGTCCTAAGTGACCTTGATATTTTCCTGAAGACTATATGCGTGGCTGGATTCTAGTCTCTCTTTTCTACCATTGGACCTCTCTGGTAACAACTATATATCTATTTAAATATCTGTTTACCACCTCTCACCAAACTTTCCAAATTATTTTCTGTCTAAATGCTGGAATATTTGCCCATTGGTTGCATGATCTCTCTCTGATGTTGATACCTGATTACTTGAGTTTACTTCTATTTGACACTTGTTGACACCTTTCTCATTTTCTGAACTTCTATCCTGGTAGAAGCATCTAATCATTATTTTCTGGTCCAACTTGTTAATAATTACTCTCTAACACTCCTTCTACCTTCAGCTCTATGCTTTTCTCAATTCAATAATAACATAGGTAGAATATTAATAGATCAATTTTTTAAATTTTATATATTCAAATGTCAGTGGTAAATTCCTGCTATGTGAACCATGTAATACAAAAAATTATAGTGCTTTAAATCCATAGAGCTTACCATTGTGTCCTTCCACCCTTTCCCTCTCC
>NW_012147120.1:0-1142 GCF_000956105.1 Propithecus coquereli | reverse complement strand
TTAAGTTGGTTGTGGAGACTCCTAACATAATACCCAAAATGTCCAGCACATGCAATCTGAAATTACCCATCATACCAAGAATCAGGAATTTAAAACTTGAGAGAGAAAAGACAATTATCTGATGCTAACATGAAGATTAATCAGATATTGGAATTATCTGAAAAGGATTTTAAGGCAGCCATCATAAAAATGCTTTACCAAGCAATTACAAGTTCTCTTGAAACAAATGAAAAAATAGAAAATCTCAATAAAGAAACAAAAATTTGCCTTTCCCTGAGGATTAGTGATGTTGAGCATTTTTGCATATGTTTGTTGGCCATTAGTCTGTTTTCTTTTGAAAAGTTTCTGTTCGTGTCCTCTGCCCTCTTTTTAATGGGGTTGTTTGATTTTTTCTTGCTGATTTTTCTGAGTTCTCTATAGCACAGTGAGAAATCACTTAACTCCAATGAGAATGGCTTTCATCAAAAAGTCCCCAAACAATAAATGTTGGCATGGATGTAGAGAGATAGAAACACTCATACACCACTGGTGGGACTGCAAACTAGCACAACCTCTGTGGAAAGTAATATGGAGATACCTCTAAGAGCTACAAGTAGAACTACCATTTGATCAAGCAATCCCATTACTGGACATCTACCCAAAGGAAAAAAAATATATTCTATAAAAAAGACATCTGCACTAGAATGTTTATAGTAACATAATTCACAATTGTAAAGCTGTGGAAACAACTCAAGTGCCCATCAATACACGAGTGGATTAATAAAATGTGGTGTATATATACCATGGAGTTCTATTCTGCCACAGAAAACAATGGTGATCTAGCACCTCTTATATTATCCTGGATAGAGCTGGAGCCCATTCTACTAAGTGAAGTATCACAAGAATGGAAAAACAAGCACCACATGTACTCATCATCAAATTGGTATTAACCGACCAACACTTACATGCACATTTAGTAGTAACATTAATCGGGTGTCAGGCAGGCGGGAGTTAGGAGGAGGGGATGGGCATATACACACCTAATGCGTGCAGTGAGCACTGTCTAGGGTATGGACATACTTGAAGCTCTGACTCGGGTGGGGCAAAGGGAATATATGTAACCTAAACATTTGTACCTCCCGTAATATGCTGAAATAAAAAAA
>NW_012147119.1:0-1509 GCF_000956105.1 Propithecus coquereli | reverse complement strand
TTTAATAAACACAAAATGCATTGAGTAATAATTATAATACTGTGTTGTTGGAATTCTAACATATGTAAATTTAATATATATGACAGTGATAGCACAAAAGATGTGAGAGGAAATGGAGTTACACTTGATCACATTTCTTACATTTTACCACAGATAAATAATTATGAATCTGTACTAGTGTGTGAAAAGATGCATATTAATATGTCGTATCTAAGAAAATAACTCAAAATGTAGTAAAAATAAAATCAATAGACTAAATTGGTATGCCAAAATGAAAGTGAGAATTGTATTATAGGCAAAAAGAAGCATTTCATAATAATAAACAGGTCAATATATTAGGAAGATAAATCAAACAAAAATTCATATGTACCTGAAATCAGAGTCTCAAAATATGTGAAAAAAAATAATACAAATGAAAGACAATTCAACACATATAATTGGAAGAAAATTGGCAGACATATAGAATACTTGAAAAATATTATTAACCAACTCCGTGTAAATGATATATAGTTCATGCAACAACAAAATAAACAGTTTCTGAAGCTTGCATGGAACATATGCTAGGCCATAAAATAAGATTAAATAAATTTTAAAGACCCAAATCAAGCAAAATGTGTCCTCAGCCTACAATGGAATTAAGTTAGAAATCAACAATCAAAAGAAATCTCAAAAATCCTCAAATATTTGAAAATTAAGCACTTTTAAATAATCTGTGGATCAAATGAGAAATAATGAGCAAAACTTTAGAAAATATTTTAACTGTTTGAAATATGAAACAGATCAAAATTCATGGAATGCAGTAAAAGCACTGATTAGAAAAAAATGTGTAACATTGAATGTCTATACTGGAAAAGAAAAAAAGGTTTGAAATAAACAAAAACACTATGGCAAATACATGAACAACACTTTTCCAGTCATTGGTCAACAAAGGACAGAGCCTAACAGAAAACAAATAACATATCTACAATTGCCCCAGCTTATTGCTTTGACAGAGTTTCCAGGCCAAAGCATAAGGAGGAGAAACCTACAAGGAGTTCAGCGTACTTCCTAAGATAAAGAGACAAACCTGAAAGCCTGGGAAAACAAAGAGAGTAGAGATAACAGGAAAGACTCCTAGACACAGAGATAGCTCTGGGTATCTTCAAAAGGACCACCTCAAGTATTCAGCCCAATGATCATCAGCAAACCTATATGAGAAAACTACCTAAGGCCTGGGAAAGAACTCTCAGAAACGATGAGGTAACAATGTCTGGCGTTTACACTGGGCTAGAAATAATGCTTATCTGTTCTCACCAGTCAGAATGGAAAATCACTTGATTCATGTGGTTTGGGTAGATTACTCAGAAATATATCATAACAAATATTGAAAGTAAAACCCAGAAGAATCAAACTTTTTCAAATAACAAGTTCCTAAATAGTCTACAGTAAGTACTTTGTTATGGCTGCACTAGTAAACTAATATCCTGGTTATAATATTTTTTTCCTTTTTTGTCAACTTTATTATAAAAA
>NW_012147118.1:0-1132 GCF_000956105.1 Propithecus coquereli | reverse complement strand
TCTTCCTAAAGTATGTGTCCTTATGACATTTATCTTTGAATAAGTAGCTTTAGCAATGATTTTTAGGATGCAAGGGATTCTGACTTTTCCTTTACTCTCTCATCATATTGTTTGGCCTGTGATATCACCTTAAGAAAATCACAGAGTAGGCCCCTAGGATTTTAGAGCAACTCCATACCCACCATTAAAATAAACTTTTCTCCTTTTTGAAATTATCCACCAGGTTGTTAGTGGGTCCTGGGTAGGAGCTGAATGCCTCTCAATGGGACATCAAGTCACCATGAGACCTCAGCTACTTACCATGAGTCAGGTGTTAACTGATTTTCAAAGTTATAAGCTAAGCAGCATTCCATCATCAGTTCAAAGTGAGATTAAACTTGAGCAAAATCTGAAGTCAAAAGAAACTTGGATAAAGCATATATTAGGATTTAAGGAAAGACTTACAAAGAAAGAGGCCAAGTTCATAGGAAAGGATATTATGGAAACAGTCTAAAAAAATTTTTACTTCTTCAAGGATAACCTGGTTATAGTCACTGTTGGTTACCCAAAGTACCCACGATGAATATCAATGCTGAGACTCTGATATGTCACCATAACCTGGAAATTCTTGTAACCATCTGATTGTTGACTGATTAAAATAGTCCCAACCCACCACGAAGGGGGCAGTTCTTTGAAAGAACGATTTGAATTTGTCTTTCCTGAGTAAAATGAAGAAAATAATGTCCCACATCTCAGACTCATTCAAATTCCAAAGAGAACTATTTACCAGTTCATCCTTACTCCTCATTCATTCACCCTCCCAAGCAATCCTTTATTGCCCCTCAACAGAATTCCTCTTTTCCCCCCTCCCATAACTCATTTTACTGGAAAAGGAATATAAGCTTCTAAACTCTGTTTGGAGACTTGAGTCTTCATGCTGAGGGTTCCCATGTGTACATATTAAATAAATTTGTATTTTTTCCTCATATTAATCAACCTGCCTCATGGCAGTGATTTTTCAGTGAACCTGAAGGGAGCAAGAGCTTGCTCCCTACAATCCTCATTTCTAACATTGGCTTTCCAACTGATATCAATGTTATTGGTCCATGGACCACACTTTGACTAGCAAGGCTTTAAAGGCTACTTGCTTACA
>NW_012147117.1:0-2636 GCF_000956105.1 Propithecus coquereli | reverse complement strand
ACCAGCCTGAGCAAGAGCGAGACCCCGTCTCTACTAAAAATAGAAAAATTAGCCTGGAGTGGTGGGGAGCACCTGTAGTCCCAGCCACTTGGGAGGCTGAGGCAGGAGGATCGCTTCAGCCCAGGAGTTTGAGGTTGCAAGCAAGCTATGCTGACGCCACTGCCCTCTAGCTGTGGTGGACAGAGCGACCCTCTGTCTCAAAAAAAAAAAAAAAAAAGCTGGCAGTCGGTGAGGAGGACAGGTAAAAGGAAACTGCTTCCTCCGGCTGAGTTCACTTGAAAATAAAGTTTCCTAGGTTTTCTCTCTCAAATCTGAGTGATACACAGTTCATTCTTCAAGGAAAAAAAAATTAGCTTGGACCCTACCCCCTGGTGTGGTCTTAAATGATTTCCGTCAAGTTTTAGAATAATGAATGGATCCCAAAAATACTGGCGGTACTAAGCAAAGCTGAAATGATAAGAATACATGCAGGCTCTATGCCATAAACTCCTCCTCTGATTTTGAACATCCTTTCATTTATTCAATCAACATTTATTAAGTGCCTTCTCTATGTCAGACGTTGTTCTGGGAGCTAATCGTAAAAGATAAAAAAAAAAAAAAAAAAAAAAGGCGCTGGTGGGAGAGTCAGGCCCAGAAACAGGTACAGGCTGCGTAATGTATTAAGTGCTTTCACTGAGGTGAGCCCCGAGTTCCAGGGGAGCCCAGGAGAGGGCGCCAAACAGGAATTGGGTGTCGGGGATGGTGTCAGAAAAGGGTGACATAGCAGGGGACAGCGTAGTAGCTGTGTGAGTAGGAACAAAGACAAGAGAGTGTTGACATGAACATGTTTAAAGAACAAAGATTTTTTTTAAAAAATCCATTTGCTGGCATTGTTTGTTCTGTTTTCCTTTCACCCAACTGAGAATGCTTGTGAGCAGCCCGGCCCAGACTTCTAACTTCAGGTGACAGTTTCCTCCATCCTCTGTCGTCAGGGGCTGGCTCACTGGTCCACACGGGGACCCCCGCTGGGCACCTAAGGCAGCCTGGGCCACACTCCCCTCCCACCCGCTGCAGACGCGTCCAAGCCCTGCCCTGCTCTCGGGGTGCTCCACAATCACTGGGGAAGTTTTAAAAAAAATTGCTAATAGGAATGCTAACACCCCAGAAATTGGCATGGAATTGATCAGAGATGGGACTGTGGCGTCAGCGTCTTTTTAAAGCTCCCTCCAGAGATTCTAACGTGCAGCCGAGATTGAGAACCACCGATCTACCCTGTGGAGACAGGAGAATTTGTGAACGCCAGGATCTGAGAACAGGCCGAGGGCATGGCTGTGAAAACTCCCAGTCAACGTTATGCAGCAGCTTCCATATTGTTCTTTTATCCCCAGCGTTTTCTAAGATCCTTAAGGAAAATAGTTCCCGTTACCAGGTGTGAAGCATTCCTGTCCATTCTGCTGTCAAGTCTATGGCAGAACAAAGTTAAGAAGGGAAAAGGAAATTTCCATGACGCACTGAGGGTTTTTAAATGACTCTTTCACAATCCATAAGTCACGCCTTGTCAAATCTCCTTTGAAACTTAAAACAAAAATGGCCCTGCCCATCAGCACTGTAGGTGGATTTATTTTTTCCTCCTACTGTACAAATAGAATCAGTGGCACCCTTCAAATATTAGTCCCGAAAGCATAGTTATATATAATACTTGGCAACTCACTGGAAATCTTTCAAAACTCACCTTCAAGCTCCATGACTTGCTTCCCCAAGAAAGTAAAACCCAAATGGTTTTGTGCAGAGAATAAGGAAGAAAAGGACAGGAGGGTTTTATCCGTCCTTCCCTGGAGGTGATTCCAACCAAATGATTTGAGCAGGAGATCTTGTTTTTCCTTTACCATGGACATTATCAGGAAAAGACTCTGCTAGCTTTAAGAAATCCTCAAAGGTGACATTTTTTCTTTGGCTACTGGAGATTGATTGCCCCTCGGGATTCACGACATGACACTGCAGTTCTGAGGTCTCATTTGCAACTCACCACCTCCCTGTAGAAGTCAAACCAGGCAGTGGTTTCTTGCAGCCCACAGACTGCCCTCTCAAACCCAACTTTCGTCAGGGAAATTTTGGACTAGCTCTGTGTGGCTCATTGAATAGTTTATCCAGCCAAGATCTCCCAAGAAACAGTATCAGCAGAATATACGTGTGTTTGTGTGTGTGTGTGTGTGTGTGTGTGTGTGTGTGTCGAAAGAGAGGAGAGAGAGATTTTAAGGAATTGACTCATGCAATTGTTGGGCCTATATGTCCTTTACTTAAAGTCAACTCATTGTGGATATTAACCACCTCCACAAAACACTTTCACAGCAACACTGAGATTAGCGTTTGATTAAATATCTGGGTACTTTGGCCTAGCCAAGTTGACACATAAGACTATTTGTGGCAGTTTGATGAAGAGAATTAAATTGTTTCCATCAATTTCTAGAATAGTGAATGGACCACAAAAATATTTGCAATACTAAAGAAGCTTAAATGATATGAATACATAAAGGCTCCAAACCATAAAGCTCTCCCCTGATTTTGATTTTATTGATTCATCCTATAATTTATTCAATAAACATTAATTAAGTGCCTTCTATGTGCCAGGCATTGTTCTAGGTGCTAATCATAACAGA
>NW_012147116.1:0-1977 GCF_000956105.1 Propithecus coquereli | reverse complement strand
CTTTTCACTAGTTAACATTATTTGTTGGACTTTGGCTTCAGAAACACAACTGGCAATGCCTGGTTTCTGCCTATATTGCCACTATACATTAAGTTGGAAAAATAGAAGAATACAAGAATATACATATTCAACAATTAATATGCCTTGGCAGAGTCCCAAGGGAAGAGTGTATAAATTTTATTTCCAAGTGTGTTAACTGTTTTCTTACAAATTTCAGACTGCTTTCAAGATTCATTCAAGAAATGATTCAGTTATTTACAATGGATCATTTTAGTAGTCATTTAAAATGTCTGGCACACTCTAAACTTTAGAGAGTTATTTTAAATTTTTAAATTTAGAGAGTTTGCTCTAGACGTCTGAATTTTGATTTTTTTCGTAGATATGATTAATTGGGAATCTTCATGTTTTGCAAAAATAAGCAGTGCCTCATCAACATTGTAGTCTTACAGATTTGCGTAGGGCATAATCATTGTTTTAATATTAAAAACTGTAAGAGCATGAATTATCAGGTAAAAATACAAAGATTTAAAGAAAAGTATTCAATTTCTTTTAGATACATGAATAATACATTAACTTGTACTTATTCTTAAAAATTATACATATTCTGATCTCTTTAAAATCTTTTGTTTTTTCTTCCTAGTAATAGTTATAGGGATAAAAGAAACTTCAGGGAACCAAGGTATTCTTAAACTAATTTTAGATTTATTCCAGGTAGCATTTTTCTACACATTTATATGCTTTGTTTTTAACATTTTGTTTTGGTTTGAAAACTGGTATGTAAGTACTAGGATGAGAAAATGGAGCACAGGAACTCTTAATTTGACACTTTATATTTGCTCTATTAATGAATTATCTGTTGAGGCTTTTGGATACATCACATTAACATGTTTTCTTTATTGAGCTTACAACCAAATTCCACGAAACTCCCCAAATTTTACCTTTTGTTTCTACTGCACTAACAATTAAATAACAAATACAATTCCTATTATGCTTTTGATATCTCTTGATGGTACTTTTGGGAGAAAAAAATTTTTTTTAAGCTAAGTAAGTTGAATTTTTTTAGTCATTTCAATTTTGATTTCTTTCAGAAAGTGGTAATTTGTAACCAGATGGTTATTGGCTAGATAATATAAAGCATTCATAGAAACACAGTGACTTCACATTTGACCTACCCTTTACTGCTTTTATTTTCTCTCACAAGTAAAACTATGATTCATAGCAAAGCTTTCTTATTTACCTAATTTTTACTCTACCCATCCTTAATTCTCATACTTAACATTTCTCTTGCTGTTCACTTCTGGTATAAGGAATTTTAGTCAGTAATACATTGGTGAATAATAAATGGAAAGGTAATTATTTTATTTTATGAAAAATTTTTTGAAGGTTACCAAATAATATATATTTGTGACTTCACTGTTTTATGAACCTGGATGGGGACCTGAAAGAGAATTTACTTGAGTACTTTGGTTTAAATGTCTCTGTGTGTCTGCTAAACATCTATATTGACTTTAAGCTGTGCGTTAAGGTTCTGCTGTGCAACATTTCGGTTTTTCAAAATGTTATGTATTGATCTGGTTTGTTGTAGTGTATACCTAGTTTTTACTGATCTTATCAGGTTTTAAGAGGCAGTTGAGTATTTCAGTAGAAATACATTTTTATAAAAGACTGCCAGTGATTGTTGTTTTTAATTTCAGCACCAAGTCATTTTTTAGATGCAAAACTTTTTCTAGGTAGCTTAGAGATATCAGAAATGTTTGTAAATTTTACATACATTATCAGTAAACAGATTTCTAAAAATTAGTATTTTAGATTTTTATAAGAGTAACCAGAAAAGTGAAGATTCACTTTGGCCATACTTTTTTAACAACAAAGTCCATTTTTATACCAATCAATAGATGAATATGTAAATTAAGTAACACTTTAAATTTAAGAATGTATAATTAATAATAAAATAGGTTTATATTTGAAACAAAGTTG
>NW_012147115.1:0-1208 GCF_000956105.1 Propithecus coquereli | reverse complement strand
AAGGCAACGGAAAATTGCAGCCACAAGTATACAGATCCAAACACACATACACACATGCTTTTGAATCATTATTATTATTGTTATTAAATATTTTTTAGAGACAGGATCTTGCTTTGCTGCCCAGGCTGGAGTGCGGTGCCCTGATCTAGCTCAGTGCAGCCTCAAACTCACGGGCTCAGACAATCCTCCCGCGTCAGCCTTCTGAGTAGCTAGGACTACAGGCGCACACTATCCCTCTGGCTAAATTTTTAATATTTTGTAGAAATAGGGGTCTCACTATGTTGCCCAGGCTAGTAGTGAACTCTTGGCCTCGAGCTATCATGCTGCCTCAGCCTCCTGAAGTACTGGGATCACAGGTGTGATCCACCATGCCCAGCTGTTTTAAACCATTTTTAGCTAATGTTTTTGCATAACCTTTTCTAAAAGCAGCAAACAATTGATTAAGGTGAATCTCTGGGCCAATCTGAAGTTTAACTCTGAAAGGCTGTATTAATAAGTTTCTGTAGGAAAACCTACCTACTGCTATTATTTTGTTTATAGATTGAAATTAACTAAATGAAAGGATAAGTGAGAGCTGCTTAAATAAAGAAATTAATTTAAGATTTTTTTTCTTGATTAATTTCCAGTCTCAGGGTCAGTTGACCTGGCTTTTGGTACTGAGTACCTGAATCCAGACAAGCACGTAGTCATTCTAGGTATATTGCTATTTTAAAAAAAAAACAGCTTTAAAAAGATCTGTTAGAACATGGGAAAAAAGATCTTGCTCTCTTGTGGTTTTACAGGGTGGCAGAGGTTTGGTTGCTTGTATGTTTCACTCAATTGCTTTCTGTTCAATGAATAAGATCAACACCATGCATCACAACTTTGCAGACTCACTGCAGAGGAAATAGCAGGAGGTAAAATGACCTCAAGTGAATGTGGCTTTTTTGTGGGGTGTGGTGGTTGGGCAGTGCTACAACTAAATAAACAAATTGAAGTACGCAGGAAGAAGACCTTTATTTAACTCATCTTCATACTTTTTTTGGGGTATCACTCCTTGTTCTTTAAACATTTTTACAATGATTAGTTCATTGTAAACACATAACTACAGTTGAATTGTTTAGTAGTTTTATGATCTTGTTTTTTTTTTTGAGACAGAGTCTCACTGTGTTGCCCCGGCTAGAGTGCCATGGCGTCAGCCTAGCTCACAGCAACCTCAAACTCCTGGG
>NW_012147114.1:0-3999 GCF_000956105.1 Propithecus coquereli | reverse complement strand
CCCGGCAAGAGGGGCAAGAGGGGCGAGGGCCCCCACGGGGCAGCAGGCAGAAGCCAGCCAGGCAGGGCCCCTCTCCCTTCTGGGTCTCTCCAGCCTCCATCTCGCTTGTGTCTGCCCAGCTATATTTTCTGTTCCTCTTCATCTGCCTCCCTCTCCCAATGGGTCACCCACCCCTGGCTTTGTCTCTTCTCTCCAGAGTAGCTCGCCAGAGTCTCACGCTGTTTTCCCCCTGTCTCCGCAGCACCCTCCCCACCCCCGCACACGGTCTGCCTCCAAACCCGGCAAGGCCACAGCTGTCAAATCAAACTGCTCCCTCTGGCTCCGCTGCTGACATAGGTCTGGAGATCCAGGCGAGGCGAGGCCGCCGCCTAAGCGCGTGGGGGAGGCGACGGCTCCCTTCCTGAGCCCCACGGCCATCGGTCTGTGTGCCCAACGCCACAGGAGCCAAGCGACGCCCGGGTTCGCGCTAGGGGACCCCACCCCTGGCCAGGTCTGCAGACGGCGCCCCAGGCTGTGTCTCTCGCGCTCCAGCTCCGCGACCCCCACGCGCTCCCAGCACCGTCTGCGCCCCCCACGCCCCGGCCCGCGCTGTCCCCGCAGGGGCCCTCCGTGCGCTCAGTCCTCGGTTTCCCGGCTCGGAGCGGTGCTGGCTCCGCCACCACGAAGGCGTCGCCGTGGGAGCCGGGCGGGGGCACATTAAGAGCAATTAGCCCGCTCACAGTTGGCAGGGATACCTTAATAAATAATAGTCTGAGAGGCGTGTAAATAAATATTAGAGCGCATTACGCGGGGAGGAGGCGCGGCGCGGGGCCTGCGAGCTGGTGCCGAGAGGACGCCGCCGACGGGAGACTGGCACGTGCTGGCGGGCACCGAGGTCCCCGCGCACCGGGCGCTTGTGGCCAGGCCGCCAGGGGCTGAGCAGGCAGGAGTGGAAGAAGAGGCCCAGAGAAGGGGCCCAAGGAAGACAGAGAAAGCCACAGAAAAAGATGGGGAAAGAGAAAAAAAAGAGAGACAGGATACACGAGAGGCGACAGAGGGAGTGAGGACGCAGCAGCGCCGCGAAACAGGCAGCATCTGGCTCCTACTGGACAGGCTCGCGTTCCTTGGCCCGGCTCTCGGCTTCTCTGCCTCTCTGATTGAGCCTTCTCAGTCCCCTGTGCTCGCCTCTCCGTGCCCCAGATCCCCGGTCTCAACCCTGGGGGCACAGGACTCAGACCCTGCTGGGCCCCTTGAGTCTATCTTGCCGCAGGCCCTACACGAGCCCAGCCAGCCTGGAGGCTGTGCACGTCGTCCCGTGTGGAGGGCTCCCACGTGCACGCCTGCAGCCAGACCTGTCTCCCCTGAGCCCCAGCCTCACACCTCCCTCGGGTGGCTAAAGCCTTCGCAGGCCGGACCCTGAACGCCAGTCCTCTGCTCTGAAGCCGCGGCACCCACACGCCGCCCAGCTCAGTAAGCCACAGCTCCATCTTTCCAGAGTGGAGACAAAAACCATGGAGTCCTTCTTGATGCCTCATACCTCATACCTACCCCATCAGAAAATCCTGCCATCCCCTCCCTGGAAATGTTTCCAGAATCTTTCCACGGCTCCCTGCTCCACAGCTGCCCCCTCGGCCCAAGCCCCATCCTCTCTCACCGGGATTGCGGCCAACGGCGTCTCCTCCTTAGCTTCCTGCTGCCACCCTGAGCCCCACAGTCTCTCTGGGGGCAGAGCAGAGCTACAATACAAGCTGGATCGGGCCACTTTGCACCAATGTTTCATCCAGAGGAAAAGCCACAGTCCTTAAAATGCCCCACCAGGCTCTGCGCCATCCACCCTCCACCCCTCCCTGATGGGCCTGACCTCATCACCCACCTCTCTCCCCTCACGCACTCTGCTCCGGCCATCCTGGCCTCCCCTCTGCTCCTCAACCATCCCAGGCCTCTCCCACCTTCTGGCCTTGGCACCGGCTCTTCCTTATTCCTGGAACATTCCCCAGATGTCATCATAGTTTAGCCCATCACCTTTCAAGTCTCTGTTGAAATGTCCCACTCTCTGCGTAGTTCACCATGGCCATCCCATTCAAACTGGGACCTGCTCTCCCCCACCCAGAGAAAACCTGTAGCTGCTTTCTATTCCTCTGTAGAACCTGACCCCTCTAACATGCTACGTAACTCATTCTCTTGCTCATTCTCTCTCCCAAATAGAAAGCAAACTCCATGAAAACATGGACTGTGCCTTCCCCTCTGCCCCCACCGTTGCATCCCTAGTACCTAGAACAGTTGGAGGGACATAAAAGAGACTCAGTACCTATGCCAAGGAAGGAGAGAGGGAAGATGGGAGGTTGGAGGAAAGGAAGGGAAAAGGAGGAGAGAGAGAGTCCCAGAGGGAGGAACGGCGTGGGCAAGCACAACAGGGCAGGGAGTACTTGGGCACTGAGAGGCTGGAGCTCGGGGTGGCCCTGAGGCTGGCATGTGTGAGCAACCCTTCCACCAGCTTGGGGGTCTAAGACGCAGCAGCCCCACCTCTCCCGACACCCCCAGGCCCGTGGGAGGGAGCACCAGCTCCACCTCAGGCCCCAGCTGGGTGTTGGACCCCGGTGCTGTGGGCGGCGCTGCATGGGTAGGCCCCTGGTAACAGCCACAGTAATTACTGGTTGTATGCGATCAGGGGATAATTATGCTTAATAAGTCCAGAAGTAATTACCATGCAGGCTGCTTGCTGCTTTGGAAAACAGAGGCCCCCAGTGAGCAGGAGCCAGGGAGTTGAGAAGGGGCAGATGGGATCGTGGACATCGGGCTGCTGGCCCATTTCTCTGGCAGATGCCTGGATCCTCTCAGCAGCACCCCCACTGAGGACTTGCTCACCTCCAGTGATGAGGAGCTCACTGTCACACAGGCAGCCCTTCCACTGTTGGAATCCTGCATGTGCAATTTTGCATACAATTTTAGCTATTCCTGGCCATACTGTAACCTCTTTGCTTTCTTACTCAACATCTTAGCATGTGAATAGACACAGAACTAACAGAACTAAAGTATCATTCATGGAAGAAGCAAAGCGTGATGTCACAGGTGTTGCCATGACTTATTGACTCGCAGTGACACCGGTAGTTTCCCATTCGTCCCACTGCGAGGTGAAGAAACGCTGAGCTCGTAGCAGGGAGGGGAGCAGAGTCAGAAGTCACACTGTAACCCGTCTGTGCTGAAATCCATGTCCCCAGCCTCTCAGTGGCACTGCTGCTCCCGGGACCCCTCAGAACCAATCCAATTCACCTTCCCAGGAACTAACCCATGTCTCCTTTTGCCTCTTCTCCTTTACCCCAGACAGAAGCCAGTGGCTGGACGCTCTGCGCCCTGCCAGGGAGGCCCTGTGGAAAGGACACTCTGTTAGTGCTGTTCACGAACGCTGTGACCCTGAGCCCGACCCCTTGGGGCCTCCATTTTTCTATCTGCACAAGGAAGACAAGGGGATCCCCAGTTGTTTCCCTCTGGCCAACCCTCAGACCTGAGCAGCTCTATACTGGCCCAGGGCTTCGCACCAGGGGCTGGAGAAACTCAGTGACCTTCTCCAACCCTGGGACAGTTTCCCTCTTCCTCACTGGGCTGCCCTTTAGAGGCACCTTGGGAAGATGCCTGAGAAAGGGCAGTGACCAACACTCTGATCTGGACACACACCCCTGCCTTTCCATGACCTCAGACATCTGCCTTTAGCTTCATTCTTTAACTCGATTTCGATCAGGAAGAGGAGTGGAAATTTGCAGGACTCCCAGAATATCATATATTAAAATGTAAATGCTGGCCGGGCGCGGTGGCTCACGCCTGTAATCCTAGCACTCTGGGAGGCCGAGGTGGGCAGATCGTTCTGAGCTCAGGAGTTCGAGACCAGCCTGAGCAAGAGTGAGATCCCATCTCTACCAAAAAATGGAAAGAAATTAATTGGACAGCTAAAAATATATGTAGAAAAAATTAGCCGGGCATGGTGGCGCGTGCCTGTGGTCCCAGCTACTCGGGAGGCTGAGACAG
>NW_012147113.1:0-1156 GCF_000956105.1 Propithecus coquereli | reverse complement strand
GAATATACTTTACAATATTTCCAAAATTTTCTGATTGGATATTATTGCTACCTAAAAAACAGAATATTTTAAATATCTTTTTAATTGCAATGGCTTAATAATTTTATTTGCTTACATCTTAAAGGCATAATGTTCATCATAAAGAGTAATGGCTGCAAATCAAAATTTCAACTTTTTTAGAAAATGTCCAAATGTTTTGTGCTAATTTATTTTTGCATCTGATTAGATCTCCATTGCGTTTTCCCTCCTGCAAACATTGGAGAAATGTCAGCCCATGATACATTTAGAGAAAATATATTTAAGGCTCTACTGTGAGATAGACTTTCGTTAATACATGATTATATAATCCATGAAACTCCTAAATCTCACTCTTCAAGTATTCGACACCTATAATGGCTTCTATATAAAATAAACTAGTTCTAGTGACTTTATATATCTGCTCAAGTCAAGTTAAAATTAATAATCTTCTATCAAATTCATAAAGAATTCCTAACTCTGGCATCCAAACATTCTGTAACTCTAACTTTGATGTAACATTTTTACTTAGTCTCTCATTAAAATCCTTCCAGTCCTGCACTGTACGCTCAAACAGATCTCTTTATCATTCCTTGGATACATTTCTGCTTTAAAGCCTTTGTTCAACATATTCTGTATCCTTCTGAGGCCTTTCCCACCCTCAGAACTGTGAGTGTTGAAATCTTATTATCTTTCTAGACTTCTCTCAAATGTGACCTTTTCTATGATGCCTTCTTTGATCACACCAACAAGGAGTCACCTCTTCCTTCTTTGTATTCCCACAGCACTTAATACATCTTGTACAGCAGTTACAACAGTCTGCTCTGTGGCAAAGTTGTTTAGGAATACTTTCTGCTACTAAAATATACAACTAACCCGACAATATTACTTGTCACATACCTTTGCTCTCTGCAGAATGCTTTCTTGGTAAATAAATGTTAGCAAAATGAATAACTAAACAATTATCTATATTACTATTTAAAAATGATAATTTAAAGGCAAAAATTCCTCACTTTGCAATTTACAACAAAAATACTAATGGCACTCTTTCTGCTACTAAAATATACAACTAACCCGACAATATTACTTGTCACATACCTTTGCTCTCTGCAGAATGCTTTCTTGGTAAATAAATGTTAGC
>NW_012147112.1:22645-23769 GCF_000956105.1 Propithecus coquereli | reverse complement strand
TTGTAGAATAATTCTAATTAGTAAATATAGAAGGAATGCAGGAAATAGAAAATTACCATTAGATCACAATGGTAATAACTTTCTCAGGCCAGATCCACTAGTGAATGTTAAAATTGGTGGGCAGAACTTCAAGGAGAATCAGCATAATTTAAAATATTACAATCAATATATTTATTAATCACTGTGGTGGTTTTAACGTAGGTCCACAAATTCTTTGAAAGTCCTCCTTCCAAGAGGTGTAACCCAAATTTTCTCTCGTTAATGTGGGCCGGACTTAAGAACTCACTTCTGAAAAGTAGAATATGCAAAGGGAAAAATGGAAACGTTATGTGCTGAAAACCTTGGCAGAAATTATCTTAACCAAATAATCGAGCTTAACATTAACAGTAATAAGACATATTGAGGGCACATCATGGTACCATTTCCAAAATTATATAACCTCAGCTTAATTATCAGAAAGTCCCAGGCAAGCCCAAACTGAGGGATATTCTATAAAATATCTATTCAGTGTCCTTTTAAAGTGTCACATTCATGAAAAGCAAGGAAAGATTGAGGAACTCTCACAGATTGAGGGAGACCAAGGAGATACAATGATTACTTGCAACATGATAGGTACCCTGGGATTGGCTCCCGGAATGGAAAAAAAAAGACATTCATGGAAAAAGCAGGAAAATCCAAATCAGTCTACAGTTCAGTTAATAGAATTGTACCAATATTATTTCCTTCGTTTTGATAAATGTATCATGGTAACAAATGATCTTAACATTGGGGGAGGGTATGTTAAGTGTTTATGTGATCTCTCTAAACAATTTTTGCAACATTACTGTAAGTATATTATATCAAAATAAAAATATTTTTAAAGTTCAAGTTTAGAAACCATTAAATGTTTGTTTTTAGATAAGTAAGAATAAATGAATAATATGATGGCAACAGCTGGATAAGCTATAACATTACGAAGGAGAATAGCTTTAGCTCTTCACTAAATGAACATGACCTAGACTTTCTCTGGTTTAGGATCATTACAAAATGGTAACATTCTATGTAACTACTTTCAGTTGAAGCATTAATGTTTTATATATTTTAAATAAACAGTTATGAACAAACATGAAGCATACCCACAAAAA
>NW_012147112.1:6869-7220 GCF_000956105.1 Propithecus coquereli | reverse complement strand
TTACTGATGAGATTATTTGTACTACTATCCATTAACATCAATATCATCATCATCTTTTTCTTCTTCATCAATAATATTTAATGAGTGCTCAGTGTGAGCCAGGTTCTATGCTAAAAGCCTATGTTCACCATTTTATTTGATCATCTCAATGCTGTAATACTATTATTAATATTTTTTTCTATTTACCTGTAAGAAACTGAGTCTTGGAAAGTTGAAATACCTAAGTTTACACAGCAAACGTATGATGGAGTCAGATGTCCAATCCAGGCAGCCTAACTCCAAAGCCCTAATTTCTTAACCCCTAGGATTTACTATCCAACATTGTAATATAAATATTAGATAGTTAACTTC
>NW_012147112.1:6264-6603 GCF_000956105.1 Propithecus coquereli | reverse complement strand
ATTCTACCTAATACACTGTTGGAGGGTAGAGAGACTTTTATACAAGCAAAAGTACTCTTAACATGTTTAAAAAGTACTTGATAAATATCATATTGTCTTATGGTAATTATAAACTTCCAAATATGTACAAGACCTATCATTAAAAATCACAGTCTATTATACATAAATGTGAAACTGTGGTATATTTGACACCCTCAGAACTGGATGGTTTATTAGGCTAAAGTTTCTTTTGCAGTGACTTTAGCCACTTCTACCATATTAACTCAGGGGAGAGCTGATATAAAATGCTATTATATTTAGTCAGGCATAATACTAGTCCTGATAGAATAAGAAAATTAT
>NW_012147112.1:5812-6214 GCF_000956105.1 Propithecus coquereli | reverse complement strand
ATTCTACCTAATACACTGTTGGAGGGTAGAGAGACTTTTATACAAGCAAAAGTACTCTTAACATGTTTAAAAAGTACTTGATAAATATCATATTGCCTTATGGTAATTATAAACTTCCAAATATGTACAAGACCTATCATTAAAAATCACAGTCTATTATACATAAATATGAAACTGTGGTATATTTGACACCCTCAGAACTGGATGGTTTATTAGGCTAAGGTTTCTTTTGCAGTGACTTCAGCCACTTCTACCATATTAACTCAGGAGAGAGCTGATATAAAATGCTGTTATATTTAGTCAGGCATAATACTAGTCCTGATAGAATAAGAAAATTATGTTTTAAAAAACAAAATTTCCTTTTTGAATAGATGTCATCTCTTACTATAGCAATCTTAACTG
>NW_012147112.1:3380-4543 GCF_000956105.1 Propithecus coquereli | reverse complement strand
AGAAATAGTAAACTCAGTCTCACCTCCCGGTAGTATATTAAGTTGATTAAATATTGAATTTTAATTTTAAATCTGTCATTTCCCATTTAATAATTTTTCATATTTGCCTCTTTTTATTTATTACACTATATCCATTTTTAAAGCATATCTTTGAAAAGTTGTAGTAAACTATTACTTACATAGATAAGAGTGGGCACATGAAGAAACAGTAACACCGAATTGTATATTTGTGAAAACATTCTTATATTGTTTGCAAAAGGTATAAAGTATATTCTGCTCATTGGACCTAACATTATAGAATTAAGCATAAGAAGCAGATTCTGCGTTTTATTTGTAGGATCTTAGTCAGAGGCAATGAATACACATACATTTAATCTGCCGCTATAAGGAGCACAGATGTCCCCAGTCAGCTGGCTCCTGGAAAGCCCTGCCTCAACTTCAGAATCCTTTTCATTATTGTGTTTTAGTCAGCCACTATTCATCAATGAGTTATCCAGAAAAACTAGTCCATCAGTTGCCCTTGCCTTAAGCCAAAAAGGAGCAAAGAAGTCATGCATCTTCAGGTGGGAAAATTCTCTGTTCATTTCTTACAATAGAGGAAAATTTAGAAAGAATGTGAATGCGGATGTTGGAGTTTAACAGAAATAGCCTTGAACCTGGATGGGGTACTTGTACTGGGCAGGTTTTTAGCTTGTCTTGAGCCTTTCTTTTTTTTTTTTTTTTTTAAAGACAGGGTCTCACTCTATTGCCTGGGCTAGAGTGCAGTGGTATCATCATTATAGCTCATGGCAACCTCAAACTCCTGAGCTCAGGAGTTCCTCCTGCCTCAGCCTCACCAGTAGCTGGGACTATAGGCATATGCCACCATGCCCACCTAATTTTTTTTGAGGGGGAGGCGGGTAGAGATAGGGGTCTTGTTATTGCCCAGGCTGGTCTTGAACTCCTGGCCTCAAGCAATCCTCCCACTTTGGCCTCTCAGAGTGCTAGGATTACAGGCATGAACCACTATGCCTGGCTCTTTTCCTAAGGATAAAATGAAAATGATATTTTCTTAATGGACTTAGGGGAAGATAAATAAAATGCTTAGTGAAGAGGAGGTGTTTAATAAACATTTGATTCTGTATTTTTCCTAGAAGCCTAAATGATATTATCTTGGTGTCTGA
>NW_012147112.1:2979-3330 GCF_000956105.1 Propithecus coquereli | reverse complement strand
AGATAAATAAAATGCTTAGTGAAGAGGAGGTGTTTAATAAACATTTGATTCTGTATTTTTCCTAGAAGCCTAAATGATATTATCTTGGTGTCTGAGGGCCAAAAATTTTACTTACAAATGGGAATCCTTTCTATTCCCATTTTCAATTGTATCTGGGCTCCTATATAAGGGAACATACAATGGGAAATGCACACATAACCCTCCAACCCAATATAGCCATATACGAGGGCTATCCAGAAAGTATCCAGCCATTCTTAATAATATTTTTCATATTACATGGCTGGATACATTCTGGACAGCCCTTGTATATTAAACTTATTTGTTGTGATTTCAAGTCAGAACTTTATTACT